>NW_022900916.1:43128677-43170974 GCF_012274545.1 Fukomys damarensis | reverse complement strand
TTTAACAGTGCTGCCAACTTTGGAAAAAGTCACCCCAATTTACGGTGTTGAGTTGGCATTGTACAGAAATGGACACCATATTGGTCTAGAAATGTTAATTTTTTCATTTTTTTTTCCATGTATACAGGAGTAACACATCGTACTAAATATGTAAGGTCATATCTACGTGGGTTTGATTACAGAAACTAATAAAGTTATTCTCTAAATAATGAAAAAAAGAATAAGATAAGACTATAAGAGCAAGAAGCAATTTAAATATGTTCAGGGATCATTTTCATCTCCAGAATTAAGGATTATTTTAATGTTTCATCATTGCCTTTTCTCGTTTACTTTCCTTTTTAGTTTTATTTTAGGATTCCCTATTTTTAATGTTCATACAGAGATTTCTTTAACTGAAATACCGAATAGTTTATTTGGTGTGAAAAACTATAATAGTACACAGGATCCTAATGAGATAATTAATGTGAAATAGGAAGTAAAGGGCTAAAGGTGTAGGGAAAGTGGGAGGGGTGGAGGAAAGGTAATAAGGGAGAGGAAAAAAATAAGAGAAACTGAAAAATGGAAATAAAGTGTTTGTAAATGGTGGGGGGAGGAGGGGATGAAGGGAGGGCAGGGACAAGGGGAAGAAATGAGAATCAAGACCTATTATGTAAAGGTACAGAATCCCAATGATGAATGTAATTGTATTGTATACCTAGATTGTACCAATAAACTCAATAAAAAGAAAAAAGAAAAAAAAAAAGAAAGGGAATTTGTCCTTCCTCTGTGCTTTTTTTCCTATTTGGACACTCAACAGATTAAATGGTAACGGTCCACACTGGTGAGTGTAGATCATTTTTACTCAGTTCATTCATTCAAATACTAATCTCTTTTGAAAACACCTTCAGAGACACACCCAGAGACAGCTTTACCAGCTACCATAGACCTATGAAGTTTATACAGAAAGTTAACCATCATAACACCAATTAATTCAACTCCCTGATATCAACCAGTATAACAACCACCAGTGACATTTGTTGAATCGTCTGTTACTAAGTATGTACTACGGGTCAGATACTGGGTTACTTAGATGCATAACCAATTTAGTCCCCCAATATGACTATGAAGTCTCTACCCGTACTTCTTCGGTACAGAATGAAGTTCTCTTCCACAACCACTATTCCCCGTTTCTGTTAAATGTCTAATTCTACCATGGCAAGCAGTTTCACTGGCAACATCTTGAATTTGACTATATTTTTCATTTTCTCATATTGATTCCATTTCTTTCCACTACCCCTTCCATTTCCTCTTCCCCTTTGCCATTTTCTTCTTATTTCACATTATCTATTATAGCTTTTCATCCTTATTTACACTTTCAGTTTCTCACATTAGAGAAACTATTTGGTATTTACTCATGTGTGTCCTATTTATTTCACTTAAGAGTGTGGCCTCAATGTGCATCCATTTAGCTATAAATTTCTCTAGTTTGTCATTCTTATGTCTGAGTAGTACTCCATTTTATTTTTAAAATCCTACATTTTCTTTATCCAGTCTCCAGTTGATGGGAAATTGGGCTGTTTCCACGTTTTAGCTATTACAAAGTGTGTAGCTAAGAATATAAGTGAAATAAATAGGACACACATGTGTAAAGACCGAATAGTTTCTCTAGTGTGAGAAAATGAAAAAAATAGCCAATACATAATTTTACAGCAAAATAAAAAATGGAAACAAAGTCTTTGTAAATAGTGAGGGGTGGACAGGTTGAAGGGAGGGCAGTGGAATGGGGAAAAAATAAGAACCAAGATATATTATGTAAATGTACAAATTTCCAATGATGAATGTCATTATATTGTATACCTAAAATGTACCAAGAAAATAAAAGACTATGTATCAGCTATAAAGGTCTGAATTCCTATACAGAATACATGTGCCTTCCTTACTTTTTTAAGTCTATTTAATAGAGATAATAAAAAATACCCTTTAGGGATGTTGTGAAAATTAAATGAGATAAATACATATACATTTCTCAGCATATCATCTATCATACAGTCATCACCTCTATGTTACCTGCTAAATTACTATTACTATTAAAAAGTCAATAGTGGTCACTCAATAAATACAGCTCAGTTGGAATGTAAGTGATTCACCTTTCTGAGTCACGATGCCTTGTGAATTGATGCAATTTTTCATCCAAAATGGGACAATTGAGAATTTAAAATGCTTTAATATGTATGCAAGACAGCAGAAGTTCTCCATGTTTTCTCACTTAAAAGCAAATTGTATGATCACCATATTATCAGAAATATCTTTAGAGAATCAATTTCTATCCTTTCTGTTGAATATCTCTGTGCTCCTCTTTTTCCAAATTGGTTTTAGGGACATAGTTAACAACTGGTATTATCCACCATAAATTAGAATGCCAAATTATTAATTCTAAAATCACATTTTTCACCAGTGTTCTTATACTGTGCTCTTACAGATTTATTCACAAGCGAAACTGTCACCCAACTCATCTGGGAAATCAAACAGTGAGTTCTTCAGCCAGTATTGGAAGTTTGGGAATCTCTCTTTGTTAATACACGTTGTTATCCAGAAGCATCCACATATATATATCTTATCTTTACATTCCTTTTGTATATTTTTGTCTTCTGGTCTTTCTTTAGAGATGAAATGTCTTTTTGATAGCACAGGCCAGGTTCTGAAAAAAAAAGGGGTATAAATATATACTCCCAGGTAGACTAAAAACACAGGACAGGTTTGCATCCAACAGGGTCTTATTAGTTCTTTCTTTGTTGCAACCTGTCTCTCTCCCACCACTCACCTTTCTTTAACCTAAAGGGCTTAATAAATATTAGTTAATACCACTAAGCTGAGATTGGAAAATTTTGTTACAAGCATTAAAAAATATAATCAACTCATTCTACTTTGTTTTCTATAGAATCATTTTCATTCCTGTCACATTGAGTTAGTGGAGCAATGAATTATGTGAGTCCCCATGTACAATTTTCCTACAGGGGTATTCATTTATAATGCCAAAAGCAAAAGGAAAACAATTTTTTTTCTTAAAATGGCCTATTACAGAGAGTGCCAAAAAGCCATTTTGTTTTAACTAGTAACTTGTAAATTTTGAAAAATGCTTTCCCTCTCCCCACATCTTCCTTCTATCCTATCTACAGCTCCACTACCATCAAAACATCCAAAAAGAGAGAAAATAAGTAGCAGCCTAAGTACTTGATTCTTATCCCTTTCCATCACTGCAAACACATGGGAGAAACGTAATTTCTTCCCTACAACCACAGCTGCTCTGAGGTTGGTAAAAGCTTTCTAAGGAGGGAGGAAAAAGGCTATATAAGAAAATCAGAGATGGCTGACTTGTATTCTTTTACTAGCTCCTTGCAGAAATAGGTCCAGCTTTCTATTATTAGTGTTGTTTGCCATTAAAGGGAAAATATAGTTTCATGATTTTTTTACTCATAGAAAAACAATTTTTCCATGTCAGTATAAATAAATCTACTGATTTCATGGATGGAAAGTCATTGCTGCAGTTTGAGAATGTGTGTTGAAAACTTAATCCCCAATACAATAACATTGGGAGGTGGGGCCTAGTGAAAGATATTTAGGTAACTGAGGGTCTATCCTTATGAATGCATTAATGCTAATTTTAAAAAGAGCACACAGATATGAGTTCCATTTCTTCTATACTCACACTTGTGCTCGAGTCTCAGTTCTTTTGCCTTTCTACCTTCCATGGCTGACACAACAAGAAGGCCCTCACCAGATATGGCCTCTCAATTTGACGCTTCCCAACCTCCATAACTGAGACAAATGATTTCTTGTACGAATTACTGAAATTCTCTGGCATTCTTTTATAGCAACACAAAAGAGATTAACATAGTCATATTCTTGGAGTTGTTTTCATTAGAGAACTGTTGAAATTCTGCTCTTCCAACCACAGCATTTTTTTTTTTTTTTAGTTTCTCTTGTGGCCAGCTGCAGAGCTTCCATTCACAATGATTAGATTTTGGGCCACTCTGCCAAATCATATTGCTAGGTACGTATTCTACAGACCACACTCATAATAATACGTAGACACTCAAATACCTCAAATCCAGGCAGATGATATTGATACCAACTCACAAATCCAGGAAAAATAAACTCAAATAAAAACCCATATTCCCTAACTTCCTGTATTAAATATGACATTAAAGTATTCACTGTTACATTGTTATACATTTGGATTTAGAGGTCTATCCAAAACCTACTGCAATATTCCAACAGAAAACCAACATTTCAAAATTTAGTCAGAATTCATCTTGTCAAGGCCCCTTTTTTATTTCTCACCTGTGTGATGCATTTGCCATTTCTACTCTTTAGGAAATCACAAATGAGATTTAGCAATGTTCTGTGCTCTGGTCTAATCTCGCTTTCTGAGTCTCATCAGGATCCTGTGTGAATGTACCAGCTAGAAAAGTTAGTTGAAGATCTTGTGTGGTTTAACACTCTTGCTCCCTTTATTAAGTTTTCCTTTTTGCTTTGTTTTTCAAACCTTAAAACAAGTTACATTTAAAATTAAAAGCCAGCACCTTAGTAGCTCTCTGGGGTACAGTGAAGTCGAGGGAAAGGCATCTATTTTGAAAACGAACATAATGTGGCCTCTGGGAGTATTTTTTCTGTAAGAATACTGGCTTTCTGGAGTAATTAGTATATTATGGTACATGACTGCTTTGTGAAATGTGCAAATGATGTCACCTATGCAGCCTTGTTTATTTCCTCCAGTTTGTACTGTTATTAAAAGCATATTGTATTATAGAGCTATTCAGATATTTTAAATATAAAATGTATTGTTTCCTTTATATAGATGTATGGAATATATTTCAGTAATATATGCATTACTTGGAAAGTTCTACTTTGACAAACTGACAAATTCTAGGTTAATTAGCAAATGTTATATCCCAGTGAGTAGTAAATCAATGGAACATCCCAAGAAGAGGATAAAGACACTTAAAATAGAAACAGTTATCCAAAGGTATACAAGTTGGGCATATTCAACTCCTGGGTCTATATTACCAATCTCCCCATATCACCCCAAAACTTGAAATTCTTATTTTGAGCTCTTAAGAATGCCTAACTTATAACTGATTTTAAATGAGAAAATCTCTTGTGGCTTTGGCTTGGGAATAATCATTCAGTAAAGTGTGCAGTGTGTTTTATGCAAACAACTCAGCCTGGTATTATAACAGCCCCTCCTTGAGGTGGGGACCAGCCTGGCACTATGGCCATGTAAGTCCTGTCAGGATGGTCATGCTCTCTCACGTTTTTCCACCCAAGTTTAGTAACAGTGCAGATTCCATGTTCCTGTTCCAGTACTCTCTGAGAAGTGCCTGATGATGCTGATGTACTTACAGATACAAGAACAATCTTTGCTATAATTGTATAAAGCCATAAATGTATATAAATTATCTTTAAAAAAGAAAATAAAACAAAAGCCAGCATCTCTATTGGCATGTGTTTACTATAGCATGTATTATGATTTAACATTTATCAAGGAAAAAGAACACTCGAGTCCCCAGTGCAAGGCCTGTGTATAATTACAAAGTGGGCAAAGTTTATCTCTTTCACTCACCTCATGTCCATAGCCTTTCATCACAATATGCAGCTGTCACAAATCCTGACTAAATATAGCTGCTCACAGTTCCTTTCCACAATATTGAGTGTAAGTTTGCAGTTCCCAACTCACCAGCCCATTGTTTTAATACCTCTGTTGTATTCACTCATTTGTTCATTTTTCCATTCAACAAATATTTATTGAACACCTACTGTGCCAGACATTTTGGGATACAACACTCATCAAAATGAACATATTTCTATCTTAGATGAATTGCATTTAATATGGGTGAAATACAGAAAGTCAGCAAAATAATTTCAAACTGTGGTAATGCTTTCAAGAATATAAAATGAAGTGAGAGAAAAAATGGAGAGAAAGCCACTTTGATGTAGTCAGGTAAGTCTTTCTGAAATCCAAAGAATAGAAAGGGGTCAGCCATGAAAAATGGAACCAGCTGTTTTAAACTATTAATTTTAGCTAACATTATTGCTTTAAAATTATCTCAGAACACTGACTCTGAAGTCAAGAAAGGGTCTTAATTGTGAGGTTCAGATCTGGACTTTCACATTGTATCTTCTTTTAAAATTTAGACAGTAATATCCAGTACATAGGTTTGAGGTAAGAGTTAAATGAGATAATGAATATGTACACCTTGAACTGTGAGTACCCACTGCATTACTTATTACTGCATAACAAACCATTCAGAAACACATCTGTGCAAGTTGACTGCCCTAGACTAGATTTTAGTGTTACATGAGCTCTGTCTTTTTCACCCTTTTCATTCTGGGGCCCAAATGAAAGGATAATAGCTTTTTGAAGGAAGTATGGTGTGTTTATCAGCTTCTTGCTGCTCTAACACATAACTAAGATAATCAACTAGAAAGGAGATTCCAGTTTATGATCATTTAGTCTTGTTGACTTTAGGCTTGTGAGGTAGCACATCATGATAGGAGCTCACAGTAAAACAAACGTGCACATTTCATGACAGGAAGTGGAAGAAAGGGACCAGTCCTACAGTGCCTTGCTTGGAAATGCCCTAAAAACCACTTATTGGATTTCATTTCTTAAAGATTCTACCACTTCCTAAGAACACTGAGCTGAGACTCAACCCATGGACCAACCCATGTATCCAATACATGGACCCTCAGGGAACATTTTAGAACCAAACTTCTGTCCAGAATGTAAATATTTTTGAACAGTTTAACATACCTCAATTACTGTAGTTCATAATAACCTATTATTAGGGGTTGGGGATTTAGCTCAGTGGTTCTGCCGCCTGCCTCATAATAACCTATTATTTTTCATTTTCATAAGATTGCTATCAACATATAGGTATGAATAAATGGCATTTGTAGAAAATGATTACTTTGCAATAAGAAAGCACTTCCCTTATTCATTAACTGACCACACTCTTCTTATCTGTTTGCTTTGTACATTTGGGAAAATAGTACTTTATTGGGTTTCTACTAGATGGTCATACTTGCATATTCCTTTCAAAATCATCATCTTTCAGTGACTGACATTGAAAATTATTACACTGATTGAACCTAGTGTAAGATTTGCTATTCTTCAAAAGTGACATACATGCATAGACTAACCAAAGAGGAGTCCTGGAATAACAGGATCAATTTATACGTCTTTATGAAACTAATGGAGAGCTAATCAGGGGGCTTGTACATAATCTTTATTCTACTGAACCTCTGTCCAACCACTCTTGACTCATTTTATAGAAGACGAAGTAAAAAATGGAGAGCCATACACATAGGTAATAATCATGAGGAGGTGCGACACTTAACTACTCTCAACAGGAGGGTGAGCATACAAAAATACATTGTGGCCTAATTCCTGATGAAATCAATTCAGCCAAATTACCTTATATTGGTGCCCTGGCAATTCAGTGAGAAAGGCATCTTGCATCCCAAATTCCGAGCATGAGAGCAACTTTCTGTGGCTGTCTTTACAGGGTTACCAGAGCTTCAGAATTATAGAGCAAGCTGAAAGGTTGTCTGGAGACTAAATAATTACCCTTCCCATATGGTGATTGCTTTTGTAAAAGAGCAAATAGGACCTAGAATGAATAATATTGCCCAAGATCATATTGGAGTTTTCATTTACAGTCCTTTGAGGACCTATTTATTCTAGGGATGCAAACTAACTTGACTTTATAAGGTACTGAGCTGGAATCACTTTGTGTTTGATCTCAGTGAAGACTGTTACTTTTCATTATTACTCCACCATAAGGGTGGGGGGGAATCAGCATCACTGGTGCTTAAATTCTAATTATGTTCAAGGAAATAACTTACCTGCTTAAAAATCTACTTGGCTCCATATCTCCCTCGCACCCTCTTCCCCTCTAGTCCTGTTCAAGAAGTGTCCTAAAATTACAAAGCCACAATGGTTCTTTTATACTGAGGCAAAGAGGACACCTTTAGAATATGTGAGACTTTAATAACTGTTTTTGGAGAAGGCTAATTTGTAGTTTCTGTTTTTGTCCATTGCCATATTTTATTTTCCATTATCCTTCCAGATCAGAAAACATACACTTGGGTTATGTTAACCTGGAAAGTGTACTTAATAAGGTTAAAACAATTATAGGAGTGGAATCAATTAACAGAACATGTATGTGTGTGTGTGGTACAGGTATATGCATGTTTGCATGGGGGTGGTTAGAATTGTAGAGTGCAGCTGGAAATGAGGCCACACAAATTACCTGTTACCAATTAAAGAAGAGACTAGTGAATCATCTCAGGGAAGCTCTTTTTTCCTTAGGACATAATAAAGCCCCCGTGCAAGAAGTCTGGGAAATTTCTCAAAGCATAATGGAATGGATATGGAATAGGAAGATATTGTGAATTGAACTAATGTTTGCTCTGACCTTATATAGATGTTGTATGGGACTGAAAAGGACTTAAGAGAACCCTTGGTGAGAGAGGCTCTTATATAGATGTCAGCTGGACATAATACACAGGTTTAAGGCCTCATTCTGCCCTGTTGAAGCTGTTGAACTTTGTAGCCACAAGAATGTCTCAACAACTACTTTCCTTGCTTGTTGGGAGTGTTAAATGAAACAATGCACTAATGTATGAAACAAAATTTTGTAACTTATCCCAGACTAACCCATCAGTTAAATTTTGTCAGCTATACCTTAAAATGGTATCCAGAGTCTCACCACTTTCATAACCCTCAAGCTGGGCCAAACCGCCTCTGACACTTTACTCTTGTGATTACTTCCTAAGAGCTCCCTGCCTCCTTCGTTGTTCCCACCTCTAAGTCACTTCAGTCTCTTCTTTTTGGAGAAACTGTAGAGAGCTTGGAAAACACCAGGCTGGGCCAGAATTTAGCTCAGTGGTGCCGTGCCTGCAAGTGTGCAAGTGTGAGGTCCTGAGTTTGATTCCCAGTACAAACACACACACACACACACACACACACACACACACACAAGACCACCAGTCAGATCATGCCATCCTAGTAAAAAGTCTCCATTGCCTTCCCATTTTTTTCATCCAGAGTAAATGCTAAAATATTTAAATTGATCTAAGGGTCCTATATATGTTCTATCCATCTCCCATCCTGTTCTCTGACCTCTTCTCTTCTGTTCTTCAAACAGTCTGCATATGTTCTGCCTGGAATTCTCCTCCTGGATGACTTTATGCTTTCCTATCTAAGAACTGTGTCCTTGGTGGGAGTCCAGAGGTGAATAGCATTTCATGTGGGAAGAGACAGGAGCAGGCAGTCTAAGTGTGTCTCTCTCTCTGTTTGTGAAGTCACCAGGATTCAAGCACAAGAGCTCTACACTGATAACCTCATCTCATCCTAGTCGCTTTCCAAAGGCTGAACTTGTAAACAACGTAGTGTGTGATTCAAGTTAAGTTTCCATCACCTAAAATCATTGATCTGATTTTGAGGACTAAATTCCTGCTTGAATTCAGGGAGATGAAATATATTAAAACCATGCCAGTAACTCTCCCAAGGGAAATACAGAGAACAGATTTGAATGTGGTAATAAAGTCCTCCTTTGATGTTTATTGACTTCCTTTCTACCACTGCAGTCTCTTCCTGCATGTACAACAACAGCCCATTGTGTTTATTTTCATGCTGTTTCATACATGTTGCTGCATCGGCTCACATGGAGTTAAAGAACACCTTTAGCAGCTTGGGCTTCTCTGCAAATGTGTCCTGCTGTGCTGGGTTTGTGTGAAATCAGATTTAACCATGTAACAAAATTATTAATGTTGGAATTTAGTAAAACTGTGCTCAAAATATGGTTTAACTAAATCATTTTTTTTTTTGCTAAGGTTTTAATATGTTGATCATCTCGTAGTAGAAAGAAAAATAGGAGTTTTCTATGGACAAAACAAAATCTTTTTTTTTTGCTAAGGTTTTAATATGTTGATCATCTCGTAGTAGAAAGAAAAATAGGAGTTTTCTATGGACTCAAGACAAGATCAAGCAGGCATTTGTCTCAGAAAAGTAATAGAAATGTGAATCAGAAATGTGAGTAATTGTTAGGACAGGAGAATAGGACCAGGGCCATGACCCAAGGCAGGAAAGGCTAAGGTGGCACCGTGATGGAAGACAAAAAGGGGGATGAAGGAAGAATTCAAGAGGTTTCAAAGAAATGGAACCCGTGAAATATGAGTTAGTGGCTGAAAAGAGCAAAGGAACTGTGAAAGAAAGAGAACTATCTCAGAGGCTGGGAGGTTTTTGTGTATGAGTATGTGGATGGTTGGACGGTGCCTTTAGTTGAACAGAAGCAGATCTTGTTTAGTGAGATCAGTTAAATTAATGTCAAGCACTTACCTAAAGTTTAATCATTCATTTAAAAGTTCATCATCTTGTACAACTGTGCTGCAAGCTTTTATTTTATTCAAATGCACATTTATTAAAGTATTTTTCAAATGTTAACTGAAATCTACATATCCTTTGTCTACTCTTCTCTCTTACCTACCATTCTTAAAAAAGGAAATAAAGTTACTTTAAAATGCAATAATATCATATAACAAAATGTAATATAAGATATGATAACTCCTATTAATAATGATGTCAGGCCGGGGATTTAGCTGAGCGGTTTGGAGGGCCTGCCTTGCAAGCACAAGGACCTGAGTTCAAGCCCCGGTAACAAAAAAAAAAAAAAAAAAAAAAAAAAAAGTCAGCTAAGTAGTAATGAGTGCCTGCTACATCCTAGGTGCATTGTTATTTTTAATTTCACAAGAAATGTATGAGTTAGATAGCACTGAAGTCTGGCTTTGAATGGATAAATAATTTGTCAAACTTATATATATATATATATGTGGCCCAGTCCCTTGTATGATTCAAGTTTCTATTATTTGAATGTACATCATAAGCTCCTGTCTTGCCTTTGGATTTGCTTTCTTTGTAAGTCTCCTCAAATTATTGGTTAAATTGTTAGAGACCTTTCAACGCTTAAAACTATTTTCACGTAGTTTCCACTGACTATACTTGCTTTAATATGTGTGCAGAAAAAACATCATTTTAAAATACATGCAAACCAAGTGCGTTCTTTTAATTCACTGAAAGGAATTAGAAATTTAGATGAGCAGCTTGGTACAATATGAGTATTTCTTTTTTATCTTTCCTTTCTAAATTGTGTTTACTTTTTTCTTATCATTTCTTGTGATTGAAATTTTCATACTTAAATATTTGCCTTGATACACATCATTAAATTCAGAATTATTCAAGCTTAAACAGCTACATCTTGGCCATGCTAAATTTAATGCATGAACTGTAGAGACAAACTAAAGTGGCATATAATTTTTGAACTGACATCCACTCTCTGCTGCTTAAGCCCACCATGCTAATTTGATGGATTTAAAAGAAAAGCTCTGTGATTTGGAAAGACGCAGCATAAAATTGATGGGCATGAATCTGGCATTTAGTCACTCAAGTGAATATGATAATGATCGTATCATCAGACAAAATAATAATGTGACAGTTTCATAGAATGGAGAAACACTTCTGTGCCAGAGAATTTAAATGTCGTCCACCTGGATTCCCAGATGTTTACCAGTTTTAACCATGTAAAACCTTCTGTTAACCTGTGCTCTCCAAATAACAACCTTGAAAGGTGTTGGGTAGTTATAGAGCACAGGCCCAAAGATGCAATCATTGCTGACACTGGAGCAGTAGTCGTCCTTCATCTATTTGTTATAATCAGTCTGTATTTATTCCATTAGCATTTTATAACTGAATCACTGCAAGAAGTCAGAAAGTGGAATGCAACTGTGACCTTTACCCTTAAAAATCTTTTAAACATTCCTTTGGAAAAGAGACTTTCATTTGTTGTATCACTTAATTCAGATGTAAAAACAAAGGGGGTGGGAAAGAAAGAGAGAGAGAGAGAGAGAGAGAGAGAGGGAGAGAGAGAGAGAGAGAGAGAGAGAGAGAGAGAGAGAGAGGATGACAGAGGAGTGGGATATGGGTGTATGTTACTGTGAAAGTGTTATCTGTTGGGATAAGTATGATTTTTCCTTCATTTAGAAATAACACCATCCTAGGCTGGGAATTTGGCTCCTCCTGCCTCGCAAGCGCAAGGACCTACCTGAGTTCGATCCCTGGTACCAAAAAAAAAAAGAAAAGAAAAGAAATAACGCCATCCTTCTCCTAGTGTCTCATGGTTACTAGTTTACAGAAATTCCAGGTTTTGTATGGAAACCTAGCTCCTGAGAGGTTAGAGTTTATTCATCCACTTATTTTTTCATAGGTGACTTGACACCTTCTGTAATAGGTAAGTAATTACAAAGCTAAGTTTCCTCTTCCATTAGCCTTCCAAGGAAACATCCTATCTTTTGCTTTCTGTTTTGGGTTAGCAAGCACAAGATAATAACTGAGAAAGCCTGACTGGTTAAGAAAACAGCTTTGTTTGGGAGGAAGTAAACAGTTTTTGTTTAGTTTTTAAAGGCAGTCACCTGGTGCTCACCTGCATACTGACAATAAACAGTGAGTGGAGCCAGGTTGCATGTGCCTTTACAGCGTGACCTCACACTGACCGTCCTAAATCCCAGAAGTTTGGAGGAAAATGCCCAAGTAACTCCCATGGTCCTGAAGGTAAAACAGCCGTAGTCCGACAGAACTCTGGGCAGCAGCAAAGCCTCAAAAATAATGATTCCTGAGCTTGCCTCTAGAGATTCTGATTTAAATGAATTGGGTTATGGCCAAGGATTGAGCACATTCTAAAGGTACTCAGGATATTCATTCTAATGTGTGGCCGAAGTTGAGTTCTTCTGGTCAGGAGGCTTATAAACCATTCAGTCAACAGGAGGCTTATAAACCATTCAGTTAACAAATGTTCAGTGTTTGAATCACTGCCTGGCCATGGGTTGTTATTTTCAATAGGCATACTGACTTAGATGACTTAATTCCTAATTTAAAATTCTTGGTACACAGAAAAGCACTCCATAAACGTCAATTTGTTGAAGCATACAGCTATAGGGCAAAAGATTCTATTTTCATTTATGTTTAAAAAAATCAATCTAAGCTGATTTGAAAGTTTAGAAAGGACATCCAGATTTTCTTTTTTGTGTCTGTGACCACTCACTATTTTTTAGAGGTAATAAAATAAAGCTATCCTTTTTTGGCTAATACATATATAATATTTTCATATATAAAAAGATTAATTCTACCAAATGCTTTAGTCAGTGTTATTATTCCTAGTACAGGAAGAGACCACATGAGGCCTTAACTGTAGCTGTCAAGGAAAAATATAAGCAAGTCATGACTTTTCCTTTTTTTTTTTTTTTTTTTTGGGAACGGGGATTGAACTTGGTGGGTCCTTGCACTTTCCAGGCAGGCTGTGAAACCACTGAGCTAAATCCCTGGCCCTCAAGTCATGATTTTAAAAAAAACTCAAGGAATTCCTGCCTAGCTGTGAAGTATTGGTGGCTTTTTTTCTTCCTAATAAGACTAAATTCATTCAATGTCCTAGTGAGCATTTTGATTATAAATATCCAACTGTGTAAAAAGTACAAAACAGATTTGTAGATTTCTAATATATTAACCCAAAGTGCATGACTACATACGGTACATCCTACAGGCGAGGAGAGGTAGAAGGGGAAATAGAAGACTGTGGTGGAAAGCTAGTAATAAATACATAAATACAGAAGTGGAGATGATCCATATTATAGTACATTCTACCACCAATACTGCAGCCAAAATGTACAAAAAAAGAAACCATTTCAAAAGAACTCGGGAGAATGTGATGGACCCTTATATACCCTTGGAGGCCGTGGAGAGCCACCTACCTCCCTGCTAATGGTGGCAAGAGTACATGGGGCTTTTCCCAAAAGGAAGAAACATCAAATGTTAAGTTTAGATTAAGAGCTATAAAACCTTAGTGGTGGCGCATGCCTGTAATCCCAGCATTCAGGAGGCTGAGGCAGGAGGATGGCTGTGAGTTCAAGACCAGCCTGGGCTACATAGTGAGTTCCAGGTCAGTCTCAATTACATAGTGAGACCCTGTCTCAAAACAAAACAAAACAAAAAACACCTCAGGGTGCCCATAAAAGTGATTCACTCCTTAATATGATAGTATCTAATTTAAAAAATCCAGTTTAAAAAAAAAGTGAGTCATCTTAGTATTGCAAGGTAAGCAAATGCTCCTCCCTCATTATGAGAAGTTTGATGGTGCTATTTTCTTCCTGAACTTTCAGAAAAGAAGCGAAGAGTGACTTTGGTTTGGGTTCGAGTGAGAGGCTTTTAATGAGCATTTTAGAATAGAAAGCTCCATGCTTAAACTCATCTCTACGTTCAAAAAAACCTAACTGAAAGAAGCCAAACCAAAGCCGACCTGCTCAGCATTAACACACACCTCTTTTCTTCCGCTAAATTTTACTGTAAGAGTGGAAACAAATCCTAAAAATCCTAGAAAGTCACAATAAGTCAAACACCTACTTTACACCGCTAGGACCTTCACAAAGGTCAGCTGAAGTTATTGTGCAGATTTCAGTGGAGCTACAGTCAGGGAGCACCAACAAAGCCAATTATATACACACTCGGAGAGCCCTCGAAAGCGTGAAACTTTGTGTCGGGCCACCCTGAAGACATCCACACGGCCTGATGAGGTCACACTGCACAGAGATGCCTCAGCATTGTCGGGAGTGTCCTGTCCTTCTACAGAATTGGGAGGAGCCGATTCAGCTTTTGTTCCACGTACACTAAAGTCTTTACCAAACATTAAAATGAAGGGAGGTGACACAGAACACAACATACACTGCCAAGCTACCTGTGTGTGGGCGGTGGTTTTTTGTTGTTGTGTTGTTTTGCTTTTTGAGACAGTGTCTTGTTTTGTAGGACAGGCATGTCTTGAGCTCACCATGTAACTCAGGCAGGCCTTGAACTCTCAGGGATGCTCCTGCCTCAGCCTCCCAAATTTGGGGATTATAGGCGTGCACCACCATACCTGGCTGTTCTCTGTGGATTTTAAAACCACTTCCTCCTTCAAGGTATTTGCCACAGAAAGCTCAGTCTGTCCTGCTTAATAATCAGTAGTACAGGTTTGAATCATCAGAACCTGGGCAAGACCTTGATATTTCCATCATTAGCAACTATCTCTAAGGGCAAGTCCCGTTACCTAGTTATGGCAAATTTATCACTAGAGAAGACAAGTGTAGCCATCTTAAAGAATGTCCCAACCACTGCTTCTCAATATAGAAAGACTAAAACTACATAGAGTTTATCATACAACAAATCCCATCTCTGTCCCCTGAGATTCCTCTATTTCATTAATTAGTAGGGGATTAAAAAAAAAAGACTTAAAGAGCACGTTACAGCAGCATTCAGCTTTCCTATGAAATACTCGGCATGTTAAATGCTATGTACACTTTTCTCTTGGTAAGCTGGACGCCGGCTTCAGAGTTTGGTGGGACGGGGGAAATGACCAGTTCAAAACTACTCTAGAAAATTTCTTTTGGCAGAATAGCAGCTATCCAAGTTAAAAATGGGAGATCAGTTTGTTGCTTTGTGGTCTTTCGAGTCGTTTCTGTCCCCTTTACGTGAAGCTCGGTCACCACTCCTGAGTGGAGCTGGGCAGTCCTGCGCGCCGCTCCCCTGGCTGCTCCACGGCCGCCTTCGCATTGCTGCAGCGCGGCCTGAAGAGGTGCGTGTTGCTGGGGACGTCCCCACACGGCCTTTACAGACAGGTCCACAACACATTTTCTGTCTTTGCCAATGTGTAGGATCGAAACAGGAAAACACTGCGTTCTGTTAGAGCCAGAAGCCATCTCTGTATCTGAGCCATCGTCGGACTGGTTACTGCAGCAAGGAGACGGTGGGGGAGGCACTTGAGGGGGTCCTGCGTGCATCAGAATTGTGACGTTTAAACTCCTTCTGTAGTTTGCTACTCTGGTTGCTTTTTATCCTGTTTCCAGCCAGGGTTTTCTCTGTCTTGGTTTCAGTGTAGTCTTCAGGCTGGGTCTTGCCCTCGTGTCTACCACATGATTCCAGTTTTTGTTGGATTCTGCTGGCCACTTCTTTCACCTTTCACAAGCAGAGCACAGGCGCTGCAGATGTCTCCCGAAGGAGTCTCACGCAACCCGAAACAGCTCTGGAAGTCCTTTTCGTAACGTTTACTGTCAGTGAATCAGTAACTGGAGTTAGCTCTGCAAATGCAGCAGCCCTCTACACGTCGGTACATCTTTGGCTTAGGAAAACCAAACATCTTTCTTCTGGGTCGCAGCTTCCTAGAGCGGCCAACCCTGGAGCTGCGGCGTGCAGGGTGGGCCAGCCGCCTCCAAGGGCAGCGTCCGGAAAGATTGTCTGTGGCAGTTCTGCGGTTGCTCTGGCCGGCTGCGAGAGTGTAGATTCCACTTTCCCCAAGTACTGCTGGCTTTAAAATAAGCAAGATTTCATTTGTAGGTTTTCCTATTAAAAGTTGCAGTTAGGGGCCAGGGATTTACCTCAGTGATTGAGCTGCCTGCCTTGCAAACGCGAGGACCCAAGTTCGATCCCTGGTACCCAAAACAAAACAGAAACAAAAACAAAAAACAAAACAACAACAACAAAAACAATAAACCCCAAAAGTTACAATTATATTTGAATGCAAGTGCAAACTTTTACAAGAAAACGTCACTTTGTTCAGAATGCTTGGCATTTGATGTTCATAGCCATTGTCGAGGTCAGAGAAGGTCCTATCATTATTTCCTCATCCGAATCCTTTCCTGATCAAACAGAAACTCTCATTTAAACTGCAACTAAACATACGAAGTATATTTTGATGAACTAAATAATATCTTATGCCTGTTCCTCAGATTTTCTTAGGCTTAACATTGCATCATTGAAATATTTGAGCATAGGATACATACAACTAAAAATTGAATTCCCTACCAATCAAGATTAATGTATGAATATTCCAGTCAGCTTTCTAACACTTTCTAGAAAAATTCAGACAAGATGTTCTCCAACCTGTCTTGCTTGAATAGTCCCTCAGAGTCTAAGGCCAGTTCTGCTGATATTTGGAGAATAGATATTCTATGAAATCCAGGAAAGGGGAGCCAGTTTTATGTTCCTAGCCCTAAAGTAAGGAAATTAGTTTTGATTCAAATGATAACTATTTCTCTATGCTGTGTCTATCTCTTCTGTAATATTTAGGGCCTTTTGCCCTAATATGACTCAGCTCCCGTTTTAGGTTGAATAACTGGAATATTTAGTCAACATAGTATCACATCTTTTCCTTAAAAATCTGAGTAAAATGTTGAACGTCTAAATTCTGTCCTGATTTAATCACCTTCTGTCCAATTCCAATGCTCCTACCTTAGTCAAAGTAATCAGTCTGTTGACTGGACTATAGTCATAGCTCCCTTACTGATGGTTCTTGTTTGCCTAACCACTCCAACAGATCTCCTTCGTACAATGGAATCAAGAGAGCTTTGTTCTCCAATTATATTGCGTTTCCTGTCAATGCCCTCCACTTTCTCCTCTTAGAATAAAACCCAACTCTTTATGACAGCTCTGCCTTCCTCCTCAGCCTGATTTTTCTTCTTTTTCATCACTCAGCCATTCAGGTATTCCAGCAAACACAGCCAACACTCAAACTTGCCAAATTTGGAATCATCTTAGTCTTTCAATTTATCTTTCTTGTGCTTGAAAATTTTATTTTGTCCATGTTTTTATCCACTATTGTATCAGTTATCACTATGCAACAAGTTTTCCTAAAACCTAGGAGCTAAGCACAACAAATTTTATTATTTTGTAGTTGTGTAAGAGTGGAGGTCAACACTTTAGAACAATTCTGAGTGATTCTGTCCTTGGGATCTCCCATGAAGTTCCAATCAGGATATAACTCATGATTGAGTCATCATGGGATTCCCTCCTGGAGCTCAGAGATCTGTTTCCAACATGTTGCAGTCATACAGCTATTTGCTTTATTTGCTTGCTGACTTTTGGAACAAGGTCTTAGTTCCTCACAATTAAAATTTCTCAGAATTGCTTCTGTGTCTTCACAACACAGCAGCTATTAGTAAAATAATTCCTCCAACAACCTAAATGGTTTTAGAAGTTGGTCCATTTCCAGATATTCCAAAGAGGATACAGATCTGTCAACACCTTGAGTTTGGTCTTCTAAGAGACTGAACAAAAACCAACTGAGCTATGTTTTCCGAAGGCATCTGGCCTCCAGAAGCTGTGAAGTATTAAATTAGTGCTGGTTTAAGCTGCTGTTTTTGGTAATCTGTTATAGCAATGATTTTAAAACTTTAAATGTTACTTTTCATGTAACTGAATCTTAGAACAACATGAGTTGTGTGCTATTAATAGTTACATCTCTTATAATAGGCAACAGAGGCAAAGATAAATGAATTAATTTGACCAGGGCTATCAAATTAAGTAACATAAATATAACTACTTATTATTGATGAAACTATAGTTTGGAATCTAGCAATTTAACTCAGAATTTTTCAGTTAATGCCTATTTTTTAACATACATATTATACTGCCTCTTATGAAAGACGTCAACTGTCCATTCAAGAACTCTAGTTTTCCCTCTTTCTTTTCCTATGTCTTTCTCCCCATTCTATTCTTTACTTCTAAATATATGAATTTAAAATAAATCCAGAGACTCAAATAGCATTTTATGCTTAGATCGTCTTAGTTAAGGAAAAGGGAATGATTACTCAGTATTGCCTTTTGGCTTTCTTTTCAAATAAAGTTTAGGTAATTTTGAAACAGAAAGTAATTTCTATAAACCTCAACTTTGCCAAGTTTAATGAAAATACAAAGCAAAAGATTAGCTCAATACCATTGATTTTGAAGTTTGGAAATCATAGAACTTTTTGCATGAATTTTTATTCACAAAATATTAACCATTGGATATATACAGAGTGGTTGGAGAGGCAGTGAAATAATTATCTAAGCTAAACATATTTAATTTGGTTATAACTTTTAATTCTAGAATTTTGGGAAATACAGTTTGAAAATAACTTGTCTGCAAAGAGCTTTGCTGTGTCTTCAAATTCTAGGTTTTATTCTCATTTCAAGCTCTGAGTGACTAGCAGTGTTGGATCATGTTTTCAGATTAAATGTCTTCAACTTTAAAAAGATAGACTCATTCTGTATATGTATAGCATCGATTGGTTGTTAGAACATTGCATTTGCTGTGGACAAAGCTTAAAACACAAATAAAAAGGAGGATGATTTGATGACTGTGTGGGAAGACAGTGCCTTTGGCAGTGATGGCCTGCGGAACATGATCTTTCCCTAGCAGTAAAGATCCAATGTCTTCTGCCCATGTCCAGTTCCCCAGAAACCTGTGACTGAAGATCTGCACTTGCCAGACAAGTCAAGGTTCAGGATGCCATTAGTA
This sequence comes from Fukomys damarensis, assembly GCF_012274545.1. Taxonomy (NCBI): domain Eukaryota; kingdom Metazoa; phylum Chordata; class Mammalia; order Rodentia; family Bathyergidae; genus Fukomys; species Fukomys damarensis. The sequence goes on along the minus strand of NW_022900916.1, from coordinate 43,151,580 downwards.
TGGCCGTCACAGGAATTGAGGACGACGTTACTAAATGTGAATGCAAAGTGCAAAACAAGCCAAACGGACTCATGGAACGTCTAAACCTAGTGAAGAAGGTTTGAGTAGAAGCAGACGGCGAAAACAGAACTACTTTATTCCGACAGGCTTGGGTAATTTCTACCTCCTCAAATCCGTATGAGCTGGGCATGGTGGTGCACTTCCGTAATCCCAGCACTCGGGAGGCTGGGGGACGAGGATCACTGTGAGTTTGAGACCAGCCTGGGCTACATACTGAGTTCCAGGTCCGTCTCAACAACATAGAGAGACCCTGTCTCAAAAAACAAACAACAATAACAACAACAAAAAAATCCATATGGAAAAGATTAGCACTAAAAATTGTTAAGCAGGTAGGATAATACCTTCTAATCATAAAAAGTACCATAAAATTTATGCACATAAGAACTAAAGGAGGAAAACACCTGCCAATTCTAGCCTCAAACTTATTAATTTGGAATAAAGTATTTTCTTCTCTAGGTCATATGTAAAAATGAGTCCACTACAGGCTCAATTAATTTAATAGTGGATATTAAATACATACTTAAATTTTAAAAGTGTTGTGTTCATATTATGCTATAACTCCTGAAAAGCTAAACATTTTTTTAAATAAGAGAGACAGTTAGACCATCTCTTTTGAAATCAATTAAAAGTACTTTTAGATTCACTTTTGAGCAAGGTTGATTGTGAACAGATTATAAATTGCAAGACAGGCAAAAATTTAAAAGCAAGAGCAAGAAATGAGGAGGAAAAAGACTCAAAACTTTAAAAAAAATGAACCGAGTTCATTTGCTGTTTTAGCTAATGGTCATTCCTAATTAAAGAGCTTATCGCTGTTATTGCAGCCTCAACATTTTATATCATTAATTATGTCCTAAAATTGTTAGGAAAACCAAATTGAAACCCCTGTATACTATTTATTGTGATAGAGAAACGCAAAACTTTAAAAAGAAGTTTCCATCTAAAATATTACAATTGCTAATCAAAACATTTTGTTTTAATTTGCTTGTATGAAAATCTGATTCCTACTTTTCTATGGCTTAGTAGCTTACAGGAAATTTATTGTCCTAAAATTCTATAGAAATCCAACATTTGCCTCACTAGGCTAATGTCAAGGTACCTGCAGGAGCATAATTCCCCCTAGACACAAAAGGAAAATTTGTTTTTAATAGTTAAGAAACTTTAACAGCTATAATTACAGTGCTTCTCAAAATGAAAACTGAAAACAAGAATACAAAACTACTGATTACTAATCATGCATTGAAAGCAGTAAGAGGTTACACAAGAGCAAATAAACCAGTTCTGAAGTTTCCCCAAGATAAATTGAACAGCATCAGCTTCAGTGTTTATCAAAATACAAAAGATGGCAAATCAGACCCTTCCAGGCTGAGGGAGGAAGCCTCACACACGAAGGTGGGGTCCCCTGAGACCTTGGTTATGAGTGGACAGACTGACCCAGGTTGCACTCGCTGCTGATGGTGGGACCCAAACTTTAGTCAGTGTGTCTGAGTGGGCACTGAGAAGAGAGGCTGCCCCTCCAGCTGCACACTGACCGAGGGCCAGGGTGAGGCCTCCCTTAATCCCCATCATGGTCCTCCCAACCCACCCTGAGGGGACCATGTGAGCATGAATACAAGCACAACGCTATGGCATTCAGGTGACCCAAAGACAGGTGGGCCACGGGGTCTCCACTGTGACCATGCAGCAGATGGCATCTGTTTGTCACATCTTTTGTGTTCCCAGAGGAACAGCTGAACCTACACTAGGCCCAGTCCCCTTTCTGTGTGTTCAAGTATTCTCCTTAACCCGTAATTATTAACTATTTTTGAAAATTCATTGAGTTTGGGTTAAAAACCAAATGGATCCTGACACCAATCCACAGCTCAATGGCCCCTTAAGGCCAAGTGCCCAGGTACCCACATCCCTTCTCAGAATTGGCAGTGAGTTTCTTTATTTTTTCTACAATTAAAAAAGAAAAGCTGAGAACCAGTGCATATGAATATCAGAAAATCCCTCCATGGAAAAAAGAACTGTCTACATTAAATAAGAACCTGGCTGCAGGCTGCATCTGCAAGTGTACAGCACGGTGCCTGCACACTGTGCCCATGGAGACAGCTTCTGACACTCAGGACCACGGAGTTGCACATTTGCCTCGTGAGAGGAAGGCAGAGGGCAGAGAGGAGGAAGTGAGGGGAAGAGGGGCTCTGGTTCCACAGATGCTTGGACTACCAGTCCAGTTCTTCACGACCCCTTCCCCACTGGTGGCACAGGTGGCCTGAATGCACCCGTTCCAGTGGCGTAGAGTGCAGCCCCAGCTTTTCTGCGAATGCAGCTGCATTTATCATGTTGGGAGGTCCTACAGTATCCTTGTGAGTGCCTCACGGGCCCCGTTCACACACTCTGTCATTGCTATGCACCACTAAGATCGAGCCTTGGGTGCTGTGGAAGTAGGGGCATCACAGTGGCTGTCCTGGCCACCCACATCTCACACAGTAAAGCTACAGTAGGACTAGTAGTATTCCTATAGTAGGAATAATGGTCAAAATTTCATCAAGCTGGTAAAAATTTTTTCCCACATTGTAGATTGTCTCTTAGTTCTGCTAATGGTTTCTTTTGACAGGACTAGTAGTATTCCTATAGTAGGAATAATGGTCAAAATTTCATCAAGCTTCAGTTTATACAGAATCATCATCTTCCTGGCAGCATCCAGGCCCACCATGGCAATGCACATTTCTTTTTTGCCAAAAAGGCTCTTGAAGATATTCCCCATGCTTCTGAATTCTTGGAAGCAACACTGGCCAGAGACCTCAGCAGTGGCTGTTCAGAGCCAGGCTTTGGTTTTGCTGCCACCTGTTTCTTTTTCTTTTCCAGTTTCAAGAAAAGCTTTTGGTCCCATTTCTTTATTTTTTGAAGCCATCAGTAACAGGTCTAGTCCTTCTCACATTGCACCATTCTGACATTTTCTACATCACTTTCCCATTTTTAAGATCCTTTGCATTTATAATGGATAATCCTCCTGGATGATCCAGGATAAATTTAACTACTTTAAGGGATTCACATCTGATTAGCAGATTTGATTTCATCTGCAACCTTGATTTTCTTTTGCTATGCAATTTAAATACTCACACTGTACAGGGATTAGAATGGTGAAATTTGGGGTTACAGTGAGTAGGCATTATTCTGCTGACCATAGGAGTCATATATATATATATATATTATTTGATAATTAAAGTAAACATAAAAGTACATTTTGAGATATAATCAAAATAATAATTATCAAAGTAATAATATCTACCTCATATGGTCATTGTGAAAGTTAAATGAGGAAACATTTATAAAATTTTTTTGAGTGATGTGTATATAATTTCCTTAAGTTTAAATGCATGTTTTGAGTTTATACAATGCAAAGAAAACTCTGGAATCCACACTGTCTTCTTGGCCAAGATTTTAGATCTGTCTTGGTGCCTGCTCTTGTGGACAGGTTTGATGACAAAAGGCTTTGCCACAATATAACCACGAATTTATCACCTAATGATCACCACTCCCTTGGGAGAAGGAAACAGATGCTGTTTTGAGGTGGGGTCACAGAAGATTTTCTCTAGCAAGGACTTTGTGCTGAGGGAGTCTGCGGCCAATGACTCTTTAGACCCCTCTGACTCAGCGTTGGGGCATCATATGTGTACAACATGGAACAGCCATGCCTTCGAAGCCACAGTCGCCTATCCAAAGTGCAGCTTCCCATGGATCTCTCTAAGAGCAGAGGATCCCATCCAGTATACAGCCACCCATGTACTGAAGGTTCCACCATTAGTCCCAGCATGCTTTCCACCTGTGACTGATTTCTATACGAGTCAAGATGTAAGAGTCTTTAAAAACCTAGATATAATGCAAGGTCAACTAGCCCTGCTGATGTCCTACCTTCAGCTCATTTCAACAACCGTAGTGGTTCTTAAAGCCCATGTGGCTGTCCAGATGCTTCAGTTAGAGAGTCTGCTTTTCTGAAAACTCTTCTCCCCACACCCCCATCTTCGTATGTCATTATTTTCTTACATCTGGTCCTAGGAAACAAAACTAAATGTTTTTCCAAGGAGTTCATTTTGACAGTGGTTGAGTGGATTCCCTTCACTCCCAAAAAACTGTGACCTGTGCCTCTGGGCCCCAGAAGCAGGTAGTGACGCTAGTGATTGAAGTATAAACTAGGGTTAAGCCCTGTGTGAACTAACCCTGCCATGCCTGTGTCAGCCTTCTTTATAATCACATCAAGTTTATCCATTATGGTGAGGTGCATTTTTATCTACAGTTTTATACTTTCACTTACACAAACCATAGACCATAAAAATGGAAGGGACATCATATGCAATTGGTGAGGCCAATTTTTATTATTGCTCTTGAGGAAAAATTATTTTGAAAGGCCAGCTCCTAAATCTCCACAAAAGAACAACTCCAAATAAGTCCAGTACAAATTGAGAGTATATGATTTATATGTATGTTTCTACCTCTTAAAGGCCTTTTGGATAGTTTGGTATTGAAGAAGCAGGTCAGCCCTTTCCTACAATTTTGTCTTAAAATACAAAATTGCTAACATTGTCTATCGCTCTAAAAGCTTCTTTCTGGATAAAGCCAGTGAATTCCAAACCAATCATGTGATTACCTGGAGCAGGTATGTATATGAATTTATATTCATACATATGTGTTATACATCTAGCAACTGTTAGAAAAATGAGAAAACACATTTGACACTTCTTGCTCAGCTCCACCTCTTTGAGATGGCTAAATGAATGCACTGCAGTTTATTTCATGACTTCCAGGTGTACCTTAATATCCTCAGATACATTTCTGGGGTACGTCCAAAAACGGAAGGTTACCTTCAGACTCTCGTGCCCTGCTTACATCTGGCAGCAGGCAATTCACCAAACTTAAAATTGAGTTTCTTCCCTAGACTCTGACTTCTACAATTCTCGTCCCACTGTAACTGTGACATAGAATTTGGCGTGAGACTCATTATCTTCTCTCTCCACCTATAAAATATTATACTATGGATTCTGAAGAAGTAACCCAAATTCCTCATCACTGCTCAAATGCCAGGAATGAAATTTTATACCTAAGGGAAATTACTATGGAGGGCAGCAGGTACATTTCCACGTTCTATATCCACTCTGTAAAATGATCAACATTTCAGGAGGCCCAGGGGGAGGAAAGCATGCAACTTTCCCATCTCAGAGACAGAAAGGAGAAGAAGTGAGAGGTCTGGGCATAAGTGAAAAGCTAAAGGGACTCAATATGCAGCCATTTACTGCGAGTCCCAAGTGGGGCACATGAGAGCATTCACATGGCTTGATTTGCTCTATGGGGGGAGGGTAGAAAAAGAAAACTATAGTTATTATAAAAAGATAAATTAAAATGAGTTAAAAATTTGGGTATGAATGACAAGACCTAAAAAGAAAAACAAAGTTTAAACAAATAATAAGGAATCACTTTAGGTACACAATTACATAATTTTTGTCACACATAATTCCGCAGTACTAACTCTGAGATTAAGGGCCCCCAAAAAGGTGTGCTTTAGTAAAGGGACACAGGCCAGTTTCTTTTAAAGTCTCCCTAATACTTATGGACCATTCAGTCATGCAATTTAAATAACTTGGAAATTACTTTGAAGAACTTCATTTCAGGGTACATCTTCTTTCTCTTACCTGCAAAACAATTCAGTGTTCAGGACTTCAGTAAGCAATTTGAAATGTAATTTTCTTGTACCTCCCTTGCACTCCAGTGAAAAGAATCAGGTCTTTGACACACTAGGCTAGATAGACAGTGCTTTCTAGACCAGTGGTTTAAAAGACTTTTAGAAATCTACATTTTTATATAAGGCCAGCCCACCTGATTTCAGTGTATCTGTACTGGACAAGGGGGCAAATTTCAGAGCTGGTAGTTACATGCCGCTGAGACTCCTTTACTTGCTGTGGATTTGGGGGCTTCAATTTGTTCTTTAGCAAAATAAAAGAATTGGACTGAATGACTTGTAAAGTCTCTTATGTCGAAGATTTGAAGATTCCATGATGTTTAAGACCTATTTGTCTTTAGCTGCCTCCTGTACAGAAGTGCACAGACACATGGGAAGTCTTGCTTTTGTATGCTGTCATTGTTCAGGTGGTTTGTGGTTTTAAACAAATGAGCGTCTCAAGAGAATGAAATAGTAGGAAGTGATTGCATTAGGTGATTTATCAGCAGTTAAGAGAGCAACTTGAAACAATCCTCTGAAAAGAGACAGGTTTACCTATCAATCCACTATTCACAAGCATGAAGCAGTAGAGGGAAATAAATCAGCATATTTCTAAGCAAAGAAATGCCAATGAAAGATTTGATTTATAATGACAACTGGAGAGCAAAAGAGAAAGGACAATTTGAACAGTTTGGGGGACAACAGCAAGATTGGAATGGGCAGGAAAAGACAAATCAAAATTGCACAAGGCCTTTTGAAAAGGGACCTGAATCCATGAATATAAAAAGTTGTGTTCATTTTATTTTTCTCACTGAGAAATTTGTGATTCTGAAGCTGAAAAGAAAAACTGTATTTCACATACTTTACCTGATTTGGAGGATAAAAGATTAGATTTCTAGTCCCTTTCATTATTAGGCAAGGAAGAACAAAAAAGAAATAATATATCAACAGCTTGACAGGATTATTTGAAATTTTCCAGAAAGTCCAAGGAGGAAATTATCATCTTAAATGATAAATTTACAATTCAATCATTGATTTGATATACTCTTTTCAATTAAAATACTTAAATTGATAGTATATAAGACAAACAACCCTAAAATAGTGTAACACAATCTTATTAGACAAATGTCTGAGTGGCAAGGGGAAATCATGAGACAGAATCCCCAAGTACACTTTTTACTGAGCAATCAAAAACTTGCATTAATGATTTAATTAAAAACAAGTCATTTAATTTAGACGTATCATAAGTTTTTCAGATAAAACAATTTCATTTTTGTTTCCTTTTTTTTCTTATTGAGTTTATTGGTACTTCTTAGGTATACACTGCAGCTACATTCATCAATGGGATCTTGTACCTTTACATGACAGGTCTTGGTTCTCATTTATTCCCCATTCCCCTGCCCTCTCTTCTCCCCTTCCCCACTCCCCTATTTGCAAAGACCTTGTTTCCATTTTCTCCTTTTCTCATATTTTTTTTCTTTTCCCTTATTACCTTTCCCCTACCCTTCCCACTTCCCCTACTCCTTTAGCCCTTTTCTTCCTATTTCACATTGTCAGTTACACAACTTGGAGCTTATTTACACTTTTAGTTTTTCACACCAGAGAAACTATTTGGTATTTACACATGTGTGTCTTTTTTATTTTGCTTAAGAGTATATCCTCAATATGCATCCATTTTAATCTATTTCACTTAAGAGTATGGCCTCCATATGCATCCATTTTCCTATGAATGACTCTAGTTTCTCATGCTTTATGGCTGAGTATCATTCCATTTTATAGATAAACCACATCTTCTCTATGCATCCTCCAACTGATGAGAAACTGGTCTGTTTCCAAGCTTTAGCTATTACAAACTGTACTGCTATAAACATGGGTGTGCATATATCACTGTGATAAGATTGTTTTAATTCTTTTGGCAAGATACCCATCAGAGGAATAGCTGGGGCAAATGGAACCTCTCATCCCAGCTCTTTGGGGTATCTCCATATTGATTTCCACAGTGGTTGCACCAGTCTGCACTCCCACCAACAGTGGAAAAGGGTTCCTTTCTCCCCACAACCCTGCCAACATTTGTTATTGGTTGATTTCTTGATAGCAGCCATAACTGGGATCTCATCTCATTAAAAAGTTTCTACACACAAAAGAAACAGCCAACAGAGCTAAGAGACAACCTACAATGCGGGAAAAAATTTTTACCAGCTACTCCTCAGACAAGGGATTATAATATAGAATATATAAAGAACTCAAAAAATTAGGCCCCCCAAATATAAAGACCAGATTAAAAAATGGGCATCTGAAATGAACAGACATTTCTGTTTCCTTTCTACATAGTGACGTCTTAAAACCCATCATATTCCTAAAAGTTGAAATTAGATATTCTACCCAGAAGTTCTGGAAATTTTTAATCAATTTTTCTCTCATTTAATTTAGTCACTACTTCTGTGGTACTTCTTCTCTGACCATGCCTAAAACCCCCCCAAAAAGACTTATTCTATATATTCACCTCTTTGATGATTTGTTTAACCTTTCATCCACTCAGCTATGAGCAAGCTGAGCCAAGGAAGATTGTTTTGCTCATTTTTATACCTCTATTAGTTAGTATCATGTGTGGTCAGAGTTGCTGTTCCATAAAGACCTTCTTTAATAAAACAATCAAAGTAAGATAAAAGATTGGTAAGTGGTTTGAATGTGGTTTAATTAGTGTATTGGAAGCTTGGTTCCCAGCACGGCAGTGTGAGAGATGATGGAACCTTTAAAAAACAGGGCCAATACAACATACAGGAATCTTTGGGACACAATGAAAGCAGTTCTATGTGGAAAATTCATAACATTGAATGCCCACACTAGGAAAACAGAGTGGGCTCAAATAAACAACTTAACGATGAAACTTAGACTCCTAGAAAAACAAGAGCAAGAAAAACCCAAAGCTCGAACAAGAGAGGATATTATAAAGATCCGAGCAGAAATCAATGCAATTGAAATTAAGAAAATGATACAAAAAATAAATGAAACAAAGAGCTGGTTTTTTGAAAGAATAAATAAAATTGACAAACCCTTAGCTAATCTTATCCAAAAAAGGAAAGAAAAGGCTCAGATCCATGCAATTAGGAATGAAAAAGGCGAAGTCACAACAGATCCGAAAGAAATCCAGAGGATCATGAACACCTACTTTGAGAACCTGTACTCTAATAAAATGGAAAACACAGAAGAAATGAACAGATTTCTAGATACTTATGAATTACCAAAGTTGAACGAAGAAGATAAAAACATTTTAAACACCCCAATCACAATCAGTGAAATTGAAAATGTAATTAAAAACTTACCAACAAAGAAAAGCCCAGGCCCTGATGGATTCACTGCTGAATTTTACAAGACATTTAGAGAAGAACTACTACCATTACTCTTCAAACTTTTCAATGAAATTGAAAGAGAAGCTATACTTCCAAATTCATTCCTGGAAGCAAGTATCACTCTGATTCCCAAACCAGAGAAAGATACAACCAAAAAGGAGAACTACAGACCAATCTCCTTAATGAATATAGATGCAAAAATCCTTAATAAGATACTAGCAAACAGAATACAGAGGATTATTAAGAAGATCATCCATCATGACCAAGTCGGATTTATTCCAGAGATGCAAGGGTGGTTCAACATACGAAAGTCAGTGAATGTAATACATTATATTAACAAAGTCAAGGACAAAAACCATATGATCCTCTCAATAGATGCAGAAAAAGCATTTGATAAAATTCAACACCCATTCATGATAAAAACCCTGCAAAAAATTGGAATAGATGGTCTATACCTCAATTTAATAAAGGCTATTTATGAAAAACCATCAGCCAACATCATATTGAATGGCCAAAAACTGAAAACCTTCATGTTAAAATCAGGAACAAGACAAGGATGCCCACTATCGCCACTTCTCTTCAATATAGTTCTGGAAACATTAGCCACAGCAATTAGACAAGAGAAAGAAATTAAAGCAATAAAGATAGGAAAGGAAGAAGTTAAACTATCATTATTTGCTGATGATATGATACTCTACATTGAAGATCCAAAAAACTCCACCAAAAAACTTCTAGACTTAATTGACAGATTCAGTAAAGTATCTGGATACAAGGTGAATACCCAAAAATCAATAGCCTTTCTATACACAAATAACAGACAGACAGAAAGAGAAATAAGGGAAAAAATTCCTTTTACAATAGCATCCAAAAAAATGAAGTATCTAGGAATCAATCTAACAAAAGAAACAAAAGATCTCTACACTGAAAACTACAGCACTCTGAAAAAAGAAATCGAAGAGGATATAAAAAAATGGAAAGATATCCCCTGCTCCTGGGTAGGAAGAATCAACATAGTGAAAATGGCCATACTACCGAAACTGCTATATACATTCAATGCAATGCCAATTGAAATTCCAACACTATATTTCACAGAACTAGAAAAAAGAATCCAAAAATTCATTTGGAACCACAAGAGACCTAGAATAGCAAAAGCCATTATAGGCAACAGTCACATGGCACCAGGTGTAACAATTCCCAATTTGAAACTATACTACAAAGCCACTGTGATAAAATCAGCATGGTACTGGCAAAGAAATAGGCCTGAGGATCAATGGAACAGACTGGAAGACACAAAAACAAATGCAGATGTACTCAGCTACCTCATCTTCGACAAAGGAGCTCACCATCCTCAGTGGAGGAAAGATAGCCTCTTTAATAAATGGTGTTGGAAAAACTGGATATCAACCTGTCACAGATTAAAATTAGACCCTTATCTTTCGCCATGCACTAAATTAAAATCCAAATGGATTAAAGATCTAAATATTAAAACAGAAACATTAAACTTGCTGGAAAGTAAGTTAGGCAGAACTCTGGAAGACATTGGTATAGGAAAAGACTTTATGAACAAATCCTCAGTAGCACGGGAACTAGCAGAAAGAATCAACAACTGGGATCTCATCTTACTAAAAAGCTTCTGTACTTCAAAAGAAACCATTAGCAGAACTAAGAGACAATCTACAATGTGGGAAAAAATTTTTACCAGCTGTACCTCAGACAAAGGACTATTATCAAGGATATATAAAGAACTCAAAACAATCAGTCCCCCCAAATATAAAGACCCGATCCAAAAATGGGCATCCGAAATGAACAGACATTTCTCATACAAAGAAGTGAAAGCAGCAAGAAAATATATGAAAAAATGTTCCACATCACTGGTCATTCGAGAGATGCAGATGAAAACAACACTGAGATTCCACCTCACCCCACAAAGAATGGCTGCTATCAAGAAATCACACAATAACAAATGTTGGCGGGGTTGTGGGGAGAAAGGAACCCTCCTCCATTGTTGGTGGGAGTGCAGACTAGTGCAACCACTATGGAAATCAATATGGAGATACCTCAAAGAGCTTGGACTGGAGGTTCCATTTGACCCAGCCATCCCTCTGCTGGGTATCTTTCCAAGAGAACTAAAAGAATCATATCACAGAGAAGTATGTGCACCCATGTTTATAGCGGCACAGTTTGTAATAGCTAAATCTTGGAAACAGCCTATTTGCCCATCCGTTGGAAACTGGATAAAGAAGTTGTGGTTTTTCTATAAAATGGAATATTACTCAGCCATAAAGAGTGAGAGAATAGATTCATTCATAGGAAAATGGATACATATTGAAGATATACTCCTAAGTGAAATAAATAAGTCACACATGTGTAAATACCAAATAGTTTCCCTGGTGTGAATATTCTGCAACAATGCATAAGATTCTAATAAGATTACTGACATTTAGAAATTTGAAGAAAGGAGCTAAAGGTGTAGGGAAGGTGTGATGCGTAGGGGAAGAACAAAAAGGGAAAAGAAAAAAATGTGAGAGAATGAAAAGATGAAAATAAAGTGTTTGTAGATGGGGAGGAGAGGAGGGGGTGAAGGGAGGGCAGAGGTAAGGGGAAAAAATGAGAATCAAGACTTGCCATGTAGAGGTACATTATCCCAACAATGAATGTAACTGTTTTGTATCCCTAAAATGTACCAATAAACTCAATAAAATTAAAAAAAAAAAAAAAAAACAGGGCCCTGTAGGAAATCCTTATGTCAGTAGGAGGCATGCTCTCCGATGGGATTGTGGGAGTCCTCTTTGGCTTCCTGTTTTGAGATGTATTCTCTTCTTCTCTTACATGCCCCCCCATGTTGCCTGGAGTTCACTGGAGTTAAGGTGGTGGAGCATCTTGTTCTTCAACCTCCAGAACTGAGTTAAATAAACTTTCTCTTTTTTAGCCTGCCCTGGGTATTTTTGTAACAGAATATGGACTAATATGGCATTTTTGCCATTTTGTAAATTCTAAGATTTGATATAGCAAAATGATAAGTGACAGAATTTATCTTTCCAGTGGAACTACTAGAGATAGGAAAAACATCATGCATGATACATGTTCAACTGCACATGCCTGCCCTATTTACTTTATGAATTTTAATAAAACATTTCACAGAAATATCCATGCATCGATGTGAATAAATTTCAAAGATTTCTTTTGATCACTTCCTAGGCTTTGGAATCAATCTAAGATCACCCACTTTTAAGAATTTATTTGGAATTTCTGAAACCTAATTGAAAAAATAAAAAATAAGTGGGAAATTCCATTAGTCCATCATCATTTGACTTTGACCAATACTTATCTTCTCTGTGGTTTAGTTTTTCATGGGTAAATTGGTGATAATAATATCAATTTCATAGTGTTGTGATAAAGTACATCTAAAACAATGCACACTCACGCGCGCACACACACACACCTCCTAGAATTTTGTTAGCATGCTGTGAACTCTACATAAACACTTGATGTTACTGTTATTCACTTGACCCCAATGATCCCTGAAATTCTAAAACAGATGAGAGCATATAACATGATCTACTTAGCAGTTCATCTATCCCTCATTACTCTAAATTTGGGAGCCAAAATGTCAGTGGTACTGAGATTTATCTCTGTCTATCACTGTCATAGAACTACATCTGGGCCATGAGAATGCCCCCCTGCATGAGAGACCACAAGATCCCTTAAGTGAGAAGAAATTATAAGCTTACCTTTGTTTTCCTAAATATGCTTCTGTCTGCAATAACCTATATTTTAATGGAGAAAAAGGAAATAGTAGCAAAATACTTTTCAAAGAGAAATTCCACATTTAAAAAAAGGGTGAAGACAGAATATTTATACAGGAACATTTTTCTTACTTTATAAGTACCTTTCTGAATTCCCATTACCATATTTCTGAGCTACTTTTTATTTCAATATCAATTTCCTCTATTTTTTACATCAAATTTTGTTGCTATGGGGATGACAGAGATGGCACAAATTCATGAGCACAGACCATTATCCAAACAACTCAGCATTGTTTTCTCCCATAAAATAAACATACCTGGCTCAGGTGTCCTTAATGTTTGTATTCTGAGAAATCTAGATCTAACAGCTTACATTTAATAACAAATTCAGAACATTAGCTGTGGACTTAGTTAAAAATTAGTTATATTTTAAAAAGGAGGATCTATTGATAAATACTTTGATCTACATTTGATGGAGTAGCCAGTTAGCTAAATGTGAGTCAGAGTGTAAGAGAGTGTGGTCACAACAGTGAGTTTTCAGTTTAGCAATTTTCTTAGCCTCTTAGAGTTGTCTCACACCTGTACTTATATGGTTCCAGGGTCAATGGATGTACATATGGTGGGCTCAAGGTTGATGTTATCCCCATTAGAACCTATCTGACCCAATTAGACCTCACTTGCATACACTTGCATTGGGTTTTGGCTGCTGTGTTGATTATGACCACAACAATATAAGTTCTAAAACTTCCTCTCCAGATGTGATGGTGGTGTCTCCCTGCAGAGTGGGAAAAACCTCATTAACAACAACCCTTGACCACTCCTCCAAATTCTAGGATATCAAATGAAAAGCCAACCTGATCCTCAGGGTAATTGCCACCTCTGGTTCGGCCCACCTGGAACTCTCACAAATGTACTGTCATGTCAATAAACTACTCAACTCTCTCCAGGCACCGGGCCCTTTGCTGAGTTGCTCTGATGGACCTCCCCAAGAGAAATACGATTACAACAGAAAGTTGTCACTCTAGTGCTGCCCATTCTCTTTACTTGAGAAATATGCTGTCCTTGATAAAGTGCTGTCAGAAATTTATATTATGTTTGTTTCCCAATAAACTGGTTTGCTGAGCCTGCTACATTTGACCATAAGTTTCTTTCCATGGTCTACCTCAGAAATACTCTCTGGGAGAACCCAAGAACTGAGACACTTTATGCAGCACAGATACAAGGCAGATCACCAGCTCAGGCGGATCCAACAACCCGGTAGCATATTCAACATAAGTATTATTAGCCACTATACTTAGTAGTATGTATAGAGCTCATGAAATTATTATCACATGACCTGTATTATCTGGTCCATGTGATCTCCCATGACTTAGGAATGCATGGCTTTATTTTACCATCCTATAAATGAGCATGTGGAGGACCAAGAAAGACTAGTTTGCTCAAGGGAAAATAGCAGATATAGGCACTAACACCTTGATCACTTCTTGATCATTTCTCTTCAACGAATTCTTCATACTTCAGGATGGAATTTTCAAATCTAGTAATTAACTAGACTTGTCTGATACTATTTTCTTCCTCTTCTTCCTTCTCACTAACATTTATCAAGTGGTCACTGTGTTCAAACACTGTTCAAAGTGATGACTATGTGTAAGTTGCCACATGGCGGTAACTGAGGAAATACTGTAATAGCTGCTATGAAAGCAAAGCATGAAACATAAATATATTTGTAGCATGTTTTCTTTATCTAGTTGCCACTAAGTTCTTAAGAAAAGCAGGAAATCTTAATTTAAAATAAAAAAGTCCATGATAGAAGAATAAACAAACTATATTCTATTTGTTTTAGTCACTGCTTTATATCAGACACCTAACAGAGTGCCCAGGTAATAAACACCCAATCCATATTTGTGTAACTGTTGAGCATTATGTTTGCCACAAGTAATAAACATTTCTCTAATACAACCTATTTCTACTACTTCCCCATTGGTATAGATCAGACATAGAATATGCCTCAGAATGTCAGAGGTCACGTTTGGGGGAGGTTGTTGGGTCATGGGAGGACTGTACCAGGCAGTAAGTCAATCCATTGATCCTCTCATAATGGGACGTGCTGTTCGGTGGTAGGTCCTGGTCAGAAGAGGCGGGTCACTGGTGGCCTGACTTGGTAGGATGTGTCTTCCTCCCCTGCTCCGCCCTTCTCTCGCTGCTTCCTGGCCTATGCCAGGCCATTTCTGCCCCAGAGCCAACTGACTATAGGCTGAAAACATTAGCAGTGTGAACCCAAATAAAATTCTCCTTTAAGCTGAGAGTGTCTGGTATTCTATTCCAATGACAGGGAAGGAAGTGACTAGACACCCACTATTAGTGTACGTGCATTTCTACAGTTCAGATCTTACGGAAATCAATTTTTCAGCATATTAGAAAGTGAGCTCAAAGCATAAATATAGGACCCAGCTATAGCCTCTTTGGCAGACTTTCACTACCTTACCTGTTTTAAAATCAGTAAAGGAACGTCATTTCTCGGGAGAGTTTTAAAGAGAGGGATATTTGGTTATTACAGTCTTTCATGTCTGGTTCTGCGCCTCCTACGTTTCAGTATCTCTCCTCTCTGATCTCCTCACTTCTCCTCCGTGGAAACTGCCTTCCTTCTTCTGTATTGACCACACTCTCTCTTCTCCATTAAGTTTCCTGGGAAGGCAAGGCCTGGCCTACTTTCCATGTTCTTGTCCTTTTTCACTCATCCTTATTTTTTTGTTCTGTTCTGTTTTAAAATTTTTAGCTTGTTAGTACATGTACACAGTGCATTCCTTGTGGGAAATTGGTACATGTACTTAACACATCTTAATTCCTTTTCTGATCCCCTTTCTTTTCCTTCCCTCCCCCTTCCACCCATCTCTTGACTTCTTCCTTTTCATTTTTTGTACATGTTTATAGTACATAATGTTTATATCTCTTGTGTGAAGTTGGTATATGTACATGACACATTCCAATTCTTTTTTTTTCGTGACTTGCCTTCTGTATTCACTCATTCATTTAGAAAATTTCCAGCTGCTGAGCTAATATGAGCTGAGATTTTCAGCAATAAACATGATTGCTTGGGTTATCTATAAAACATACACACATTACTGTTTGAACATCATAACTTTATTTATTCACTAGTTTGTTTTCTGTATACAGCACTACTATAATAAAATCCGTATGGGCAAGAACTATGCCTACATTGTTCACTATTTTATACTTGGTCCTCAAGAAACATCTGGCATACATTGTGTTCTTAATTTATATCTGTTGAATTTTCTAAAACATCATGGTGGAACTTTTAAACCCAACAAAAATGTGGTAAGGGAAATACTGATATTTGTGACACATTTATCACTGCATCATTCATTAAATAAAGATTTGTTGAGCATGTACCATATCCTGGATAAATCCTTTTGGACTATATGCTTTGGGGAGTTTATTTCAAAATTAGTAATTCTGTATCAAAGAGCTTAAATTAAGTGTTTACATTATTGATAATATTATATTATGAGCATTATGGGTTTGTGTTTCCCCCAAATTCGCATATTAGAAATCTAATCCCAGTACCTCAAAATGTATCTCATTTGAAGAGAGGTTCTCTGCAAAGGTAATCAAGATCAAAGGGAGTCACTAAGGTGGGGCTTTATAAAAAGGAGAAATATGGGACAGAAACAAACATTTATAGGGGAAAATTTAAAGAAATACAGGGAAAGATAGCCATCAATAAACTAAGAAATACCAAAGGTGAGCAGAAGCGAAATAGAGCCTCTTTCAGAACTGTCAGGAGGATCCAGCCCAGAAGGAAGAAAGGAAGGAAGGAAGGGAGGGAGGGAGGGCTAGAGGAAGAAAGAAAGAGAGAGCAGGAAAAAAGAAGAGGAAGGGGAGGAAGGAAAGGAAAAGGAGAAAGAAGTTCTTGCCAACACCTTCAATTTGACTTCTATCTTCTATACAATAAATTTTTATAGTCTAATGCACCCAGATTTTGAGACTTTGTTGCACATATTCTATGGTAGAGGACAAAAAAAAAAAAGCAACCAAGTAAAATAAGGCAAGATGGAAGGGAAGCACATTTGCATCATTAATACTAGATGGTAGGAGACGGTGGAGTGTTACCTTTAAAGTCTTGTGAAATAAAAATGATTCTTAAAATAGATTTGAAAAGCTTATACAAATATCACTCAAATATAGAGTAAAATAAACACATGGACATTTGTGATTTTAACATTTTATAGTTACATGAACTTAATGTTGAAAGTTTTTTTCTTTCTCTGATAGGAACTTAGATGTGTATTATATCTAAGTGTGGTGATAGATTTTAAACCATATGTTTTTTGTAAACTGAGTCAGGTTCATGAAATAACATGGATGGACAAAATATTGGAGAACATTTAGTGTAATGTTACATGGTAAAACATTATGAAAGAAAGAAACTAAAATTTTCCACCCTTTTATGTTGATTGCATCAAAACCGTACATAGACATGGATAAATATAATGGACATTTTAGCTCTTATAACTGTAAGTTTTATACCTACTACAACAACAAGACAGAAGACAGTTCCTGGTCATGTTTCTTTGACTTTTGAGTCCCATATCTGGAAGAATAAATTTTTTTACTCTATAATTTTTATATCCTTTATCTCTGCAATTCTAAATAATGTATTTATATGACTAATTTTTAGTTTCTAAATTTTGGCATTACCTATTTTTTGTACAATATCCAGTGTCATTTCTTCCTGTAGTATCAGAACTGCCATTTACTCTGGAAATACTGCCATCTGGGTGAAAGATGACATTTCCTGGCTTCCTTTAGGTTAGATATAGCCATGTGACCGATCGTGCATCTAACTAAAGAATGCTTTGTGAGCTTTATAAATGGTTTCCTTAATTGGCGTACAGGGGAATTCCATTCTTAGGCTAGGTAATTCACAAAAATATTGCCACTGAATATAATTAGAAAAGATGAACAACATATTATTTTAAAACAAAGGAAGATGAGACATTAGAGATTTACTGAGGCAGTTAAAAAAACTGTGAGACCAAGATTCAGGAAAAGGGAATCCCTGAGAACTGAGCAGGATTTTTGTGATTTGCCTCTGCTGAGATGTGGAAAGAAACAGAAGGCACTGGAGTAATTGAAGGGTGCTTACTAATGAAAATCTTTACAAAATGTGGGGATGTTTAAGTTGAAATAATAAAGAAGGGATGGCAAAGTCCCAAAGATTAAAAACAACTGTGAACTAAGAGTGCTGCTTGATGCCAAGAAGCAAAAGGAAGAATAATTATCTAAATATAGGAAAACACAGAATAATGGGAATCAAGTGAAGCTACGGAAGTAAATGTAATATACAGCCACGGCCTCTGCAGGTTCTGAGATAATGAAAAAGTTGAGCAGAGTTTTTGATGCAATTTTGAGCTAAAGGAATTAAAAGTTGGAGATCAAGTTTCCCCAAAGTGACAGGCTCTGGTAAATCACTAAGACTTTAGTTTGAGGCAGCAAACAACTACACTTTAGAATAAAAATTGAATCAGGAAGAAACAGTCCTTATGAGAAATAACACGAATTTGAGCTTCCAATTATACCTCTTCTTCATTGGATTAAAATGATACAGAATTTCTCGGACTCCTAGCTGCCCACCAGCAGCAAAATGATCTCTCAAAGAAAAAAAAAGTATTATCCTAATGAGGCAGGAAAGCAGGACACGGCTAAAACTAGCTGGGAAAATAGGGCTGACAAACCCCCCACCCACCCACTTGCACACAACCATTCCCAGAGCACTGCGTGTAAACTTCTGAGAACTTGAGCTGATTTTTAATATGATGATCTGGCTATGACTACTTTTACTCAGATCGAAGTTGCTCTGCAGAGCCTTCTCCCCTCTACTTTTAATAAATATGAAAATTTACTGCTGTTTATACTTATTTTGATCAATTCTTTGTTCAGCACAGAAAGAAGGTAGCAATCATTTCTAGGAGACAGCTCCAGCACTCAAAAGCCTGGTAAAATTAATCCACACATTATATTTATAAATTAACTTTCTAATATGTTGAAACAAATAAAAGATAAGATAATTTGAACAAAAACAAGGCTATTTAAAGGACCAAATTAAAATTGTAATGTTGGAAATGAAATAGCTCTATCGAGAGCTCAGCTGATGGATTAAAACCACATTGTGCACTGATGAATGAAGTGGCAGGTAAGTGAGAAAATGACATCAAGAATACAAAAAATATACGTCTGCTCCTTTCAGATGCCCAGTTTTGAATTGGGTCTTTATATTTTTGCTGTCTGATTTTTTAAAGTTCTTTATATGAAAAAATGTTCCATATCACTGTTCATTTGAGATAAGCAAATGAAAACAACACTGAGATTCCACATCACACCAGAAAGAATGGCTGCTATCAATA
This sequence comes from Fukomys damarensis, assembly GCF_012274545.1. NCBI lineage: Eukaryota > Metazoa > Chordata > Mammalia > Rodentia > Bathyergidae > Fukomys > Fukomys damarensis. Next base: position 43,132,307 of record NW_022900916.1, on the reverse strand, counting down.
AATCAACCGATAAGCTGGACATGGTGGTGCACTTCTGTAATCCCAGCACTTGGGAGGCTGAGGCAGGAGAATCGCTGTGAGTTCGAGACCAGCCTGAGCTACATAGTGAGTTCCAGGTCAGTCTCAACTCATAGCCAAACCCTGTCTCAGAACCACCCCCCCCAAAAGAAATCAATCAATAACAAATGCTGGCAGGGTTGTGGGGAGAGAGGAACCCTTCTCCATTGTAGCTTGGAGTGCAGACTGGTGCAACTCACTGTGGAAATCAATATGAGCTACCTCAGAACACTAGAATTAGAGATCCCATTTGATCCAGCTCACCCTCTGCTGGGTATCTTTCCAAAAGATTTAAAAGAATCATACCACAGTGATATATGTGCACCCACGTTCATAGCAGCACAGTTTTTAATAGCTAAAATTTAGAAACAATCCAAATGCACATCAACTGGAAACTGGATAAAGAAGACGAAGTGTTTTTTTTTAATATAAAATGGAGTACTACTCAGCCATAAAAAATGAGAAACTAGAGACATTTATGGCTAAGTGGATGCACATTGAGGCTATACTCAAGTGGAATTAATAGGACACACATGTGTAAATACCAAATCATTTCTTTGGTATGAAAAACCAGAAGTGTAAATAAGGATCAAAATGTATAACTGACAGTGTGAAACAGGAAGAGAATATCTAAAGGAGTAGGGGAATTGGAAAAGCTAGGAGAAAGAAAAGAAGGGAAAGGAAAAATAAAAGAAAAGGTAAAATGGAAACAGTCCTGTAAATAGGGAAAGGTGTAGGGGGTAAACGGAGGGGTGGGAAATGGGGAAAAAATAAGAAACAAGATACATCATGGAAAGTACAAGATCTCAATGATGAATGTAACTATTATATACCTAAAATGTACCAATAAACTTAATGGGAAAAAAAGAATACAAAAAATGTTAAAATGTAGAAAAGTATAATGGGCACTGGGCATACATACTAACCTATGTATAATTGGATTCTGTAAAGAAGAAGAAATTGAAAGAGGAAAAGGTGGAGGCAGCAACACCATGGGAAAGGAGAAACATGTTAAGTGAGGACTCTTAAAGGGGTAAGAACTTTAGAAGAAATAAAAACCCATACTTTTCAAATCTGATGAAAGATTTCAATCAGTTAATACATTTCAGAATCACTAAAAATTCCAGGCACAATAAATTCAATAAAAAACAAACCTATACCTATGATAAATGTTCAACATAAAAGACAAAGAGAAATAAGACAGATCACCTTCAAAATTACAATAGACTTACAGGTGATTCTCAGTAGTAATAGTGGAATCTAGGAGAACATCTGATGATATTTTTGAAGTAGTTTATAGAGAGGAACTGCTTAAGAGAATGTATTAATAGCCAAGAATAAAGTTTCATGAATAAATATATCCTGTACTGTATATCTCCATTTATACAACTTGAAAAACTGATGTATAATGGTAGACCTAGGAATAATGATAATCTCTGAGAAGAAGGAAGTTGTATGGAATTTAGAGGAGTTAAAAGAATGACTTCTGTAGTAATGATGATAGTCTACTCCTAGATCTTTTTGTGGCTATTTAGGTGAGTTTCCTTTGTCATAATTATTTGATCTTGTCCTACTCAGCAGGATTTGGTGAGGGAATACATTAAATACAGGACACATAGTTCATAGGATTATTTTATAATAATTGCCCAAAAAATAAAATGCAAAGGAGTGCAAAAGAGATTAACCACACACTAGAGGCCCAAGTAATCCACCTGAGGGCCTGGATCCCAGCAGTTTCCCATACAAGTTCAACTAAAGGCTTAGCATCCAAAGCAATGTCCTCTGCGAGTCCAACCAGTGGCCTAGAGCCCACAGCAATGCCTCATGCTTGACAGTGTTGAGGATCTGCACCTGGAAGTCCCAAAGGGCAGTAGTGGAAGTCAGAATATCTACACTGGTGAGATGAAGGATGTGAGCCACCAAGCAGAGGGATCCACATTGGAGCCAGGAAATGATGCTCACAGTAAAGATCACAGCTCCCCTGATGAAAGCAGCAGCCATTCCCAGTGACAGTGAGGCCCTGAGCTCCTCCTCCAATGAGAACAGCCTAGTTTGCTTCAGGAAATCCATCCACAGCAAGCTTCTCCTCGAAAATCAACAGCCAAGATCTTCCCCTCCAGCTCTCTTTTTATGGCTATTGATAACAATCCTCAGGTGGATCCTCCATGCCCAGACAACGCTGATTCAGTTCAGGTAGGGGTTACAGGTTGCCCATTAGTTAATCTACTACAGATCTGTACTCATGATTTTTTTATATATGAATGTTACATTTAATTACGAAATTAAAAAGTGGAAGGTGGTCTCTTTTTCTCCTTCCTGCTCCCTGGAATGATGTTATATATAGATCACCTGCAGCCATGTTGGACTTGAAGATGAAGGTACTAGGAAAACAGAGCAGTGAGCTGGAAGGAGACCGGGTCACTAAATACTCAGTAGAACTTACAGACTGGCTCTCTGCAGTGTGTTTCTAAAATTCATTCACTTCAGAGAAAATTAGCCAATAGTTTATTTAAACCAGACTTCTCTTGTATTTTTAATTTTATGTATACCCAAACCTAATCACAGCAAACACAATGGACATGGTTTTCTTACACCATAATTTCTACTTCCTTTGCTCCAGCTTCCTAGTTTAATTACCTCTTCTTTTTATGGCAGGCAATGGATGAGGAGTTTGCTCACTTCCTTCTTGCTCACACTAATGCTTTGTTAAACACTATCTTTTGATCAGCACAATTCTGTTGCTCTATAAAAGAATCAGAATTTTATGTGCCTAAAAAGTGATGGTTGGTATTGCAAGTTTAGTTGATCTTGGAAATCTAAACGAAAACAAAATAAATAACAAAACTTTCAAAATTTAAACTTTCAAGTCTATGCACAACCAAATTCTCCCTCTTTCTACCTAAAGTTGTTTACTTATTGAAAATTAATTTTTATGAAGCATTTTGAAGGTATTTGTAAGGATGTTAATAAAAAAGTCTCCAAATCCGTAAGTAGAAGATTGTTGAAATAAATTATGATATATCAAATTATCAGAATAATAAGCAAATATTGACAGTGATATTACAGAAGAATAATAATGACATGAAAAATTTTTCCGTGTTTTAATTGAAAAAAACCCCAAAATGTTTATTAAAAGTAGAAATGTGTTCTCTTGGAAAGATACCCAACAGAGGGATGGCTGGGTCAAATGGAACCTCCAGTCCAAGCTCTTTGAGGTATCTCCATATTGATTTCCATAGTGGTTGCACTAGTCTGCACTCCCACCCTGGTGTGAATATTCTGCAACAATGCATAAGATTCTAATAAGATTACTGACATTTAGAAATGGGAGGAAAGGAGCTAAAGGTGTAGGGAAGGTGTGATATGTAGGGGAAGAACAAAAAGGGAAAAGAAAAAAATGTGAGAGAATGAAAAGATGAAAATAAAGTGTTTGTAGATGGGGAGGGGAGGAGGGGGTGAAGGGAGGGCAGAGGTAAGGGGAAAAAAATGAGAATCAAGACTTGCCATGTAAAGGTACATGATCCCAACAATGAATGTAACTGTACTGTATCCCTAAATGTACCAATAAACTCA
>NW_022900916.1:43116787-43127952 GCF_012274545.1 Fukomys damarensis | reverse complement strand
ATATGTTACTCACATTGTGTTTTTCTTTCAAGAAAAAGATGTTAAGGTAGAGTTGTTTTTTCTAAATTAAAATCTCAATATTCAGATTTAATTGCACTATTAGCACTTTGTGATGAATAAATGGATTTTGGGTTACAGTTTGGTCCTCGGTCTCTAAAAGATCCACCATCACTGTCTTAAACCATTAATGATAATGATCTCTTGATTATAGATTAGCAACTAATTTTTATTTCTTTATTTATGCCTTTCATTTCTCTTTTTTTTTCAGTGCAATTGTTTTACTTTCAAAGTCAGTAGAACATGTTATTACACAAAACTAGGAGAAAACTATAAAGAGAAACCTCAGGGCAAGCACAACTACTTTGGGCTTCTTGGCAAAAAGATAGAAAGCTAAAATACTGCTCTTGTACATCTGCTTTGCTATTTTATGTAATAATTAGAAAATGCATTGGAAAACATTTAAATATCTCAAAACAAAAGCAATCATAATCTTAAACATCAGGGTAGAAATGTTCAATTAACCTTTTAGAAAAGCAAAAAAAGTTCCCTGTTGAATTTCATGTATAGAACAAATGTAACTGTTATTGTGGCCTGGATTATAAAAGACTTACTTAGTTCAACATCTCAAACTATAAAAACAATGTTAATTCAAATTAATTTGCATTGGGCCAAGGATTTGGCCTAGTGACACTGTACCCACCTCACAAGCACAAGATCCTGAGTTCCATCCCTGGTACAAAAAAAAAAAAAAGAAAAAGACACAAATTAATTTGCATAAGTACATGTGCCAAACATCAGCTGAAAGACAGCAAGAAGGAAAAACAAATTAAATTAGGTTGGACGGCAGTATTTCTAGCTCATAGGAGGCATTTCCACAATCTACTACAAATATTCATACCAATATAATTCATGGCATATTTACTCACTTGCCTGTGCTAGGCATTATGCCAGACTCTGAAGGAAATGTCAAGATCCCCATTCTCTGCCCTGGAGATACTTCAACTGGATAGGGAAAACAAGCATAACTAATTATGTGTAAGGTCGTCTGGGGGTTGATAAGAGAGAAATGTAAAAAATGCTTCATAGGAGTTAAGAGAGGTGAAGGCTGGACTACTACTTTATTACTAATCTGGAACAGAAAATAAGCTTCACAAAAGCTATGTTAGCTGATGATTCCTAAATGGAAGTTGGTAAACCCAATGTGGAGAGAAAAATGACAAATTTCCTCAAAATATTTGGAGATAGGAACATGAATGAACAAAATAAATTCAGTTTGTGAAAAAGAAGAAGACATGTACTCATCTGAAAAGTAATCCTTCAAAAGCAGGTAAAACTCCAGAAAGCAGTATAGCAAATGCGTAGGGCTAATGGAACCCATAGGGTAACAACCCAAAGGCCCAAAGTCAGTGAAGCGCAGAAAGCAGCCTCTCTATGGCCAGAGTATTATAATGAAGGGAAAACAGAAAAGAACGATCTATTATCTCAGAAAAAGGTAAGAAGAACATAAGAAAAGCATCAGATGTGGGGAGGTACCTTGTTTAGTAAAGGTATTACTCAAGTAAAAACGAAGTTCAGTTCGATATAGTGGAAAGTAAAGTTGAAACACCGAGAATTAAATGGGGAAGAAGAAACAAAATACTTAAGGGTATGATGCTTGCAGATAAGAAATTGGGATGGGTAGGGGAAGGGTAATAAGGGAAAAGAAAAAAATGTGAGATAATGAAAAGATGAAAGTAAAGTGTTTGTAGATGGGGAGGGGAGGAGGGGGTGAAGGGAGGGCAGGGGTAAGGGGAAAAAATGAGAATCAAGACTTGTCATGTAGAGGTGCAAGATCCCAACAATGGATGTAACTGTACTGTATCCCTAAAATGTACCAATAAACTCAATTAAAGCTGAAAAAAAAAAAGAAATTGCAAAACATCTACTAAAATGGTTGATTCGGAAGCTGTAGTAGAATGATTATTGGCTAAACCAGATTGTTATTGAGCTGATCAAATTAAAGACAGAACAAACCCAATCTGCTGTACCCTAGCTGATTGAATTACTTTAAGCCACTTTAATAGGATGAAATTAAGAAAAGTTTGGGTTCAAATTCATGAGTTATTTACGATAAAGCATGGATTAAGCTTTTTAAACCATGGTGCCTTTAAGTACAGGGAATAGATCTTGGCCAATAAGTACTACAGATAGTTTTAGACAACATCTCAATATAAATTTGTATGGGAGCAAGGCAAATTTCAGCCCTAGTGGGTTTTCCCTCTTACAAAAGTGTTGGTTAGGATTAATTCAGTTTCATTGGCCTCCAAAGTGTGGAGGACTCAGGCAATTCATCTCTATAGGGATAGGGAAAGAGGAGTATCACATGCCTGTTCTAATAGTTATAGTTTAGAAATAGACATTGAACAAGCATTTTTCTTTTTCCCTTGCCAGCCATCTACTCATCTTCTACATTCTATACTTCTTTGTTACAGATTAATATCAGTTTAACTACTGTACGTTACTTAGGTTAGTAGAAAAGATACATTGATACAATACTTGGAATGTAAACATCTTTATAGTCATGCCACAATTTGCATTTCAAAATCACCTTTGTTTTAACTCATTCGGGATAATACATTTAAGCCTAAAATTACTACAGCTTTTATCTTTCTTAAAGGTTAAATTAATCTTTAAAGTGTTCAATAAAATATTCTTCATAATCATGCTGATAACTCAGCCCACTTACTCATCAGCAAAAAGAGAGCATTGCAAAGCCAACCCTAGGTAGTGTCCAGGACTGAAGATGCCCAATGCAATTGAAATTCTTCCACCTGTCAGTTTTACCTCTGGGCATAAAGACTGGGACTCTGAATTCTATAGCATCAGCTCAACTCTTCGTAAGGTGGCTTTTTGTAGCCTTTTCAGGTCTGATGCTCCATAAATCATCCAAAGTTGACTCTAGCTGGTATATTAGGGCTTCTTTTTGTGTTAGAAAAGTCTTGAAGAATGATCTTCCTTATTCTTCTTTAGTTTCTACTATATTCTTGCTCTCGTTGCTTAGCTCTGACTCTAAATTCATTTTCTCTTCTGGAACACCTGAATATTAGACCTTAAGACCACAGTTTCCACAGGAAGTCTTTCCAACTCACCAGATGGGTCTTGGAGACTGCAGCACTACCCGTTTATATCAGCAAACTTAACACAATTATTACCACTTAGCAGATAAGTAAAGTTTAGTATAGATGAATCTAAAAATTTTAGCAACATAATGAGACAAAAACTTGCTAAAACAATTTCTATTAAAAGTCAGAAAGTATGATTTACTTTTTTTTTTATTGAGTTTATTGGTACATTTAGGGATACAGTACAGTTACATTCATTGTTGGGATCATGTACCTTTACATGGCAAGTCTTGATTCTCATTTTTTTCCCCTTATTAAAAGCAACAGTATTAAAAAGGGCTATCACATGTTTCTTAGACATATAACTTGAATTAAAATGTGTCTTTTCTAGATTACAGAATATATATAGTTATAACAGGTGTTAGTTTACTTCTAGATGTCGGAGCCTGTGGCCACAACTTTGTTGAAAAGAAATTGTAAGTATCAAATTTCCAAATATTGTTTAATCAGATGGTTGAACTTACATCACAAAAATGACTAGGGAAATCAAGAGAATTCTAGTAATAAACTCAAATAGTAAAGAAATATCCTAATGTCTTGTGAAAACAAGGCCTTGTCTCCCGGACCTTGTGGTTCTCTTTGTTGTCGAGGGTCAGTCTTTTCTTAGATATCTTTAAGTTTTCCCTTTTTTGTACCTCAAACAGTGTTTCTTCCTCACTTTCCATGCTAAACTTGCTGCATTCAGATAGATCCTTCCAGCTTTTAATAATCTTTATAAATGTCCATCTTTATTGTTTTGAGTGTTACCCTTAAATTTGCCATGCTTTAAAAATATGTTCATCCTATCATTTGTTAATAAGTACCCTATTTCTTATGAATTTGGAACCCTCAATGCATTACTACCTCGGTTAATAAAAATAACTCTGTAGGCAGTTGCCACTAGTCATTTAATAAGTGACTAGGTTAAGAAAAGCTGCTGTCCTTGTTGTCTGCTTTTATCTCAGATGGTGGCTCTTAGGTGACAACTGCCCAGATTATCATGCTGTGACCATGAGATTTTCAGTGAGGAACTGTTATTGTGGCCAAGACCCTCTTGTTTCTACAGCTGGAGATTTTAGGCCCACACAAGTGTTTTGGTCTCAAATAGAACAAATTAAAGGGGTCTCAAAGCAAAATACTAAGGAACTGCACAAGGATATGTTAAATGAACACATTTTCTGAAGAACCGACCAAAGTGGGTCTTCTGAGGCACACACTCCACTGCTCACTGCAGATGTAAGATTACAGGGTTTACATATGGCTCCAAAGTGAATTTATTCATGTTTTCTGGCTATCAGAATAAAGAAATGAAAGTCATTGTATATGAAGGCAAAGTTCCTCTCCTTCTCCCCCTCTCTCTTTTTCTTTTTGACACTAAAATCTACAAACCAAAGATGCCGTGGAGGCCAAGAAAAATTTCCTGGGAGTAATGTTAGTTTTAAGATAAACACCGCAGAAATATTTTCCCCTTGATCAATTCCCTTTCTATGAGGAGGCACCAACCCTCACTAATATAGTCTTTATTTGCCGGCTGCTGTACCATTTTGCAAAAGCTGCCACGTTAAAATGTAATAGCTTGGAGAAAACATTGAGGAAATTAGTGGAATCATTTAATAATCAGTGTTTTTGTACCGCCTGTATGGAATTCACCATCTGCAAGTTAAAGGAAGATGCAGTAGAAATATTATCAGACCATCAACAAAAGTGACTGGAAAAATTGATAATTGTGAGATTGAGATGACATAACAAAGTAATAATACTAAAGTAGAAATCTGGCTCTGATCTGAAAAACAGGAGTCTAAGCTTCTGTCTTCTTACCTCTAAGCTTTTGACCACCAAGTGTCCAGTTGCCTGTTTTGCCCTGTCTTATATCTATAGAAGAAAGAGACACTGCACCTTTAAACATTTGCCCATGAGAATTACTCTACAGGAAATCTCCCATACCTCAAGGTAAGGACCAGGCCTACACCTCCCCAGGGTATAAGATAATTGGCATCTCCTGGTCCAACAAAGTCTAGACAGAGATCAGTCACCCATGTGGGTGACTAAGACTCCTGATCCATCCCTTCCTAGAAACGGTCTTTGTTCTTGCCATGTGCACTTGCTATGTGACCCACTTCCTCACTGAATCAATATTACCTGAGTGGCCATACTTGTAATCTTATTGGTTGACTACACTTTCGATTCATGTTGTACCTGCCTTGTGACTTTGTTCTATAAAACTTCCTTTGAGAAGTGGGCTTGTTATCAACCCACTTTTGCGTCCCTCCTGTCTCTCAGGAACCTGCTGTCTCTCTCTCGATAAAGTTGTCTTAGTCTCAACCTCCATTGTTCCTTCGAATTCACTCTTTGATTTTGGGGAACATGAACTCAGCTTATCTGACATAACGTATTTGAGATGAGAAAATCTCAAAATTCTTGTTACTGAAGCTTACAAGACTTTTTTGTAAAAACAAAGTAAAAAAAAAAAAAGAAGAAAACTCACTATAAGCACTTAATTTAAGCAAGACTAGACAGCATGATAACAGCAGTTCATCTAATACTGAGAAACAAGCAAGCCTTTCTGCATCCTAAAAACCCATTAATAGATCAGGTAATTTACAGCTATTAACCCTGTACAGCAAAAGACATGTTTTCTTGTTACCAACTGTTATTAGAATATTAAATGAGTTGTGGTTATACAAATAGCACTATTAACTTTTGGATACTTAATATAATGAACACATGCTACCCTCACTTTGAGGCCTATTATTTAAAGCTTGTTTTTAACTTGACCTATAGTTTGACAAATCTCCATTTTCTGATATTTTATTTTATATCAGTATTATATAGATATATATGCCAACAGTCTATAAAATACATTTAATACACTCAGATATATAATCATTTATAAATTTTAAGATGCAAAGTACACAAATTTATACTTAGTAAATGTCTTTAGTATTTTAATTTAATTATAAACAACTCCTGTGTTTTATTTATTTATCTAATTTATTTAATGATTACCTTTACATTGTTTACAAAGTGCAAAAATATTTTTACTACAGAAAACAGACTTTCAAAATACATAATCAATACCTGGAAATTGCATCTACACATGCTGAAACAGAAACTTTCTTAAAATAATTGAAAATTTTTATTAGGCTTTTGAACATGAACATTTACATTTGCCCCAGTGAATTATTTTCTGACCAAAATTTCCTGTCACCAAAACTAAACTGTCCTAATAATATGGATGCCCATAAGCAAATTTATTTGAAAGATGGTAAAAGAAACTTTGCTAGTCAGGAGAATTTAAAATGGTAAAACTCAGAAGATCTAGAAAGATCCACAGACTACAAAGTGAGAAACTGGTCCCACATTAGTGCTTCTTAGCTTGTCCTTCCAAAGTTCAAGAAGTTATTGTCTATGTAATCGTGGAACCAGCTTTGTCAGGAAATTAGGAAGAAACTCAGGATGGCTACATATACTCAGACACAAGTTAATGCAGTAGACAAAACTGTTCCTTCTTTCTCAGAGGAAAAGCCACTTTTTTGTATAAACTATATCTCTTTTAACCAATCTCTAGTAAAATATTGCCCTATAGATCTCCTTCTATTATTATTAGGAAAAGCTTTCACATTGACTATTGCTATATAACATTTTTTGAGAAGCTAAACAATTTAAACTTTTAAGTTAAAGTATGCCTAGCCAGCGCTACATTAATATAATGTCACATTTTCTCAATGTTCAACCAACTGTAATTTCCAAGTTCCTAACAAACTGAAAATTTTTAGTTATATTGTCTTTATGCTCTTCAGTCTCTCTTATAACCTTTGTGAAACTGAAAATATTCTTTCAAAGGTCAAGTGACTAAAATGTAATTCAGTTTGGTTAACACAGATAAAATGCATGTTAACAGCTTTGAAGAAAACTTTGTTACATCTTTTAACACATCTTTAAGTCATGTGAACAGAAAAAGTATTTGGGTTTGTTGTGGCTTGTGTCTATATGTTCCTCCAAAGCCTCATGCAGTCATAGGTGAGGCTTTTCAGAAGTGGCTGGATCTAGAGAGTATGATGTGGGATTAAGTGTGTGATGCTAGGATGAAGGGTGTGTGATTACCAAATTAGTCTACTGATTGGTTTGGCATAGTTCTGGATGTGGATAATGCGAAAACCCACCCTGAATGTGAGTGTTATCTGCCCTACGAATAGGTAGTCTGGATAGAATCTAAAGGACAGAAAGAGGGCTTCTGTGGTCACTTGCTGCTTGTCACTTGCTGCCTCTTTGCTACTTCATTGCTTTGCTGTCTTCTGACTGCCATGAACTGTTTCTCCTCTGCAATGCCTCTCTGCCATGCCACTCTGCCATGGAGCCAGCCAGCTATGAATCGAAAACTGTGAGCTGCAATAAATCTTTCCTGCTTTAACTTTAGGTGTTGAGTATTTTGTCAGGGACAAAAAAGACTAAGACAAAGCTTATGCTTTCTTACTGAGCATTTTTATTTTAAATTAATCTGGTATCATCTAAATGATATGCAAACATGAGTACATATATCTCTGAGCCAGGAAGTTAGGGTGTGCCCAGTCAGATGGGCAAATGAGTGTGACCTTGTAGTTAGGAAATCTAGGATATATGTGCATCAAAACAGTTCCAAACACTGCCCCTTGGGCCAATCAGAAAGTGCTATTTTTAATTCTTCTTGTAAGAAATCAGACAGGTTTTTGATAGGACAGCTCAGATCTGACATCAGCCTGGAGAGTGGAGGATACAAAAGATGGCTATCATTAAGGTGGTGGCCACTGCACTCTCTCTCTCTCTCTTTGGTGGCCTAATTTCACTTCTTTTCCTACCTTTAATTAGCCTACATTCACTCTTCAGAGCATATTTGTTTTCCTACCTTTAATAAGTGTAAAACCTAATTACCTTTTGCATGTGACTAGGCCAATTCTCTATTCAGGACAATAAGAAACTGGAAAGAATCTCAAAAAAGAAACCGTAACACCTCAAAAATCCTCATAACACATACACATTATATGTAACGTACACGTTTGTCCCAATATGCATAAAATAAAGAGTTAAATGTATCATTTACCAGCTCCTAAAAAGTTATACTATTGGTTTGATTTCTTTTTTATTTACCATCCTTACGCAATAGTTAATCTTATATTCACACATCTGAAGGTAGGATTCCTGGTTGTAGCAAGATGAGAAATATATATCTCAAAGGAGGTTGTTCAGCCAGTTAATCTGAGTTTGAATTACCATAAGTTTTTTTTTCTCTTAATTTACTATAGATCTTAGTCAATTTAAAAGCTCTTGTCCCAGGTTATGAGACATTTTCAATCATGTTGAAATTTAGACGTAGCTGGTCTATGTTCATACAACTTATCTAGTCTCTATTGCCCAAGGCCTCTAGTTGAGGAACAATACTCCCACTGAAAAAAACACAAATGCAATCTTCAGTTAAATTTTTCTAGTTAAGGGCTGGAGGTGGCAGGAGATAAAAATCAATATTCAGACGAGATCGGGTACATTCAGAGTGGTATGGCCATAGACTAAAATTCAATTTTCAAGGATAAGTTTTGACTAATATTTTGAAACATAGCCAGTTTTAAATGAATCAAGGACTTTTAGCTAAAGTAAGGGACATTTTAAACTCCAATAGAAACTCACCAACTCGCCAAGTAACTGCACGGTTGGTGGGCACAGAAGCTCTTGCTTGTACTTGCCACTAATCTAGCAAAGGGCAAGGAAAGCAGCTATGGACATTATCTTGACCAAAGTTACGCTTTTAAAAAATCTTCTTAAGGACAGGTCTAGGAAATCAGAGTGTTTTCAGTCATATGGTCCATGTTGAATCACAATAAAATCACCTTTTTCTAAGTCACAGGCAACTAAAACTTTATAGGGAGCTGAAAAGTAGCAAACCACTTTTATTCTTGAGCAATTTACAACAGAGCTCTTCAAACACACTAGCAATATCTCTATCCTCTTAAAATATCTTAATCTGAACTTTCTTTTTCTATCAACAATAGTTCAAGAACCTTTAACTTTGTATTGGCTCACAAACAAGTCTTACAACTACTTGAAGCCCCAAATGGCTTACATACTTTTAGACAGTCCTGAAACTCTGCTGCCCACATCAGAGGTTAATTTTCTGAAAAGATGGATAAAAGAAACAAAATAAAACTAGAGCAAATCTAAGCAAATGAGTATTCCAACCAACAAAACAAATGCCTGGAAATTTTTTCCACCTTTGAATCTCTTCTCATAGAAATCCGTGCCCCAAAATGATCTGCAGTAGATCCACAAGTGAAGATCCTTACCTCACCCAATAGCACTACCAAATGGCTGGGCTGGGGATTTAGCTCAGTGGTTCCACCACCTGCCTCGCAAACGCAAGGACCCCAGTTTGATCCCTGATCCCCGGTACCAATAAATAAATAAATAAAAAGAGAAGGTCCAAATGGTGGAGACAGTAGATCCCTGGAGTGCACTTTCCAGTGAGAAACCAGGCGGAGCTCATCAGCTTCCCAAATAATCTTTTTCCTTTTACAAAAAAAAAAGCATTAGTTGTCAGCTGATGCCACAAACAGGAAAGGAGGGACATTGCTGGATGCAAAAGTATCCCCTGGAGACCATCAGAATGTCCTGGCCCCTGGACCATAGGTTCTGCTAGCCAGTAGCAGTCAGTCACTTTTCCCAAGTGCCTCTCAGGGTGCACAGCTCTCAGCACTTACCTATTGGCTGCCTAGCCAAAATTTTTACCAGCTGGATTCATACACTCAAATTTCTTTACTTGACACTGATCAAATCAAAAGAGGTCATATTTTTTATTAAAAAAAAGAAAACATAATTTATTCAAAGCTAGCTCTGAGGAGATGGAGAGATCCATTTGCTTCAAATTAGCATCTCTCCTTATACAGTTAGGGTTAGGGTCCTTCATAGTAAGGAATAAAGGGGAAGGGGGCACAGAAAGACAGTGCAGATCTTCACACTTGGTTTATCACTTCCAGCCATCTTCAGTTTACTGACCCCTTTCCCGTGGAAAGGAAACTGGGCCCCGACCTCAGTATCTTCATATTTTGTTGTTTCTTTGGGATAGAGGATGAGGTATTGGCTGTGAGCTCAGCAGGAAGAAGTTTAGGGAAATTATTTCTTAAAAAAACACTTTTGAAGTTCTATCTTGCATTTTGGTTACGGGGGATTGAACGCAAGCCCTTTGCACTGAGCTACATCCCTAGTCCTTTTTAAAAAATGTTTCATTTTTATACAGGATCTCTCTAAATCATTAAACTTCCCAGACTGGGCTTGAACTCAGCTTCCCAAAATGCTGGAATTTCAGACGTGTCACCACACCCAGAGGAATACAACTTGCTTTTAGCCAATCTCCAAAATAGTCAAGTTGTTGCTACAGTATGCAGTCTAACAAACTCCAACTTAAAATTTGGAATTGCATATGCCTCACAACTTCCTAAAACCCCATGAAATGTGTATACACTGCCTAGTCCAAGCTTTTCACAGCAGCGCTTTCTCATTATTACTGATGTCTTACTTTAAAAAAAGCATCTGTATTTTATCTTATTATTTAGCTTTTATATAACAATATGGACATGGAAAATCACTATACAATTGGTAACCAATAAATTCATATACAACTACCAGGAGTTAAGAAGACAATAAGCTGTCTTTGTGCAAAATAGGAATATTGATTTGAAACTGTAGGACAGATTTCAGAAATGTTGCTTCTGAGCATGTGGGAAAGTTTTTTGAAATACAAATATTTCAGACGTTTTTAGCACTTGGGGTAATAATCCTTCACTATCCTCGTTCCTGAATAGAAAACCTATTGACTAGACATAGCAAGACCCTTCTGTTTCAGTTGGACACACTGTGTTGTATGTGAATATAGGCACATTTTTTAAATTGAAAAGTTTTCACTGCGTTGTTTTTTGTTGTATGAATAGTTGAGGGAGAAAATTAGGTCACAATACAGTATGCATAGCATGATTTTATATATATATATATGTGTGTATATAT
>NW_022900916.1:43045028-43116616 GCF_012274545.1 Fukomys damarensis | reverse complement strand
TCCCCAAGCCCTGGCATGATTATATTTTTGTAAGAACAAATATATTTAAAATTCTGGAAAAATATATACCAACTGTGAATGAAATTATTAGTTATGAAATTTAGTGATTTTAATTTTCTTATTTATATATGATTTTATCTTCTGAATTGTTTTCAATAAGTGTATGTTCCTTTTATAATAGCGAAAATGGAATTAATTCTTTTTGCAAAATAAATATTTGCACTTCCTTAGGGAATAGTTTTGTGGAGATATTATTGAATATTACAAAATTTATAAATGTAAAATGGTCACTTTCTTGTAGATACCTAAAGCATTACACAGGTTGTTTTTATCTTTTTACTTGGGGTCTTCAGTCACTAATCATTAAAATCTCTAGCACACGGATAAATATGAAGGCAATGAAACCAGCCACTGTAATGGAGACTGTAATTAAAAACTGCTCTTGCTCATAGTTCAATAAAATAGCCTTAACGTCTAAGGTTATACGTGTATTAAAAGAAAAAATTTCAATATTAAAGTTCCTTAACTTCTGCTAGTATCTCAGTTTGAGCTATTTCATGAGCCTCAGTGCCTCAGGATTCATTCTGCGTGAATTTTAGATGTGTGAATAAGATTCCCTTGTTTGATTAGACTACTATAGAAATGAGGTCACGGTCACCAGAACACTCCTTTTCCCAGATGGTTTTACACAGGTGTCCACTGCTATGAAGTCATAGACTGCTTTGGAGTGTCATAGACTGTGCTGGTATCTCCAGCCAGGCTGTCAGCAAATCAGGTTCTCAGAAGAGCCTGGAAACAAGCGTGTGACCAGAACAGCACAAATCTGTAACCACTAATTCTGATGTGCTTGAAGTCCGCTCCTGAGATGATGGGTTAGTAGTAGTTTCAAATACAAATAACAGGATTTGTAAATTGGGATTTGAGTACAGGTGAGTGTTTCTCGGTTTCTTCTTTAAGGAGCCCACGTAAAACTCTCTGCCCAAGGCAGTGAGGAAGACCTGGTGGCATCGCAGCTTATATCAATTATAACAAAGAGAAAAAGTAAAAAAAAAAAAAAAAAAAAAAAAAAAAAAAAAAAAAAAAAAGGCTGTGGACTTTAGATGTCCATCCTTGCTTCAAAGTCAAGGGACTTTTCGAGATAGTACGTAAAATCTGAAAAAGAGAACAAAAGAGCAGATGAAGTCTTCCTGTATAATGAAGTTAAAGTGACAGTCAGTGACTCTTGGTTTAATGTTTCTGTGACCATTTCCATAGTGGTTTCAGGAAGACATGCATATCTGACTTTAACTTTGTTATTTATATCCATGAGTTGTTACAAGAGATAAGATGGAAAATAATCATTTAAATTAGAAACTTGCAAGAGGCCGAATTAAAGAATTGGTATATTTTTATAGAATTGCTTACCAATTTTTTCTCATTGCCTACAACACAGCAAACTATCAAACTATATAATTCCCATAATTCTCTAAGTGAATGTCATTTCCTCTATCATCTGCATGACCACAAAAGAATGCAGCTAGAATGTAGCTAAGGCTACAAGAGTGGTGATTTATAGATCACAGTGCAGAGTATTAGCTAGTCTATATTTTTTTAGGTTCCAAAGTTAAAAGGTCACATACCTCCCTCTAGATATGCCAACAGTAGCATAATTTAACCAGACATAAGGAAGGTAATGAGTTCATTGATAATAAAAATCAAAGTCTCTGTGAATGAGCTCAATTTATGACATGGTAGTATCTGTAAGGTCACTGCATGGAAAATAAAAATGTAAATGCTTTAGTGAATATCTCTCGGATAATAGGCTAATAGACCAGATTAAGTATTACATCTCTAAATGTTATGCTAACTGTTAAAAGAATTCACAAGAAGGCAGAATCTGGCAAATCATAAAGCAGGTAAAATAATGGCGCATTATAGTTATATTTAATGAACTTCCTATTAAGGACATTTTCTAACAAAAGCACATGATTAATTCCCACATTCCCGTCACTCTGGTTTAATAATCATCCACCCACAGTCAATCCAGCTTCATATCTATCCTTTTCCTGCAATGGAAGCAAAGCCCAGATGTCATATGGTTTCAACTGTTAGCAGTTACGCATATGCCTGCAGATTGTTATTCATGGAACCACAGATGTTTGTGTTAGTTTAGAATGTAGTATTTAAAATAACATCTAAAGAATGAAGAGATATATTATTTGATATCATTAAATGTCAACCGCTTTGGCAATTTTCAAATTGATAAATATAAAATATATATTTTTCCAGTTGCCTCTCAATAAGGATCCAATAAAATCTACCTTTTAATTTGTGACTGAATCTCTTCAGATTATTAATTCATCCATTTCTCACTCCATATGTGTTTTTCTCCATTTCAATTCAATTGCTTAAGGAACCAACTTGAAATATAGTCTGGATTTTGTTATTGTGTCTTCTGTTGTCATTTGACATGTGCCAAGTATGGCTTAAGAAGTAACCTGTACTTTTAAAATTCCTAGTTTCATCTAAAAACTTAAACCAAAACAGGATTCATTTTTATTCCACCAGAGTGCTTCACAGGTGTGGTTGTGACACCCTATCAAAGGGACAAACTACCCAATATTGTATCATTTTGTTACGATACAGTCATTAATGATGCTGTCTAGTTCTAGTAATGAAGAGTTACATAATGATAATTCCTTATTTCTACCAAATCCTTTTCCACCATTTTCTTTTTAAAATTAATTTTATTGTACATTTAATGTATACCATATAATGACATTCAATGTTGGAAATTTGTACCTTTACATAATTAACCTTGATTCTTATTTTTTCCCCATTGCCCTGCCCTTCCTTCAACTGTTCCCTCCCTCCCTATCTAGAAAGACTTTGTTTCCAACTTTTTTCATCTTCTCATATTAATTCTATTCCCTTTTTTCCTTTCCCCTACCCCTCACATGTCCCCTTCCTCTTTGTCCCTTTTCTTCCTATTTCACATTATCTATTGTACCTTTTAGACCTTTATTTACACTTTCAGTTTCTCGCACTAGAGAAACTATTTAGTATTTACACATGTGTGTCCTATTTATACCACGTAGGTGTATTGTCTCAATGTGCATCCATTTAGCTATAAATGCCTGTAATTTCTCATTTTTTATGGTTGAGTAGTATTCCATTTTATATTTTTAAAAAACACACATTTCCTTTATCCAATCTGTCATTGATGGGCATTTGGGTTGCTTCCAAGTTTTATGTATTACAAATTGTGCTGCTTAACACAATCCACCATTTTCTTAATTCCTTTGTTTGCTAGTTTTCAGCTGTGATATCTAAGCATCTTTGAGCTTTAAAAGTACTTGGGGTAGTATTTTTATTATTCAGAACTGTTTAAATCCCATGTATCATATGAAGTAGTTGCTTTGTATATTGCCAGTGTGTTCCAAAAGATAAGCAAGGAGAAAATACAGTATAGGCGCAGACAAGTTGTGATAGAATTTTTGCTATTAAAACCTTGGTAAAACCCAAGAAACCTATTATAAAACTAAAAACTTGCTTCTGGGGACTTAAAACAGCAGAGGAGTTTTCTTATTTAAAAAAAATCTGTGAGGCAGTTTTACACATTTGTTCACCTTGAAGATAAATGAATGAAGAGAGGCCATTACCAAAACAAGGACTCTGAGGGCCCCGTGCTGATTCCATAGGGCCCTTCCTTCTCCTCAGTATTCTGTTGGTTTCCCCAAAAGCTCATACTGATCAGAGCTCTCCTGCTTGGCAAACACCGAGGGTCACGGCTACATGTAGGTCTGAGGGGTCACAGAAAAGAACATCAAAGAAACAAAGCCGGAGTAGACCCCGGCTGTGCTGCTGCTGGCTTGTTGACTTCTTTAATGCCTTGTCACTGCTGATGGGATGAATCCAAGCTCTGTGACTTGCTATTCAAGGCCACTATAGTCTGTTCTACTTAGCATAACTAGTACCCATTCTATTTCTTTTTTTCTCCCTTCCCATTAAAGTGTCCACAGTCTGGAAGAAAAATAGCCAAACTCCTTACTTCCCTCTGATCATTCTTGAATTTCTCTTTCCTTATCTTGCTTATGCTGTTTCATTTTCTTAGTCCTCAAAGTCTTTCCCACCAAATGATCTCTGATGTCTTCCCCCTTGAGGTACAATTGATATCCCCTATGTTATAAGAAGAATAACTGTCCCCAACAAAGCCCATATCCCAATTCCTAGAAAGAGTGAATATCTGGCCACAGGTGGAAAGGACGTTGAGATGGCAGATGGAATTAAGATTGCTAATCAACAGACCCTAAAATGGGGGAAAGTATTCAGGATTATCCAAGAGGAATTGCCCAAAATCACAGGAATCCTTAAAAATGAAGAAGGAAGCAAAAGAGTAATTTAAGGTAATGTGATGTGAGACTCAACCCACTTACTGGCTTTGAGGATAAAAAAAGAGGACAACAAGCAAAGAATAGCCTCTAGTAGGTGGAAAAAATAAGCACACAGATTTTCTCCTGCTAAGAGAAGCAAGCCTACTTAGAGCTTGATTTGTAACCCAGTGAAATGTGTTGGTCTTCCATACAATTGTAAGGAAATACATTTGCTGGTTTAAGGTACTGAGATTACAGTAATTTGTTATAGCAGTCATAGAAAACAAATACACTCTTTTTCACTCAAGTAATGCTTTGTGCCACTATTGTATTTGTGCATTTGGAGGCAGTAGATGAATCAGAGAAAGGCTGCTTCTGGAGTCAGATTTCTGCTCTGATGCTTTTCTTTTTTTGTATTACGATACTGTTTTTTCTTTCTCTTTTTTTTTCCTTTTTAATGAGGTTATTGGTACAATCTAGGTATACAATACAATTACATTCATCATTGGGATTCTGTACCTTTACATAATAGGTCTTGATTCTCATTTTTCCCCTTGTCCCTGCCCTCCCTTCACCCCCTCCTCCCCTCCCCATTTACAAACACTTTATTTCCAATTTTTCAGTTTCTCATATTTTTTTCCTCTCCCTTATTACCTTTCCCCCACCCTTCCCACTTTCCTTACACCTTTAGCCCTTTACTTCCTATTTCACATTATTAATTATCTCTTTAGGATCCTGTGTACTATTGTAGTTTTTCACACCAAAGAAATTATTCAGTATTTCAGTTAAAGAAATCTCTGTATGAACATTAAAAATAGGGAATCCTAAAATAAAACTACAAAGGAAAGTAAAAGAGAAAAGGCAATGATGTAACATCAAAATAATCCTTAATTCTGGAGATGAAAATGGTCCCTGAACATATTTAAATTGCTTTTTGCTCTTATAATCTTCTCTTATTCTTTTTTTCATTATTTAGAGAATACTTTATTAGTTTCTGTAATCAAACCCACATAGATATGACCTTACATATATAGTACGATGTGTTACCCCTGTACACATGGAAAAAATAAAAATAAAAATAAAAATAAAAATAAAAATAAAAATAAATTAACATTTCTAGACCAATATGGTGTCCATTTCTATACAATGCCAAGTCAACACAGTAAATTGGGATGACTTTTTCCAAAGTTGGCAGCACCGTTAAAGTTTCCCAAAATTCAATTTATATATATGTGTGTGTGTGTGTGTGTGTGTGTGTGTGTGTGTATATACTAATAATAGTATGTTGTGCATCGATAGCAGCAACAGCTTTTCCAGGTTGTGCAGTCATCTGAACAAAATTATAGATATTTAGCACATTCCATTAAAAAAAACAAAACAAAACAAAGAAAAGAATAATATCCAGACAACAGCAAAGTTCTGTTGCTGTTGTGGTACCTGGCACCATTTTTTCTATTAGCCTTGTAATCATCATCTGGAAAGAGAACATTCTAGAGTAATATCATTAAATGTAGCTCGGATAAATCTGAGTCCCTACTATGGATCATAAAGCAGGTACTAGATATTTTACATTCATTGAGGTATGATACAGTACTGTCCTACATTAATAGTACTAGATTCAGTTTTGTTTTGAAATTTACTTTGTCTGCAAATAAGATTGCTACCCCTGTTTTTTTCTGGGCTCCTGTCACATGGAGAATTGTTTTCTATCTTTTCACTTTCAGGCTATGGGCTTCTTTTTGCACTAGGTGTGTTTCTTGTATACAACATATTATTGGATTTTGCTTCTTATTCCATTTTGCCAGTCTATTTCTCTTGATTGGTGAGTTGAGGCCATTGACATTGCTGGTTATAACTGATATGTACTGACATTATTGACATGTTATTGGCCTTTTGTTGACTCTTTTTACTTTTTCACCTTCTCCTTTTAATTTCTTGCCTTGCCTATTTGATTTGCTCTGTTGGGCCTCATGGCATTGTTGCCTTCATTGTCTTTTTCTAGGATCTTGTTTAGAATTGCTTGTAGCGCTGGTTTGGTATAAAAGAATGCGAAGATAGGCTCTCGTATATAGAAGATAAGATTGCAGTCAATGACCAGGAAAAGAGAGGTCTCTTAAAAACAGTAAGGGATCATGAGAAATCGATCCAACAACTCCTAGATGATGCAAAGAAGAATAACATAAGACTGAAAGGAATCCATGAAGTAGCAGAAGAAAATACAAATGACTTAAAAAAGCTGTTTGCAGAATTAATGACAGAAAACTTCCCAAACAGAGGGGAAGAATTTGACATTCAAATAACTCAGGCATATAGGACCCCAACTAGCTACAATCAAAAAAAATCTAAACCTAGACATATAATAATCAAGATCCCAGAAACCCAACAGAAGAACAAAATACTACAAGCAGTAAGAGAAAAGAAACAAATCACATACAAAGGAAAGCCCATCGGAATCACAGCAGACTTTTCAACACAAACCCTTTGGGCAAGGAGAGCCTGGAATGAGATATTTCAAGTACTAAAAGAGAACAACCTCCAACCTAGACTGATGTATCCTGCAAAACTCTCTTTCAAAATGGAGGGGGAAATAAGACACTTCCACGACAAAGAACACCTGAGAAACTACATGAATACCAAACCTGCTCTGATGCTTTTAAGTCTCATGAACATAAGCCGTTAAGAGATCTTCTTGAGATCTTCCACTGCACACAGCCCTTCTCCTTCAATGTATTTATCACAATTACAGTTATATAATCCATTGAATGCTTAATTAAATGTCTGTCTTTCACTTGAAATAATGGTCTCCCAAAGGGAAGAAGCTGTATCCATCTTGTCAATGACTTGTATTCCAGGCACAAAACCACTTTAAAACATTTGCCAATAAAGTAGATTGAGCAAATTTACTACATTAGTTGTGACATAGACAATAAAATAGCAATACAGTCAGAATATAAAAAGGCCCATTAACTGACCCAATATAATACAAGGATTTAGAGAACCATCAGCCACAAGGTTTCATAAGCTCCCTTTTCCTATCCCCATTCTTTATGCTATTTTGTTGTTTGTTCTTTTTTCCTTTTGCTGTTTGGATGAAGAGGCATTTTCCTATCAAGTGTATCTAGGACTAAAGTTATGGCTTCCCAGGGATTTCTGCCTTGGTAGGCTCCCCATGAGTTCAGAGTCTGATACTCTCAGTAGTAGGTTAAAAATAAAAAAGACTCACTGCCCTGAGAGTCAGACTGTATAATATTGGAAGTTCATATTTATTAAATTTACATATTTAAATTTAAATTCACATATAAATCTAATGTGCTGAGCTCTAGGAAACTAATGCAGTCTGGCCAAACAAAAGACTATTTATTTATTAATTTACAATAAGAATTATGTCGGGAAAAGCAACCTTTCCATACTAGGTCATATTTTCTTTACACAGCAGTATAGATGTTTTCCTTAAATTTAAAAAAAAGGAACAGATAAGTATTATATTTCAGTGCAAGCAGAACTGGTATTTGCTGTATAGTGACTAGGTATATATGATTGATACACCACATAAATACATATCTTTTTTAATTGAGTTTATTGGTACATTTTAGGTATATGGTACAGTTACATTCATCATTGGGATCTTGTACCTTTACATGACAGGTCTTGGTTCTCATTTTTCTCCTTGTCCCTGCCCTCCTTCACCCCCTCCGCCCCTCCCCATTTATGAACACTTCATTTCCATTTTTTTGTTTTCTCATATTTTTTCTTTTCCCTTATTACCTTTTCCCTACCCTTCCCACTTTCCCTACACTTTTAGCCATTTTCTTCCTATTTCACATTGTCAATTATCTCATTAGGATCTTATGTACTATTATAGTTCACCAGAGAAACTTAAATACATATCTTGTATCCAGACTCCAAACCGCAAAATACTGGTAGCTTTTAAAATCCTGTAACAGCAACTTTAATACTGCATATCTTATTTACAACTCTTAAGGACCTTTTTATTTTCCATCAACAAATGCTTACATAGCTGGTATTCACTAGAGAAATCCATCAGAAATGGATCCCTGCAAAACTCTGGATACAAGTCTAAGACCATGAATATTTGAAAGAACTTGCTATAGAACATGCTGATAGCTCACAGATCTTAGCTTTTGAAGTTCTGTCCTTAAACTGAGCCCACCCACCAGGAAGCCACATAATTATCCTAGGGAACTGTAAGCCCTATAGAAACACTTTGCTTTCACTGTGTTGGCCTCTCAGCTGCTATGGAGGCTGTTTATACAGAATAACTATGTGAAGTTGTGTCATCATCCCGTCTCATACATAATAGGAGACCCTGTTGCTCGCTCTGTCCATGTACCCTGCACAAGCTAATAGCCTTGACTCTCTCAAACTCATGGGAAGTAGAAGTCTTCCTCAGCCTCAAGCTTACTAATGATAATAAAAATAATCAAAACAATTCTGCTAGCAGCATCAGTATCTAGAGGGCCCAAATATCAGATGTAGCTTTCAAGTGACCTTTTCCTATACCAGAGCTCAGTTAGTTTCAGAATTATACCATGCAGTCATATACCAGTCAAGTTAGCACAGAGGAACTACTAAATTTGTGATCTCTTAAAATTATATGCTGCATTTGTCAAAGTCAATCCAGCATACAGAGCTAAAGCCCACCTTTTTCATAGTGGTAGCATAAAATCCATAAATTTCTGATTTCCTGGAATAATCAAAATGGATTATTTACAATAATCATATACCCTTTCTATAAGCATCCCTATAAGGTTCTCATTCATCTTTTTATCTTGTACATTCTATTAGTCAATATTCACCAGCATTGAAGTCAACCTTATCACAGGCATCTCTGAGGAAGGCGGAAACTATCAGTAGACTTGCTGTTAAATGTTTCTTTCTATTTTTTATGTAAGCATCCTTGAAGTAAATAAACTCCTCAAATAGCTTGGCAAAAACAATGTATGTCTCCTGAAAACCCACTGTGCTTAGCTTTCATCGATAATGAGAATTATGTAGTGATATATTTTTCCTTTGTATGTGTATAAGCTTTTATAGAAAGTATGCTTAAACCCATAATCTTTAAACTATGTCTGTATCAACTTAATGCCTGTATTTAATCATAATGAGGTACATGAAACTGGATAACTTTGTAAAGAAAAGAGATTTATTTAGCTTGTGGTTCTACAAGTTCCCAGCCAGCACCAACATCAGCTGGTGCAACGGAATCACAATGGCGGAAACACATGCAGGAGAGAAAGACTGCCTCAAAAGACAGGAAGCTAAGCAGCAACTGGATACCAACTGGGGCCCAGGAGAGCTATGCTGATGCTGTCTGGGGGATACTCCTGGTGCCCCAAAGCCTTCCACTAGGTCCCACCTTTTAAAGTTTCTACCCACTTCCAACAATGCCCATCTGGAGACCAAACCTTTAATATATGGGGATGTTCACAATTCATACTGTAAAATCAAGCAAGGAACACATTTTCTTTTATCTAGCTAAGCCAAACCTACTAGGATTCTAAAATATTGAGAGTAAAAGGAATTTATAAATAATTTTATCCAAGTTTTCTATTTAAAACCACATAAACTCAAATTGGAAAGAAAAAAAAGAGTGTAGTAGCAAAGCAAAGCATTCACTTTACTCTCTCACTTTATTCTTTCAAATTTACTTAATTTTTGCCTTTGAAGATTTTTAATATCAAATTTATCATGTATTTCTTTAATAAATTCAAGAGTTTTAGTTACAATTAGGGAATATTTTTTTCACTTCCAGCTATAGAGAAATTCATTTCTTTCTGGCACATATAGAGTTTCATCTTTGTGAGTTTTTTAAAGAGTTTATTGGTACATTCTAGGTGTACAGTACAGTTACATTCATTATTGGGATCTTGTACCTGTACATGACAGGTATTGATTCTCATTTTTTCCCCTTGTCCCTGCCCTCCCTTCATTCCCTTCTTTGTTTTTATTCTTTTAAAAAAATCAAATGTGATCAATAAGAAAAATTATAATTGTGCATAATTTGAAAAATCCAATTTTATCTTTTTTCAATGTTTCTCCTGTTATTATAATTTGTTAAAAGTTTATCTTAACTGGTGTGGTGATGCATTCTGGGAGACTGAAGCAAGAGGGCTATAAATGCAAGTCCAGCCTGGGAAACTTAGCAACTTAGTGAGATCTTGTATCAAAATTAAAATGTAAATGAAAGGAGCTGAGGATATAGCTCAGTGTGGAAGTCCTGCTTTGGATCTCCAGTACAGAAAAAAAAGGTAAGTTTTCTCCCATGATTTATATACTTTGACCCATTTTGGGATTTTCTGTTGTGTTTCATTGGACTGACAGTCCACGTAGTGCCAATTTGTATTATTTGAATTTAGAAACTATACACTGTGTCTTACTATGTAGTTATTGCACTCTTTATGATGTTTATTATTTCTATGAATATTGAATACTTTTCCATTCATTCCAGTATGTTTGTTTCATAAGTGTTTTAAAGTCTTCCTTTATCTTCTGCATATCTGTTAACTCTATGCTATTTATTTTCCTATAGTACTCAGATTCAAATCCAGGCACTTGAGTGTGCTAGGCAAACAATTTATTACTGAACTACAATTTATTAACTTTATATGAGGTTTGATTGAAAACTATGATAATATTCAAATTAAAATAAAATTATTTCAGTAAAAGGCACATTGCCATTAATGCCCCTCCAAGCACTCCCCTTTGATTTGAACACGTGTTTTGTCATTCTTGCCCCTTTCTGAAACAGTTCTGGAAGTCCTTTATTATGCATATCTTTAGTTGAGTGGCCATAACTGTATTGATGTCCTGAATCCATTCAAAATGTTTACATTTTGTGGTCATTTCGTCTTGGGAAAGAGCCAGAAGTTACACAGTGCCAGGTTCGGTGAATAAGGTTGAGAGGGACTCACCATAACGTTTTTTATTTGTTTGTTTTTTTGAGACAGGGTCTCACTATGCAGTCGAGACTGACCTGGAACTCACTATGTAGCCCAGGCTGGTCTCGAACTCACAGAGATCCTCCTCAGCCTCCCAGAGCCTATCCCATGGTTAGCAGGCCTCATAAAGACACCTATGAAAAAGGTTGTTCAGAACCCCTTCTCAAAGTGGCAAGGATGACAGGATGAGCATGTTCAAAGTAAAGGGAAGTATGTTGAGGAGCTTAATGAGAGTATGTTTTTAATAAGTTTAAAAAAATTGAAATATTCGTCTTATATTCCAATCACACTTCATAACTACCTTTCTCGTTTTTCATTTTGTTATTTTATTTACTCAGAGCATTTAAAATATAAATTTTTTGATATTCAACCTTTATTCTTATCGTAGTTTTAGTTTTATATATACACTTAAATGTATGCAACAACTCTTACTAGCAATCTCTTTAATCATCTCAATTGAAGCCTGTCCACTAGCAGACCTTTAAAGGAGAACTTGTGAGCATACTATTCCCTAAAGTTTAAATGGTTAAAATGGTTTTCTATAGCTGTGAAAACTGAGAGACAGCATATAAATACCCTGGTTCACATAATCTTTGAATTTGTCAAAAATGTTATTCTACTTTTACCTATTATTTTATGCTAATGGTGATAATTTCTTGCCTGAATCTTTACAACTATTAACTGTCTTTTATATCTGAAATAATGTGTATAATTATATTCAATTCATATTTCAGTGTTGTCCCAATTTTCCTTTGTTTTATTACTTTTTTTCTCGGGGTAAGGCAATTATCATCACCCTAGAGAACACTTGCATTTTCTCTTCCTTTCTTTAAGAAACTGTACAAGAAAATAGTGTTCACTATCTCCTCTATTGTGGGATAAGTGATGTTTCCGTATCAAAGCAGAAGTAGCACAATTTCCCATTATTACTGCACGGTAGCACTTTTCCTCTCTTCCAGCTTGATTTTTCTCTCCCTGAGACTCAGCTGTCTCTCTGCTATCAAACAAACCCTCTGGATGATTGTCTATTACCTCTTTTCAATTATTTTTTCTAATGCTGTCTTAGGTATTGTCAATGATGGGAAATTGAACATTTTCCCTTGGAGAATATAAGTTGGGCCCCATCTTGCTAGATGCGTGCTGTATATCCACAATCAATAACCTCAGTATCTTCCCACATTCCCTAAGATTTAAAGAAAAATTAGAATGCTGTAAATAAATGTGGTACCAGATGTACTCCAGCAAATGATAGCTCTTGGAATAGCATCTGAAATGACAATGTGTACTCACTTGGAATTCAGAAATGAAAATGTCCCAGTGCCTTGCTTCATTACTGAAGGGAATCAGCCTTATACGACAGCAATTGCCTGTTCCCACCAGCTGACAATGAAATGAGTACTCTGTAGGAGCTGAGATGATTGTGGCATTAAACTTAGCAGTCTCTCCATGATCCTGCAAGACTGCTGCTGAATCTAAACTAAATCATTTTTGAGAAGAGTCTGTATAGAACTTGTTCATCATTTAAAATCTGGAGGGGAAAGATGAGTGAAATCAAATGAGTTAGGAAAGACATTATCAGCTAAGAGGCAGCTCAGGGATCTGCTTTAGATCAGGCTGAGAAAATAGGACATAAACAGCCAAACAGCGTGAGGAGAGTCAAAATCATCTGTGGAAACCTGGATTGTTTTATTATTGTCATCAGTCATAATCATGATGATAATAATAGTGATCTGGTGTTGGATGAACACAAAACAGCACACTAGCAATATAACTGGCTGTAGAAAGCAAAGAACAATACAGGCTCTCTGTCTGAAAGCAGCCTGTGTTGAAAACACACAGACTGTGACCAGAGAAGGAATACTGAAGGAATTAGGAGG
The DNA here is from genome assembly GCF_012274545.1 of Fukomys damarensis. Taxonomy (NCBI): domain Eukaryota; kingdom Metazoa; phylum Chordata; class Mammalia; order Rodentia; family Bathyergidae; genus Fukomys; species Fukomys damarensis. The sequence continues at coordinate 43,103,428 of NW_022900916.1, read as the reverse complement.
TGGAGACTGAGGTAGGAGAAGTATGGACACATTATCATGCCGTTAGATGAAGATCATAATTTTTAGTCTCCTACCTAATCTTTTGCTTGGAAAGATGAGCGAAAAATTAATCCCGGAGGTATTACAAATGAAGGGAGCCAGGCAAGGAGATGATCAATAGCTCGAGTAAAACTCTCTGAATATGCTATATCGTTTAATATTCTAAACCATGCAATCAGTTAGACACTCTGATTTCCGCTCTACATGTGATGTGATGGAGATTTGGAGAGTCACGGAAGCAGTCCAAATGCCAGGTGGCCTGCAAGGAGGACAAATGGCCGGAAGGGAGACAGAGCCCCAGCGATCCAGACTGGGCTCTCATGAGGGTCGATCTAGTTGTAAATCATGCCAAACCCAGAGTCTCTTTAATTATAAGAGAATTATGTCTGAAATTGCATGAACTTGTCAATATACCTTTTTGCTTTTGCCCAATATATATTTGTCCCTTACAATTAGTTATATTTTGTGAAAGCATGTAAGCACAAGGATGATTAAGCACAGTCATTATTTTAATAAATGTATGACTAAGAAATTAATTAATTTAGTGATTTTTTATGCTTGATTCTTCATATAGTAAAAAATATAATTAAATATCCCATTATGTTCTATATTTCTTGATTTCCTTTGTAGGCCTATTAATTATTGCTTGGTATATTTTGAGGTGCTTTGACGTGTCTAACTTTAAATTATGGTGAATTAATACTTGTAAAATAATATTTTATCCTGAATTTCTTTAATAATTTTTTATGTGGTACCAGGGCTCAAACTCAGGACCTCAGAACTTTGCACTTGCAAGGCAGGCTCAGCACCCCTAAGCTAAATCCCCAACTCTTTAGTAATGTTTTTTAACCTTCAACTTTTCTTTGCACGATGGTATTGTAAGTATACCAACTTTCATTTGGTTAAAAATATCCTTTTTCACTCTTTGACTTTTAAATGTTTTAAATATGATATTAATATCAGATTTTTGTTCAGTGAGGAATGTATTTTTCTGCTTTTCCACATTTATGAACGCTGTTGTTGAGGCCTGGAAGATTACCGAAAGGCTGAGTCCCTGGCTTGGAGCCGTAGGGAGGCAGTGGACACATTAAGAGGTGGGCCCGGTAGGAGGCCTTCAGGTCATTTCAGGCGCTCCTTCAAAGGTAGCAGCGGGATCCCAGCCCATCCTCTTCCTCTCTTTTGCTCCCTGGCCCATCATGGGGTGAGTGGGTTTGAGGCAAGAGATTAGGGGATGACAGGCTGCCTGGGAAAGGGAGCGTGACAGGTTAAATTGTAAAAGTTCTGGGAAACAGTTCCCGAATACCTGCTCATCTCCAAGAATTTGAGACTTTGTGATAGGACAGCCTGGAATTGAGGTCACCTAAGGAGTGGAAGATACAGAACGGACAGTTGCCGTTGAAGGCTCCGTCATTGTGTTCTTTCACACTGTAGAGTGTACTTCTTTTCCTACTTTTACTTAACCCAAACTTGCTCTACATAGCATGTTTATTTTCCTATCTTTAATAAACACAACATTTCGCTAATTTTTCGTATTTGTTTTGCCCAATTCTGTGTTCAAGACAAGAAAAACCTAGACACTACCTCAGGAAGTGGACTCCAGAACCCCACACCCAGTAACAGTTTTGCCCCACTACATGTTCCTGACAGCTACGATACTACAGGCCCAAAGCAATGGGGTCAATATATCATGGACTAAAGCCTCCAAAACTGTGCCAAAATAAACCTTGTCCCTCTATACTTTAATTATCTCAGGCACTCGTTATATTTAGATCATTAACTAGCACCCTGAATCTGTTCCTTTTTTATTAGTACATATTTGCAGTACATAGTGCTTACATACCTTGTGTGGAATTTGTACATGTAACACATCTTTTTTTTTTTTTTTTAGACAAGGTCTCACTATATAGGTCAAGCTGGCCTTGAACTGATTGTGTAGCCCAGGCTGGCCATGAGCTCATAAAGATCTTCCTGCCTCAGCCTCCCAAGTGCTGCTTAATTCTATTTTAAATGTGTCTCTTTTCAAAAAGACATAGTTTAGTTGCAAAATTCAATACCAGAAAAAACTTAATTAGCAAAGCTTACTAAGTTTTCCAGTTTAACTTTCACTCCATTTATATGCATAATAATTACACACACACACATATATATATATTTAAGTTTATCTCTTCAATATATTTTTAATTAGCATACAGTAATTGTATATGTTTATACGGTATGATATAACATTGCATATAATGTGTAATGACCAGAACAGAGTAATTGGCATGTCCATCACTGTAAACATTTACCCTTTATTGGTGTTAGATATTCAAAATCCTCCCTACTAGCCATTTAGAAATATACAATTAATTACTGTCGACTTTCATTGCCTTACTGGGCTATAGAACATTAGATATATTCCTCCCACCCAACTGCACCTCTGAATTTATTGTCGGCCTCTCACAACCTGCTTTTCCTGCACCGTTCCCAGTCTGTGGTAATCACAATTTGATTTCTACTTCTGTGAGATCAACTTTTAGCACCCACATGTGAACATAAATGGTATTTGTCTCTCTGTGTGTGACTTGTTCTACTTAACATGTCTCCCAAATACAACCGTGTTATTGCAAATGACAGAATTTCATTCTTTTTAACAGCTGAATACTATTCAATTCTGTATAGGTATCACATTTTCTTAATTTGTTCTTCCATCATTGGATTTAGGTTGATTACAAATTTTGGCTATGGTGAATTATGTCACAATAAATATGCAAATGCAGGTGTTTCTTCCACATACTGATTTCACTTCCTTTGCGGATGTACCCAATGGAGGGATTACTGAGTCAACGGCAATTTTACGTGAATTTAATACTATGATCTTATTTTTGCTTTCAATATTACCTTTTATCTTTCTTTTTTATTATGTTTTGTTCCATCTCTTTTCACTACAACTTTGGGAAAATATATTGTCATTGTACATCTCTATTGTTTCAGTAGTGAGCTTAAATGTTCTATTGTGTTCAATTAACTTCTTAAGCTATGACATAAAGATCTTTATCATCTTCCCAAACAATGCAAAGATCTTAGAATGCCAAATACTCCTGACCTGTTTGATACTGTTGTTGAGTATTTTAGTTTCTTACAGATTTCTTGTTATATATCCCCAGTAATTGGTTGCTATTACTGTTTCTAGACTATGTTTGTTTAGCAATTTCTTTGTTCCTTATCTTTTTGTTTATGTCAGATCATTCTTCTGAGATTACTCTTTGGCCTGAAGTATGCCTTTTAAAATCCTTTAGTAAGTATTTTTAGAGAACTTCCACAATCAGATAACTAGCATAGGCAGAAGATCACTATCTTGTCTGTCAATCTTACTCCAATTTGGCCATGATTACAATGATGCCCATTATATACCCTCCATCTCCTTGAAGCTGGAACTATTCCCCAGTGTTTTATTGTTCATTGTGAGCTTGGTATTTTAATTTTGATTTATTATTATTGTCACTGGCATACTGAGAATTGAACCCAATGTGAATACTGAGTACATCTCCAGAACTCTTTTATGTTTTATTTTGAAGCAAGTTCTCATTAAGTCACTAATTTGCCCAGACTGGGCTCAAACTTGTGATGCTCTTGTCTCAATCTCCCATAATATCCTGGGATTACAGTCATGCACCACCACTCCCAGCTAGCTTGCAATTTTAAAATGGAACAAGCCAGTTATTTTATAGAATATCCTTCCAATTGGATTTGCCTCGTGTTTCCTCATACTAAGACTCAAGATGTCATTTTTGGCAAAAGTGCTGCAGAACCTGTATAGTGTACTCACAGCATGATACCAGAAGATACTATTAGTGATTATATTAAATTATATTTCTTGGCTAAGGAGGTATCTGTCATTTTCTTTCCCTTAATAGGTAAATATTTTAAGAAGAAACACTTGGAACTCATGCAAATAAACAGTTCCTCATCAAATTTTCACCTACTAATTTTAGCATTCATACAGAATTTTTGCCTGAATCAATTATTACTTTGATAATTATTAATTGAAGATTTTCTATTTTCATCACTCTTCCTACATTTGGACATTGATAGCACACTACTAGTAGTCACATAAGATTTTCTCTATTTATGTATGTATGCATGTATTTATTCATAAACATAAGAATTCTTTTTTGTTATTTGTTTATTTTTTGTTTGTTTTTTTGGTTTTTGTGCTGAGGATTGAACCCAGAGCCTTTACATTGAAATATATCTCCAATTTTTTAAAAATTATGAGAAAGAGTTTCGCTAAATCCCTAAATTATGTAGATTGAGCTCAAATTTTTATCCTCCTGCCTCAATCTCCTAAAGGGCCAGGACTACAGGTAGCCACCATAGCTGCTTAAACATATGAATTATTATTGTATGCATTCAGTTATATATTTGCCACCATCATTATTTTTTTTTCCTCAGTAATACTGACCTTGACTAATGCAATCCTTTCCCATTTGGTTGCTCTTGGGTCCATTTGTTATGAACCTGTCAACCTTTGAGTATCTCCTTCTCCTCCTCCTCCTCCTCTTCCTCCTCCTTCTCCTTCTTTTCTCTCCTTCTCCTCCTCTCCCTCCCCCTCCTAATTCTCCTCCTTTTTAACAAAAAGTGGCTTCAATTTCATCTTGTATTTTCTTTGTCCCTGCCCTGGAATGAGTCCTTTGTCCAGGGGTCTCTGATCCTTTATGGAGAGTGGTGTTGAGAAATCAATATATGAATGGGAGAATTCAAAGGAATTTTAGAACAGCAAAACTCTGTGATATTGTAATGTTGAATGCATTTTATTATACATGTGTGTGAACTCATAGTTGTGAATTACATCAAGGGTGAATTCTAATATAAACTATGGACTTTAGGCAATTGTGATATATCAATGTAGGTTCATCAGTTGTAGAAACTACCATTCTGATAGGGATGTGTTAGTACACGAGGTTAATGGGTGTGAAAGAGCAGGTGGCATCTGTGAAATAACTGTATCAATGACCCTTGACTTATAATGACTTGAATTATAATTTTCCTATGGTACAAAAGTAATATACATTCAATAAAAAGTATGTTTTAAATTTTAAGTTTTAGTCTTTCACTGAGTTAATAGGTTTTAGGATACTTTTATGTGATGCTGGACTGAGGCACTGAACCTTGACCCCTACTCTGCCACATGATCATAAAGGTAATTCTCCTCAGTGTACTGTTATGCAGTCATGAAATTCAGTAGGTTAGATTTTTTTAATTCGCATTTTCTGTCTATATTTTCAATTTACTGTACATTTATCAGGGAATAACCCCTTTGTAAATTGAAGAATATCTGCACATACCAGTCTATTCATTTCTAAAATATACAATTCTAAAATATGAAGCTCATTTGAAAAAAGAAAATAAGATATGCACACCAAGTATGCCCACTACTGGGCCATCATTGCTTGTTCTAGATCCTTAACACAGCTAGGAATACAAACATATATCTTCTTTTTTTACTCTCTCTGTATTTTCCGGTCCTTTTTCTATCTGAACTTTTTTTAAAAATTCACTCAGTTGATTCTTTAAGATCCACTATGTGCCAAATAATATGTTTGGTACAAAGGAAGAAATGCAAAATAATTTAAAGTTCTTGCTCTCTGGGAACTTACCTTTTACATGAATATCTTAGCCTATAAAGACTATTAAGTTTTACAGCAAGATAACCTCAAATGATTCATGATTCTCAACAGCCTTCTGTTTTAAGTCTGCAAGATTAGATAACCTGCTCTTTACTATATTAATTGCACAGTACTACAGCTTATTTTACCTCTATTCTTAGTAAGAATCAAAAATCTAATTTTATGGCTGTGTAAAAAAGTTTATTTTTAAACATATCAAAGGGAACATCAGATTTTAACTTTTTTCTATAACAAAATGTAACTTGAAATATGTGGTAAATAACTATAAAGCAGGAAATGGTTCACTTACTAGCTGGGATAGAAATTTGGGGGATTTGTATATAAATTCCTTAAAACATTCCATTTATTTAAAAAGAATTTTTGAAAAAAATAGATTATTTTTTTAGATGCTTCCAAAAGCCAAACTGCTTACCAGTGACCTAACCTATAATAAACTTTGTACAATTAAAAACATTCTAAAGGTATGTGTCTTCCCCATAAAATTATATTTAAGGAACAAATTTTTATCATAATTTTTAGTTTTAAGTTTTTCTCACAGCTACTTAAAAGTATTTTCCTAAAATTTTATGATTTTAAATGAATGCTTGATTTATTTTCTAAATTTTTAATTAAATCAAAAATTTTGTGGAAATTTAAATTTATTTTGATTACTGATTTGGGTTGTATGTTCCATACACTTTCTGTTTGTTTGTTTGTTTGTTTTTGGTACAGGGAATCAAACTCGGGCCCTTGCCATTGGGAGGTAGGCAGTGGAATCACTCAACTAAATGCCCTGCCCCATACACTTTCAATTTACACAGATTATCATTTCAGAAACATTCTATCACTATTTGCTTGATTTATTCTTTTTAAATCTTGATTTCTTGGCCTATTTGTCACTTCAGAGAATACTTTTCTATTAAAAATATTAGCTTTCTTTACTTAAATCTATTATTTTTAACTTTTATTGATTAGTGAACTTAAAATTGTCCTTTAAGTTTTTACTTTGTATTTCTACTGATTTGTTTATTTGTTACAAGGACAATTTTTGTACATAACCTGTATATTAAAACACAGGTAATCCTCATTCATAGTGTAGAGATTTTGGGAAATATAAATTATTTACAATAATTGGTTATTAATTTTCTATGTGTTCTTGTTTTATTTGGGTTTGGCACAAATAATGAGCTAAGAACAGCACAATTAATTGGAGGAAAACTATTCTGATTCAAATACTATCCCCATTATTTATGTATGGGTCAAATAATATCTTAGTCAGATTTCTTATCCTTCTGTCCCCACTGTCTCATTATCTGAAAATTGAGAATAGTAACAATAATTGCCTCAGAGGGTAAATATTTAAGGGATGTACTTAAAACATTCATAAATACAGCATTATATAAATATTAGCTATTATTACTATATTTGCTTTATTTTCTATTTGGAAGTTATTTTTATTTTCCTTATTCAAAGTTCTACTTTTAATTCTCTTTGCTTAGTGTTATGTCATAGTAATGCAATTATTGTACTTCAGTCTTCATTTAGTACAATATACCATTTCTGATGATTTATACAAAATCATTTCAAAAATAATCGCTATGCTAGTCCTGTCATCTGTCATCTTATATTTGCTTTATTTTATTTTTATTTATTTTTTGAATTGAGTTTATTGGTACATTTTAGGTATACAGTACAGTTACATTCATTATTGGGATCTTGCACCTTTACATGACAGGTCTTGGTTCTCATTTTTTTCCCCTTGTCCCTGCCCTCCCTTCACCCCCTTCTCCCCTCCCCATTTCAAACACTTTATTTCCATTTTTTCATTTTCTCATGGTTTTTTCTTTTCCTTTATTATCTTTCCCCTACCCTTCTCATTTTCCCTACACCTTTAGCCCTTTTCTTCCTATTTCACATTGTCCATTATCTCACTAGGATCTTATGTACTATTGCAGTTTATTCACGCCAGAGAAACTATTCGGTATTTACACAGGTGTGACTTATTCATTTCACTTAGGAGTATATGCTCAATATGTATCCATTTTCCTATGAATGAATCTGAGTTCTCATTCTTTATGGCTGAGTATTATTTGCTTTATTTTAAAGATATTGAATATATTTTAGGGGATCTAATATCTGTGATTTTTTTTGTTGCATAAACTTCTTTTAGTTTGTCTTTGTTTTTGTTTTTTTAATTTTATTGAGTTTATTGGTACATTTTAGGGATACAGTACAGTTACATTCATTGTTGGGATCATGTACCTTTACATGGCAAGTCTTGATTCTCATTTTTTCCCCTTACCTCTGCCCTCCCTTCACCCCCTCCTCCCCTCCCCATCTACAAACACTTTATTTTCATCTTTTCATTCTCTCACATTTTTTTCTTTTCCCTTTTTGTTCTTCCCCTACGTATCACACCTTCCCTACATCTTTAGCTCCTTTCCTCAGCATTGTTGCAGAATATTCACACCAGGGAAACTATTTGGTATTTACACATGTGGGACTTATTTATTTCACTTAGGAGTATATCTTCAATATGTATCCATTTTCCTATGAATGAATCTATTCTCTCGCTCTTTATGGCTGAGTAATATTCCATTTTATAGAAAAACCACAACTTCTTTATCCAGTTTCCAACGGATGGGCAAATAGGTTTTTTCCAAGATTTAGCAATTACAAACTGTGCCGCTATAAACATGGGTGCACATACTTCTCTGTGATATGATTCTTTTAGTTCTCTTGGAAAGATACCCAGCAGAGGGATGGCTGGGTCAAATGGAACCTCCAGTCCAAGCTCTTTGAGGTATATCCATATTGATTTCCATAGTGGTTGCAATAGTCTGCACTCCCACCAACAAGGGAGGAGGGTTCCTTTCTCCCCACAACCCCGCCAACATTTGTTATTGTGTGATTTCTTGATAGCAGCCATTCTTTGTGGGGTGAGGTGGAATCTCAGTGTTGTTTTCATCTGCATCTCTCGAATGATTAGTGATGTGGAACATTTTTTCATATATTTTCTTGCTGCTTTTTGTCTTTGTTTTTATTAGAAGTTTCCTCATGCTCTTTCTGTTTCTGTTTGTTTGTTTGTTTGTTATCAAGACAGGGTCTCACTATGTTGCCAAGACTGTTCTCAAACTCATGGGCTCACATGACTCTCTTTTCTCAGCCTCCCAAGAGGCTGTACCCTCTACGCCACTGTACCCAGCCATAATGTTATGTTTAAAAATATTTTTAAAATAATGTAAAATAATCTACCAAAACTCTTTCCGAGTTAATCATTGATCTTGCACACAAACTCACCCAACTTTGACCCACTTTATGATGAAGGAAGCATTTCACAATTTTGGTTTTCTTTTCTTGCCTCTGGCATAGAGTACATAACTAATCCGAAGGCTTATTTTATTGGGTGAGAGAGAGGGTCCAATTAAACTCAACTTTTGCTCTAATGATTATTTGTAATAATCAACCACAATTGTCCCTTTTCTTAATCTCTGATATCTGCCCCAACATTTTCTCTCCCAGCTCACTGCTTCCTACTTACTAATTTAAATTTTTGCAAAAGAAGGAGAAAACGGTGATTTTTTTCAGGAAATGGTAACTATTTTTACACTATAAAGCTAGAAGGATGCTACGCTTCTGTTGGGAAAATCTGCTTATGCCAAAGGAATGCCTCTTCTGGAAGGGGAATGAGAACTTCGACTAACTGAAATAGAAAAGGAAATAATGGGGACTATGATATTTGAGTGCTGGATGACTGCTTCAAAAGATATATACTTAGGAAAGGTAAAAGAAATAAGGGCCACGGAACTCAAAACCAGATATGAGAGAGAGGAAATATGAAAGAGGGAAATGCTTACATAGTGCATTGGCCCCCAAATTTGTGAGGTTGCAAAGCTTTGTAAGGGTTAGAATGAAGCACTCATCAGCAGTGACTCCTGATAGCAAAGTTAAAGTTAAATTTCCTTTGTTAAAATTCCTTGGGGGCTGGGATTTAGTTCAGTGGTTCTGCTGCCTGCCTCGCAAGCACAAGGACCCAAGTTCAGTCCCTATATCAAAAAAAAAAAAAAAAAATCCTTGGAAGTTTCATTCTTGGTCATTACCCATTATAGTGCAGTAGGAGGCTGGGACTTAGAGGAAGCTGGCAGCAAGCAGGAAGTGAAGCTGACCTGCTGCTCTGCAAGATGGGATAGAGGTGGAATGACATGGCAGGTTACGCAGCAAGGGGAAAACAGTGACGTGCTCTGGCTGTGTTCACCCCTGCCCTCACCAAACTATGGAACATGGAACTGGATTCTCTATAATCTTCATAACTGGGTCTGAATAGTAAAGAAGTCATAGTCTTGGAGAGTACAAAAGCTTAGAAAGCATTTAAGAGAGGTAGCTTTTCCCCCGAGGCATATGTAAGCCAACATATTTCCAATTTGAGAATTTTGTTTTAAATAGCAAACCCTAAAAATTGTGGAACATACCATTTATTACAATAATGGTCTTTATCATTTTGAAGTTGGAGCTCACCTTGACAAAAATAATAAATCTTTGAATTCTTCCATAAGAAAAATTAACTTAACATTTCTAAACACGAAGTTTTGTCTAAAATTTAACCCTTGTTAAAAATCCAGAAACTTGGATTATTCTTCTTCCTCTTCAAAACTTAATTATCCATGGTAATCTGTGTCTGTTTCACATCATAATAAGCATCAATTTCTGCTGTAGTTATGTTTAAATTGTTCTACCCCAATCCCACCCTATTGTACTCTTGATGATTGATTGTGTTTTATAGCCTCTGTTTCTAAGAAAATCAGTTATTTCTATTAATTTATCTTCTATTGTGTCATATTCTCTCATACTCTCACTCTGTATCTTGATTATATTTATCAAATCTATTTGAGCTCTACTAGAAACTCCATGAGGGTAGAAGAGTAGAATTATCCTGTTCCTTACTTTCATCCATGGTATATTTCACAACAATTGGACATGGTTGGCGGCACTCAGTGTTTATTGAGTATAATCGAGTCTTGTAACTCTGATTTATTGCAGCATCACTTCATTACCTCCAGTAATAAAATTCTTTAATAATGGGATGTAATGTTTATTCTGCTAAAGAATGATTAATAAATCTTTTATAAAATACTTATGGGTTACTTATAAATGAAGTGAGCATAAATTTGTAATCTAAACAAGAAGATTTTGGAGAGTGGAAAACAAGCCTATTAATATTTATACTGGAATACCAGGCATGAGACATACATAAATTGTTAAGCAAAGCAGGAAAAAGTCATTATGTTGATGAAGAAAATTATTATGAAGATTGATGCCCACTCCCAAATTCCTATGCTGAAGTACTAATCCTCAGGACTCAGAATGTGATGCACCTGAAAACAGGTCCTTTAAACAGGTGATTATGGTAAAATGAAGTCTTATGGGTGGGCACTAATCCAACATCATTAGTGCCCTCATAAACAGAGAAGATTAGGATACAGAGGGAAGATCATGAGAAGGTAGAATTCAGACATCTACAAACCAAGGACAGAAGACTCTGTATGAAACCAATCCTACCAACAAGTTTGGGCTTATATCCTCCAGAATTGTGATGAAATGAATTTCTGGGTTTTTAACATTTATTTTTCAACTGACACATAAAAATAAAAGTTGTACATAATGGGGTGCCATGTAATGTTCAATACATATGTACATTGCATAATGCCTAAACCAGGTTAAACATGTTTGTTTCCTCAAACATTTGTAGTTTTTTTTTTATGATGAAAAGGTTCAAAACGCTTTCTTCTAGTTTAGAAATGTGGAGTATTTCATTGCTGTCTATAGTCAATATGCCAGCAAATAGTTCCTGATTTATGAACATTCGAGTTGTGACCTTTCACAGATTTAAACAGATCTTGCATTAGGAACATTTAAAGCTGCAAACAAATCATGGAAATAGCTCAGGTATCTGAAGATCACTGTCACGGTTCTCTGCTGTGCACTAAGTACACAGTGTGATAGTGTACAGTAGGACAGTACAGTTAAGAGATTACCATATTTCTGTGTGTTTTTAGTGCTTTCCATTGTATAATTGGGTCCATAATGTATAAGACTCACTTTGTCATACTTATGAATGAATCTGACTTTTCAGAATGGAATTCATTTGTAAATTGGTGACATTGTACCACATTTCTGTTGTTTAAGACACCCGTCTAGTATCTGGCTATGGCAGCCTTAGCAAAAATAATACTATTGATCCCTTTTAAACTTCAAAATTTCCCTTTTGTAATTTAAAAATATATTTTATTTCTTTGTGAAGGTAACAAAACACTGGGCCACCAACCAATTAATTCTTCATGTGGTTGATTTACATGATGCTTCAAAAAATTAAATTAGGATTTCTGGCTTTCCTTGAAACTTCAGAAAATTTGACAACATTTGGGCCTCGATTCCCCATGGGAACAATGCCATATTTACTGATTGATTATAATTGTGTGGACTCTTGACATTTTAACCTCTGCCCTGGAAAGATTTTTTGAGCTGTCTTGCTGGGTTACATTTTTAATATTACTCCCCTTTTATGTCCTTCCAATCGGTTAATCTTTGGAAAGCTGATTACAGCAAAGGGGATTTGACACACCTTTTAGATACACATTTGTTAGTCATAAGTGTGGATTTGGAACTTCTGGTACTATAATCAATCAAATTCAGTTCTGAGCAAGTTCTATAGCTTAGCAGGAAAGTTTCAATGGGCTCATTTGTTGTGAGGCAGTTTCCTTTCTCCTGATTTAGTTCATCCCTGTTACAGAGGAGGACCTTAACCTGACACAGAGGGTCTTTTTTTTGTTTTAAATTATATGGACAGTGACTAGAGTAGTCTCTTAAATGTGAGTTTCCTTTTCTCTTACCTGTATTTAAGGTTGCTAATAGACCATCCTTTCTCATAGCTTATCTCTTGTAGTGATGATAGGTAGATAACTTTCATCAAATCTAAGGTTATTCTGTTTCTTAACCCTGCCTTTTGGCAGAGAATTATCAAAGGAAACACTTTCCTAGCAATGAAAATTGGACTATAACTGCTTCCTTTTGATAATCTGTTGCCTAGTCAATATTGGGAAAGTCCTTATCATACAAATCCAGCATTCTCCTTTGCTAAATGCTCAAAGAGCAATCACAAATATCATATATAAGCTTGTCTTCAGAAAGCTTCCAGTCTGATTATGTAATTTCTTTGAATAGGTCACGAATATTTGCAAAGGCAGTTTATTGAGTTAGCTATAAAAGAATCCTCTTTCCCTACATTGCTCAAGTAGAGATCTATTTCTACACCATCCCCTTGTTATCCTCACCCTCTCCTCAAATTGTACCAAAGCTAAAGTTAGGTAGGAAACTCCCCACTCCCTCATTCTCCCCACACACTCCTTATTCAAGCCCTAGACAGACTTACCTAGTGTTTAGTTAGTCTGGATTTAGATTGACTTTAGGAGAATCATTCTATTTCTGTACATCTCTGTATTTCATTACATTATCTTTCTATCTCTAGACACATAGAATAGTTTAAAAGATTAAATGGATGACACTTATAATTTACATTATCAACTACCTGCCACAAGTTTTTCAAATAATAGTTACTTGTAACAGACAAAGAAAAATAAGAAGAAGAAAAAAGGGAGGAATGCTTGTAATATGTTCTTCATGGAAAGAAAAAGTACATCACTTTAAATATTAATGTTTATGTTCACTGCATCATGTTGACAATAGCCAAGGTATAGAATAAATCTAAGTGTCCACAAATAGGAGAATGGATAGAGAGAATCTTGCACATTTACCTAACTGAATACTATTTTGCCATAACAGAAGGAAAATAAAATCTTGTTGTGTATGGGAGCACATGTCTCTAATCCCGGAGACTTGAAATTCTGAGGCAAGAGGATCACAATTCCAAGTTCAAGACCAAACTGAGTAATTTAGCAAGAACTTGATACCAATAAAAAGGCCTGAGGATGTCACATAGTGGTAAAACACCCCTGACTTTGATCCCTACTATTACAAAAAGAAAAAGAAGAATAAGAAAATAAAGAAAAAAATTTTAAAAAAGGAAAATGGATATATCTGAAAGTCATTATGCTAAATTAATCCAGACACAGAAAATTAAATGTCTCATAATCTTGCACGTGCATAATCTAAAAACATTGATCTCATAGAAATATAGTGTAGGTTTTATGGTTACCATAGATAGGCTGGAGTAGATTAGAGTGGAAGGTCAAAAAATAAAAGACAGACAATAGGAAGTTGAGAGATAGATTTTTTTCACCCAGGAAAGGGATCAAGAGATAGAGGGAGGGGTGAAAAAATAATTAAGATGAGTTACATTCATATACCAACTCCCCATAAGGAATGCAATCATTATACATTGTAAACAGGTACTAATAAATAAGATAGAAGAAATCATTTCAAGAAATCTATTGTACAATATGGTGACTATAATTAATAACCATGTGTTGTATATTGTATTCTAGAAGAAGCTGAGAGTAGATTGTAAGTGTTCTCACCACAAAAATAAAGATAAATATATGAGATAATGAGTCTGCTAAGTAGCTCAACTGAGTCCTTCTACAGTAACAACCCCTTATCTACACATTGTGTTTTACACAAGAAATATACACATAAAATATATAATATTATATATAATAAATATAGAGAAGTGAAACTACCCAGTATCAAACCCTGAAACTTCTTATTGAACTTACAGTTGCTCAGCTGCTGATGCTACAGCCTAATATTGGAAATGGTTGGATTTGTTCTTTTGGACTCCTTTTCAATACTCCTTAATTGTGAAAGAGATATCTGAGTAATAGAATTTTTTAGAAAGAGACTATTAATAAGTGAATTCTTCACCCCTAAGAAGCTTGTTCATTTGTTTATTTTCTTTTTTTCTTTGGTGGTTTTTTAATTTCAATTTGTATTTCATTACTACACATTGGCATTACCGAGTGATTACATTCCTTATGGGGAGTTGACTAATGTGCATAACACATCAATTCTTTTTATGAGCCTCTCTTCTCCCCTCTCACCATATTCCCTCCATCTCTTGGTTCTCTTCCCATTTACAAAAGGTCTATTTCCCTACTTCATATTACATACTTTTACTTGGCTTTTTAATTTATTTATACTTTGATTTCTCATATAGGAGAAACCTTATGATGTTTAAACTTGTGAATCTGATTTATTTCATTAACATATTGGTGTAAAAGTGCACTTTTTAGGTAGTACAGAGTAGCTCCATGTCCCTTACAACCCTCAAGAATGTGCTACTGGAGTGATGCTCTGCCTTCTGTAACCATTAAGTCCATGATTTCCAGGCGATCTTCAAAGCTCTTATTTCATACTAATTAAAAAGCACTTCCATAGGACACACATGCATAAATACTGAATAGTTTCTCTGTTGTGAAAAATTAAAAATATAAATAAGATCCAAATTATACAACTGATAACATGAACTAGGAAGAAAAGGGCTAAAGGTGTAGTGGAAGTGGGAAGGATAGGGGAAAGGAAATAAGGGAAAAGAAAAAACATGAGAAAAGGAAAAAATGGAAACAAAGTCTTTGTAAATAGGGGAATGTGAAGGGGGTTCTAAAGGGATGGCAGGGATAAGGGGAAAAAATGAGAACCAAGATTTGTTATGTAAAGGTACAAGAACCCAATGATGAATGTAACTGTACTGTACACCTAAAAAGTACCAATAAACTCAATGAGAAAAAAAACCCACTTCCTGAAAACCTATTTAAATATCAGACATAGCATTCAACATTATGGAAACATACAAAATGCCAGTACTACCTAATTCTTAAAGAGCCCCATAGACTTATTCAGTTAGGAAAAGGAGCAGCCTTACTTGGCTATGTAACACTAGTATCTCCTAGAAATCAGACTGAGTGTTGAGGTGCAGCAAGTTGTCTTAGGATATAAAACTGTAGCTGTTTAAATATTAAATGAGCACCATGGACAGCAAATGCTTAAGGTATTAAAAAGAAAAAGAAAGTACACGATTAAACATTTAGATCAGGAAAATTTTTTGAAACCACTAATCTATTAAGTTTAAGGCTTATATTGTAAGGACCAAGTTTTCATTTTGAGGTGGCCTCCCTCTGTGCCCCTTGCCCAGAACAGAGCTGCAAAAATTCCATTCTGTATGACAGTCTCCACCCTGTGTTTCTGTTGCTCTTTTTATGATCTAAAGATGAATCTTTCCTGCTTAGGATAATCAAATGTTCTTTAGAAAGAGGAACTGAATCTGTGAACGTAGGTATTAGTAATTTTCAGTAAGCACCCTCCCAGTACCCCTCTCAGCAAAGATAAAAATAGCACCTATAGAAAGGGAGAGCCTTCCCAACCCTATATAATCCTGCTTCAAAGATGGGTCTGGGATCTCAGTCTGAAGCTGCTGTGATGGTGACACCCGAGGGTCCAGGCTCCAGCTTGCAATAAACTCCTCTTGTGTTTGCATCAGAAGAGACCCTTGGTGGTCTTCTTGGGGATTTTGTGACTTGGGCACAACATTTGGGGGCTCGTCCGGGATCCCCAAACACCCCAGGTCTCTCTCTGGAGGAGATAAGCCGGCAGAAAGTGCACATGTGAGTGTCTTTTTTCTTTGTTTCTTGTGTCTTTTTTGTTTTCTGTTGTCAATGTTCTGATCTGAAAACCACTGATCTTTTTAAACTGACTGTGAGATGTGGGCCAAAGGGCCTATACAAGTTTGACAGGCGGGGAAGAGTGGAAGATGTTCCTGCCCCAGGGGCCTTCACAGATCAAACACAGAGTTTGCGGATCGAACTCAGGTTTTAGTGTTTGTGGATGGAGCACGGAGTTCGTGGATTGAACCCTAGACTTTCTTTCTGTCTTTATTAAGGTGAAGTAGGTCGCTCCCATGCTGGCATTGTTACGCCACAACCTGTGTGTGATATTTGGTGTTTTTTGGTGTCCTTTGTGATTGTATGTGTTTTGTCTGTTGGTTTTGTGTAGATTTTGAATGGTTTTATGTGGACAAAGATGGATGTGATCAATAATAATGGGACTGTCCCAAATTAAATTATTCCCCTTTTCTTAATGATTGAACACTTTAAAGAAGTGAAAGCATGAGCTCTTGGTTTGTCTGTGAAAGTAAAATAAGGGAAGTATCAAATTATTGTTGTTTGGGAAATCCCCCTAGCTGGTTAAAACCTTTTTTGCCCTCACAGTTGCCGGAGCCAATATTACTTACCAAAGAGAAGGAAAATTCTGAGGATCTGGCTCCAAAAACACCCAACTAGATTGAACAGTTAGAAGGAACTAACTGACACAGCCCATATTGGACCTTAACTTGAGTCTCACTGGAGAGAGTGATGGCTCGCCTCCTTGAAAGGGAAGAGGCATGCCCCCAGGATTTCCTGGGTTCCCTTTCTAGGACACAGAGGCCAGCTCACTGGTAGCAGAACCAAAAGAAAGAAAATAAATATATCTAAATGGTAAGATCCCCTGAGTAGCCCCCTAGTTTGTCTTTGGAAGGGCCCCAGGGAGGGAATGTATTAACCTCTTGTGTGACTGTGTGCATGAAAGAGACTTGGTTAGGAGAGTGAATAGAATGAGCTATGAAAGCTTTTGGTAGCCTCATCTGTGCACCAAAACAAAGGGAGGGGGTCTTGTGCTTAAAGAGCCCTCATGGCATTGAGGAGCTTGTGTAGGTCAGTCCTGCAAGTCTGTGGCAGTGCTTAAAAGAACATAACAGAGACTCTTGTGATCAGAAACTCTCCTTTAGTTCAAGTGGGCCTGAAAGAGCTGAAAGGTGCAGAATCTGGCTGACGAATGAGAGACCCCACCCTTTGTTTGTCTTGCGTCGCCAGACAAGGGAATATCCAATGGTCATGAAAAATGTTGGTGCTGGCATGGCTGTTCTTAAGTATATGATTTAGAATTTTAATAAAAATTTTATGGGGGACTATAAGATAAAATTGCAATCAAAGATACTTAAGAAACTTTGTGAGTCATCATGATCTCAGCTAAGTCAGACTTTGCCCCTGGACAACTCTAGACAAAAGGGAAGTTATCTGCATTTGTTTCACTTATCTGAGACTTTAATAATTTGGAGCCTAATGTAGTCTAGGAGCTACTCAAGCTTCTGCTCTGTGGTAATCAGCTACTAGTGAGAATTATTTAGTTCTGGTCTTAAAATAATTGTTTGCCAAACCTGCTGTTTTCCTGTGGTAAATTTGTCTCTCAAAAAAAAAAAAAGTGACATCGTTGCAGGCAAATCCCAGTGTTTCCAGTTTTTAGAAGAAATTAAGGTGCTTCCCCCTCCCAGAGTTGCTAAGTTTGAGAGTGTAAAAGAAATAGAAAGCAAGAACAAAATTGTTTAGCTCTATTGCACCAAAGGGTGCCAATAAAAAAAAATATGTTAAAAATATATCTTTGTTTCAATTTAAATGAAGTTTAATTGGTGTGTTTAAAATATTTCTAGTGTATTGCAAATTTTTGAATTATAATTATAGGGTTAGTTTGCTCCTTTATATTTTGTTGATAAAAATTCAAGGTTAATACTGTTCTATGGGTAGCCAATCAAATTTTAAGATGTAATAATCTGAGAACAAAAAAAAATTTTAAGATTTTAATAGTTAAAGTTTGTTATAGAAAGTTAATAATAAATGATATAGAAAGTTAATAATAAATGAGACAAAAAGATATTAAAAAAGCTATGGGTAAAAGAGATATACTTTTGATATAAAAAGATTTTTTTATGTTTGTCTTGTTAAAAAGATATAAAAAAGGATATATAAGACCAGAAGGTCTAAGTATGTAAAAAGAGTATATAAAAGTGATTTATGTATGTTTGCTTGTTGGTTTTTTGTAAAAGGTTTATTTTTGTAATAACAAGGAGCTTTCATTCCTTTTGATTGTAATTCTATAAGAAATTTCTGTTAAATTGATCTGCAAATGTTTTGATTAGTCTTAATTAAAAGAGATTTTAGGACTGGAGATTTAGCTCGGTGGTGCTGTCTCTACCTTGCAGGCATAAGAACCCAAGTTTAACCCCCCAGTAACAAAAATAAGAAAATAACAAATAAGAGAGATTTTGTAATTCAATTGGTCAAATATTTAAATACATTATAGTTTTATAAATTGTTTTAGATGTTTGTCTGTGTTCAATATGTTAAAAGGTGTTTATCCAGTTATATTTTGATTAAAATGATAAAAAATATATTAATAATTTGTTAATTTCCATAATCTAGTTTTATAGGTCAAATTTTGTTAAAATAATTAAGTATAAATTCAGGTCTAAATAGATTCCTGATAATAGTAAAAAGATAGATATTCAGAAAAGTTTATTCTGGTCATTATTCATTAATGACCTTCTGAAAAGATATCCCCAATAGACAGGGCTAAATATGTTGTTATAAAATGTTTATATTGGTTATCATCAAAAAATTAGATTTTAAATATGTTACTATGATGTATTTATAGTGCTTATTTTCAAAATAAGATTTTTATAAAAAATAGTTTGAGGTTCTAATAAAATGTTTTTGATATCTGATTAGATTAAAGGGTATAAAATTTCATATATAAAATTATGATTATTGTTAATTTTCTGTTGTACTAAATAAAAAACAGGGTACTAAGAGATTTAATATTGTTTTTAAAAATAAGATATAAAATTATATTGCTTTAGAGGTACTCATAAGAAATAAGGCCATAAAAATTAGCCAATGATATATTTATCTTAAAGTTTAGATCCAGCTGGAAAGAGATAGCTCTTTGTTTAACCTAGAAAAAAATAAATTGTTTGGTTTATTCATGCCTTTTAAAACTATTGAGTAACAGGACATTGATGACTCTCAAATAATAGAGTCACATAATATCAGGCCCTCATCTGTAATAATCCCCACCTACATTCTCTTCCAATTAAAACCTTAAATCCTGCTACTCACTGCCCTCGGAACCTGGCCCCCTGATCACACCTGCCTCGGGGTCACTGACGAATTGTTCTCCAGTCATCTAGATCTGCAGAAGACCCACTGCCTGAGGTTGATTTCATCCTGTTCAAGGATGAGAACAACTTCATGGAAAAAGGGGTAAGCTATGCTGGCTGTGCAGAGATGACTCAAGATGAAATGTTCCAAGCAGGACCCCTCCCCACTGGATGGTCAGCTCGATGAGCAGAACTATGGGCACTCATACAGGCTCTCTGATGGGCAAAAAAAAAAAAAAGAGGATAAATGTTTATAAAGATTTGTTGATTGCCACTTGGTATATCTATGGCACAGTCTATATGGGTGTGGTCTTCTCATAGCAGAGGACAAACTTATTAAAAATAACTAAGATA
Organism: Fukomys damarensis; assembly: GCF_012274545.1. Lineage (NCBI taxonomy): Eukaryota > Metazoa > Chordata > Mammalia > Rodentia > Bathyergidae > Fukomys > Fukomys damarensis. The sequence goes on along the minus strand of NW_022900916.1, from coordinate 43,083,409 downwards.
TAGTATAGTTATTTAAGGCAATGTAGAAATCTGACAAAGTAGCTAGAATAATTCAAAAAGAAAAGAGATACTAACAAATGACAATGCTAAGATAAGCATATAAGTCAAAAGTGATTGCCACTTGGTATATCTATGGCACAGTCTATATGGGTGTGGTCTTCTCATAGCAGAGGACAAACTTATTAAAAATAACTAAGATATAGTATAGTTATTTAAGGCAATGTAGAAATCTGACAAAGTAGCTAGAATAATTCAAAAAGAAAAGAGATACTAACAAATGACAATGCTAAGATAAGCATATAAGTCAAAAGGACAACTAAATAGAAATTTTAGATGATTATACTCACCCCCTATAATGGATTTATATTTTTCTAGATGGTTTGGGGCCTTCCCTATAAAAATAAAATGAGCTTCAAAAATATGTAAGATCTTATTAAAATTTCAAGGTTTAGTCTGCCTCTCTCCATAGGCAGTGATCATGAATAAGCATTTATAACAGAAGTGATACAAGACTTAACTCAGGTAATGGAGGCCAAATGAAAATTACATTGTGCATATCAACCCAAAGTTCAAGACAAATAGAAAGGATGAATAGAATCCTAAAAGAGACCTTGACTAAATTAACCTTAGAAATTGGCGAGAATTGGGTGTCGCTCCTCCCTTTGATGTTGTATTATCATCCACCCCCCACAGCGGTCACTGTGGACGAGATTACTGCTCAGATTCATCATTCCCATGTGAAAAAGTATGCCAACCCTCAGCTGACCCCTCAGCCTCCGGTCCTTAGAGACCAATCAAGGATCCCGATAACCCACTGATACCCACTGAAGCTAAGAATTGTTAAATCCTAGTTTTCTTAATTAAAATAGTCCTCCCTGATATGGGATAAACAGAACTAGGAGCAGCGACTCCATCAACCTATATTACATTTTTCTAGGTTTAAAATTGCTATAGTCTTTTACTTGATTGTTGGATCTTTTGCAATAGTTTCGGGGCTTAAGAATGCTTGGTCTATTAATGGTATTCATTTTCCAAGTGGCTGCAAAGAGCCATTCTATCAATCCCCATGAACCCAAAAATGTCACCTGGATGATTATTAATGTCTCCACAGGAAGGATTATAAATCCTACTTCCCTCAGGGCCCCCCAGGGGACTTGGTGGCCAGATATCGAATTTGATTTATGTAAGTTGCTCATAGGGACCTGGGATGTCAGCGATTGGGATCTCGATTCCCAGGGAAGGACCAAAAGTGGTAACACGAGAAAGGGATGCACCCTCCCCCTGAGGAGAGGACCAAGATGAGGGCACCTAATGGATAGAGCAGAGCTTGGCGACACATCCTCCTGTGTTTGCCCTGGAGGCAGAAGGTCCAGACAACAGATAAAAAAGTGTGGGGGAGCTGAGCATTTTTACTGCCAACAATGGGGATGCGAATCCACCGGGATGATCTATCGGATGCCCCCCACACTGTAAAAGATGATTTAATAGTAGTCACTAGGGTACCTCAGGCCTGATTAGCTTCTAATGCCATCTATGGGAGATGCTCCTCTTTCCTGTGCAACCCCATCCGGGCGTCCTTGACTGCACTAAGAAAACAATTTCCTAGCTGGAAAGCTGGACAATATTGGGGATTATGGTTATATCAATCAGGCTATGACTGGCCGGGGATGTAGCTCAGTGGTTCCGCCACCTGCCTCAATCAGGCTATGACCAAGGAATCCTTTTTACTATTAGACAATTTGAAGAACAGCTTAGAGTTACTAATAGTCCCCCCTCAGTCATTGGTCCAAACTCAGTCTTAGTCTCTTGATCTAAACCTGTTTTCCAACCTATAGATTCCAGTTTTAACTCCACTACAAAACAAGAAAAAAGAAAAGAAAAGACTGGTATGCTGTATAGTCCAGGAGCTACAATACAATCAAAGAAAGAGGGATCTTTTCAGTCGCACCCCCCAATATTGATCATTCAGAAATAGAGATTCTATGGCTAAAACTAAGAAAGGACTAGAAAAAGAAAAAAAGGAGAGGACGCAGAACCAAGGATGTCATGAGAGTTGGTTCACATCCCCCTGGCTAACTTCTTTGTTTTCAGTCCTTGCTGGATCTCTAATTTTAGGTTTAATTTTGCTTGTAATAGGATCTTATATAATTAATAAGTTGATTGCTTTTATTAGGCAGAAAACAAGTTCTGTACAATTAATGATACTGAGACAACAATATCAGCCCCCTCCTGAAGACGAAGAAATCTCAAGTATCCAGGAAAAATTATAATGTCCCCTTTCTGTCTAATCCTCTTTCTCTTTCTAAGGGCCGGACGTGCATTTAGCCCAAGCACTCCAAAGGTAGACAAGTTCTTTGGGACCATCAGAAAAAATGGATCCCACCAGCGGCCCTGAAATGACTCTCAATTCTGTATCCTCAAAAATCTTGTCTTTATTGTGCCACCAAAGTTTGGTAATGGTCAGGAGAGAGAGTAAACGAGTCAATCAAAATAAGAGACACAGCTTTTGTTACAGGATATTGCATACAATATAGCTTAAAATTCAATCTGACAAGAGATCTGAGACCAAATTGGGTAATGGAGGGCCTCTGGCATGGTTGGTCCTCAACAGGTAGAGCTATAAAATTATTAGTACATATTTTCTGCCATTGCCCTACTTTCCCTATACTCTATCCCATAGTTTTAAACAAAACCCAGAGATTATATAAGACACAGTTGTGGGACCTAAGGCCTAAATACCTAAAAGAAGCTGAAAGACACTGGTAAAAATGCTGCCTGTCTAATATATATGTTCATCTTATCTCCCCTAGATATCTCCAAGAATTAACAACAAAAAGAGCTCCTACAGGATGCCAGATCCAAAGTAAAAAAAGAACTTGAGGCACATCAAAACTACCACCAGCACAAACGATACAGGACCCAACTTGGTCTCAAGGACCTAGAGGACCCTTGCCCCACTTTTTTAGGTCCCATGATGCCCCCATTCAGCAAGAAATAGTTTTATGAGGATGATGCCCCTATGTCCCAAGACTGGGTCCCTAAGGTCATTGAGAAGGGGGGAATGTAAGGACCAAGTTTTCAGGTCGAGGTGGGCTCCCTCTGTGTCCCTTGCCCAGAAGAGAGCTGCAAAAATTCCATTCTGTATGACAGTCTCCACCCTGTGTTTCTGTTCCTCTTTTTGGATTTTTGCATCTCTGTAATTTTTAGCAGCCCTCTTTCTTAGGCTACCTCCACCCCGTGTTTCTGTTACTCTTTTTATGATCTAAAGATGAATCTTTCCTGCTTAGGATAATCAAATGTTCTTTAGAAAGAGGAACTGAATCTGTGAACGTAGGTATTAGTAATTTTCAGGAAGCGCCCTCCTAGTACCCCTCTCAGCAAAGATAAAAATAGCACCTATAGAAAGGGAGAGCCTTCCCAACCCTATATAATCCTGCTTCAAAGATGAGTCTGGGATCTCGGTCTGAAGCTGCTGTGATGGTGACACCCGAGGGTCCAGGCTCGAGCTTGCAATAAACTCCTCTTGTGTTTGCATCAGAAGAGACTCCTTGGTGGTCTTCTTGGGGATTTCATGACTTGGGCACAACAATATCAGCCTGATCTAAATGAATTTTGTTATTATTTTTCCAGCAAGTGTTCCGGGAACATGGTGTTTCCGACCACTATAGTTATTTTACCTATGTGTACTAATACAAAAGCTGTAAAGATACAATCACAAACCTTGTTTGCCTGCTTATATGAGAAAAAATATTAGCAGGATTTTGAAGCAACGTAAATTCTTTGCTGTGGATAATATGTACTTTGTGAAGGTAACAGTTGTCTTTTACTATTTCCAGGTAACATTTTGATCTGTGGCAATCAAGCCTGTAGATAAACTGATCCTAGTTCAGGTATCCGGTGCAAAGTAATAACCTTGCTTCTGGTTAAATTAGGGTCATGAACCCTAGGCAGTTTTGTTTGACAGAGATAGGGGACATTTTTCTTTCCCAAATATACTCTAGAACACCTAACTTTGTAGTGATTCCCAATCATAAGAATAGCTTGATAAAAATATAGATTCCTAAACTATAGCCTCAGAGATTCAGCACCAGCAGATCCAGGAACTACCACTGCAATGTCGTGAATAATCGGAGGTGCAGATGGTCTACAGAAATAATCACTGATCTTCAAAACGGAAAACGTATGAGAGCAGGACAAAATGAAAACTAACCCAACTTAAGGAGGGGCCACTCTTATTAATTATCTAACTCTCCAACTTAACTAACTTAACTCTCTAACTTAGACAGCACAGATTAAGGGTTCAGTCCTACAAAACTTTCAGATTCCAAGTACAAGGTCCAGATTGCCAACGGTACTTCTGACCAACCACCTGTAAATACCAGGGTGCCAAAAAGCCCTTCTTCAGATTCATTAATTTAATAAAATCACTCACAGGTTTTTAGAAAAGTGTTTTATTATTATTATTAGTTTAGTATGAGGGGTACCATTCAGGAATGACCAAATGGAGATTACGAAGAAGGGAGTAAGAGGAACTCTGTGGAGCTCCCATTCCCTCGTGGAGTGCTCCTCCGTCCTCGCCCCTTCCCGTTTCAATTTACCTGGAAACTCTCCAGGCTCTGTTCTTCAGGGATTTTAAACTGAGGGTTTTCTGGAGGTTCCATCTCCCAGGAATGATTCATTAAATCACTGGATGCTTGTGATTAAATAGATCCCCTGTCCCTTCCCCTTCCCCATAAAATCCTAGAAGGGCTGAAAGGCACAATTTTCTAAGCACGTAGTTGTTCATCTCTCAGTGAACTACCATTCTGAAGTCATGCAGGGGCTGTGAAGGTTACCTCATACCGATATGATTGAAAGGGGCTTACTATGAATAATAAAGATCCTGCTATCACACCTGTCACTCAGGAAGTTCTAAGGGATCTAGAAGCTCTGTGACAACAACCAGAGGTAAAATCCACAGATATATTTCTAATAGTATTGTTATTACCCCACATAAATTCTTTCTATTGGAATTTCCATTCCTGCAGCTGGATAGTTGATTTGTTCCCTTTTCAAATAGACAGATCTAAAAGAGCCTGGGAGAAGATTTATTTTCAAAGAATGAGAGGCATTGTGTTGACTCATAAATACTAAAATTTGTACTATTTTTTTAGACCTAAAACTTTTTTATCTCTATTTCTCCCTGAAGAGTGAAAAAAACTTCAAAAATTTATCAATTATATTTCCTGAGGTCTATGGGTGTTTATGATCTAGGAAAATGTTATCAATTTTACCCAACAGTAACCACATGAGCAGGAATTTTCAATTTTTATTGTAGAATAGACATATGATTTACCATCTTAACTATTTTAAAATTTTTATTAGAACATGTTTGCAACACTTCGAAGATGTTAAGTACATTCATTTTGTTGTGCCTCCATTTCCAGAACTCTTTCATCTTGCAAAACCAAACATCTACATCCCTTAGCAATAATTCCAATCTCCCCTCTCTCCAGTAGTAAACCATTGTTCTACCATCTGCCTCTGTGTACTTCATGTAAGTGGTTGGCTTATTTAACTTAGTATAGTGTCTTCTAGACATCCATTTGGAGAAGATGTCAGAATTTGCTTCCTCATTAAAGCTAAATAATACTCCATTATATGTGGGCACTATATTTTGCTTATGCGTTCATTCACCAACGTATACACTGGTTCACAGAAAAAAAAAAAAAAACATTTGGTTCACTACTACATCCTTAACACTTAGAAAAGTTCCTGACAAACATTAGGTGCTCAATGATTATTTGTTAAATGAATGATTAAATGTGTGGTCTGGATTATACTGATGTCTTTTGTCCACTTAATAAGTTATCGATCTTGATGTGGTATATATCTAAGTATTCTTTTTTTTTCTTTAATTGAGTTTATTGGTACATTTTAGCTATACAGTGCAGTTACATTCATTATTGGGATCTTGTACCTTTACCTGACAGGTGGTCTTGGTTCTCATTCTTTCCCCTTGTCCCTGCCCTCCCTTCACCCCCTCCTCCACTCCCCACTTACAAACACTTTATTTACATTTTTTCATTTTCTCATATTTTTCCCTTATTACTTTTCCCCTACCCTTCACATGTTCCCTACACCTTTAGCCCTTTTCTTCCCATTTCACAATATCAATTATCTCATTAGCATCTTATGTACTATTACAGTTTATTAACACGAGAGAACCTATTCGGTATTAACACATCTGTGACTTATTTATTTCACCTATGTATTCTTTTTCCACTTTATCTTTCTCATTCTTTGTTTTACTCTCCCTTCAGTATTCATTCTATCAGCTTTCCTCAGTATTTTTCTCTTCTCTGTCTCCCCCCAAATAAAACACTGAAATATTTATGAAGCAATGCTAGACAAAGACAAGTTTGATTGATTCAGTAAATAGTACCTGAACAACTATGTTGTGTCAGCCTCTGTACCAGTACTGGGACCATGGTTCTGAGTTACCATCGTCTACTGAATCTCGGTGTGGAGCCTCCATTTCAGGCAAGGCTTTAACATGCTTAGCATTACTCAAGTGAAATTCGGTGCTTATAAAGTATTTATCAGAACTGCTTAATTCAAACAACACACAGTAGTAAATCTATTATACAGACAATAACCCCTGAAAGCAGTGATGAAGCTTAATTTCTACATTTATCCAAATTAAAGTACCTTTAAAGAGCATTTTTCCACACTTATACAAACCATAAATGTATTTGAAAGAAATCAACTTCAATCTCAGGTCAAATGAGGTCAGGCACATTCAGGCAGTTTGATGGTGGAACAATTTGCAAAGCCTAGAGTTAGAAGTGATTGAGGTATATTATACAATTTTTTTGAAATTACTTGCTGGCTAGATTCTAGGGTATTTTGTTTCAGGTCTAACTGGATTTTATAAACACTCAGAGATGGGGATTTATAATGTCAACACTGACAGAACAGTAGCTCTATTGGGTCTGACCATTCAATCTTCAAACTGAATTTCTTATTTTCCCTTTTACTTTTTATACATTTTGATACTATAACACAAACACACACACACACACACACACGCAGGTCTCCTGTCTTCCTTTACTATATCTAGAAATATTATTTTATGCTATGTCTTCTTTCTCTAAAAAAAAATCCAAGATTCCTGTGCTTTTCATCTTTTCAGATCTCTAAATTTCTTGAGCAAGATCTGTCTTCATCTAAGCACAGCTAAGGAAAAGTAATCTGCATTTCTTATGCCAGCACTCGTGCCCTAGTGGAGCTGAGATTGGCTGTGGCAGACCTAATAGATTTACAGCTGCTTCAAGGAAATCACTTCAGAGCTTATCAGTGTTTTAAAGCAATAGAACTGCATAAAATACAGAAGAAAGCCTCAGACTTGAGAGCAGACACAGTCTGAAGATCAAACAGAAACAAAAATCAGACAGGCCAGTGCTAAATTATGTTTGATAGCAATTTACCATCCATGTAGTCTGTTCAGTAGGTATTTACATTAAGCTGTAATGGAATCCCCAAAGTGCCTTTCCTATCCCCCACATATTGCTCTTTCATATTGCCATTTTACAAATTTTTCTTTCTTAATCTGAAATTTACATCATCTGTTTTAGTCTATAGAAGTAGCTATTTGCTTAGAAGCACTATTAAGATGTATCAAATGACTGAAGGAGGTAGAAGAAGAATTCTCTTCAAGAAGCATGCATAATTATGTATACTGTCCCCTCACCTCAGAGATCTTGGACAGACTGAGAGGCCAGAAAACTAAGAAGCTCACACAAGGTAAGTATCTGACAACTCCAATATATAGAAATTTTTAGTATTTTTTTTCTTATTAGTCACTTTTTCTTGTTTCCTATACTGTCATGAATTTGTAATTCAATAATAATTAATGTTGCACCACCAATTCTTCTCTTATAAGCAGTCAGGGTAAAGAAAATTCAACGTGGGCTGGGGATTTAGCTCAGCGGTACAGCAGCCTGCCTTACAAGCGCAAGGACCCGAGTTCAATCCTCGGTACCCCCCCCAAAAAAATGAAAGAAAAAGAAAATTCAACTTAACCAGGGCTGAAACTGAGCTACTTAAGAAGCTGAATTTTGTGTCGGTGTGGGCTGTTCTGTTTCTGGATTACTATGAAGGAGTCAGTCTTCAGTAGTCCCAACTGAAGTCTTGAATTGTGATTTCTGAAATTCATTTTTTGTCTTCCAAAACCCACAAAACAGATAAACCTCTGTCAGATTTTTATCTCTTGGCCATCAGTTAGAAATTGACCAATGTCTTGGGAAAAGCAGTGGAGAAGACTTCACTCTTTACTCACTTACTTTACCTCTCTTTCCAGCAACCTGACCCTGATGTCCTCAGTAGTTTACAATCTCAATGACATCTTCACAGGTGAGGGGAGAAAAGAGAAGAGAGAAAAAATGGTATTAATCTAACTGTTCACTTTTTTCAGTTTTTCTTGGTGGAAGAACTGGTTGGCTGTGCACTGGTCTGTCATACTAAAAGCAGCCACCTTGGTGAGGATTTAGAATTGACCCAGCATACCAAGAAAGAGTTCCTGGAAAAGGAAATCCAGAATATGTTTTCATCTCTATGTGCTTTGTTTTTATTTTTTCTTGTTTTACCTGTGGGTGTTGCTTTTCTACGACTGACTGCCAGTTCCTCAGCTTCCTCCTCACGACTCTACAACACCCTGAGGGCCAGTACTGCAGGAACACTATGGCTGTTTTGACACCGCCTTGGCTGTGATGAGTTATTGCTCTTTTATTTTAAATCTGTCATTCATCTCTATGGTGTGGCCTCTGGCATTCTCACTGAAGAAATCTATAAAGAAATGCATGTTGTTCTGATGATTTTTTTAGCAACTAAATTTATGTAAGTTGTAATTCTCCCACAAGCTTGGAAAAAATGTCAAACCATGGGCTTGGAAGAGGTCTTAGAGAACATGTGGTCCAAGCTCTCATAAAGAAGCAGTTACTCAGAGTCCCACCTTCCTTAGTAGAAAGAGTAGTAGGCATCTGCTCCCTGTCCAGTGTTGCTTCAACAGTACTCTGTTGCTGCAATAGATAGGTCATTTCATGGGAAGCTTCTCGTTGATTGATAGCTTTTGGATTTTGCATCATTAATGGTCTTCCTGGAGAGAAAAAAAAAAGACTTTTGTGTCAATCAATCTTACTCTATCCCGTCGCGTAAACTTTATGATATCAGAAGATGACTGGGCTTTCAGGCTTACATATTAATGTGTAAATCAGACTGTTGTTTTAAGTCAGTTCTCCACTAAACAAACATTTGCACATAGGAGGCTTATTAGGAATGTTTATAAAGGAGTGTTGGGTTAGGGAGAGGGAAGATTTAACCTAGATGAGTCCCAACACTCACCTGATTACAAAGTACTCTGAGATGGAGATGGACTCCCTACAGCGCCCTCTACAGGGCACGAGGGGCACACATTTACATTCTCCCTGGATAAACCTGCCAGCCACTTGACACAGGCTAATTCCAAGAAAAGGTGTGACTTAGGACAGGGTGCCTCTCTTTGGCAAAGGGCATTTACCTGAAAGGAATTCAAATGAGAATTATCAAATGGTGTCTACTATCTATGCCTTATTCCTGGAAGGAAACCTGTTTAGCAAATCACAGCATCCAATACATATACTTAATTAAACCAGACTTTATAACAAGTAAAAGTCAAAAGGGAGTAAATCATAATAAAAGGAAATAAACCAAAATGTATGTGCTTCTGTCCATCTGGTAGGTTTAAAAATAAACAGATAGTATAACAGCATATGCAATAACGTAATGGTTTTATTCATAAAGAATTTTCATTTGTTAAAAAAAACCAAAGCATTAAGAAGACATGCAAATTTCACATTCATTCTGTCTCTTAGGAAAGGACGAAGGTTATAGGGTTCAAGTAATTACTTTCTAAAGAATAGCTTTATTATTCTTGTGTTTCTTACATAAGTGGTACTTACAGGCTCAGTAATGATCTTGAAGTAAAAGCAGCTAAAGAGCACACACTACTCTCTGGTCATATATTTCACCATGCTTGGAGCAGAATAAATATTAATTTAACAAAAATGGTCACTTCATAGTCAAAAAAGAATGTTTGTAGTTGCTTTGGTAATAATTGCAAATATTCATTAGTATATTTAAAGGAGGGAATTAATGTTCTTTAACAGAAGGTCTATATTTCAGGGCAGTAATCTTCAAGGGCAGTAATCAAGCACTGTCAGATTTCAAATTTTTGAAGATGTAATTTAAATGATAAATGAGACAATTTTTTTAGAGATTGAAGAACAAAACACTTTTATTTTTGCTGACTCTTTAATCATTCTATGAGGCAAGTTTTTAAAAAATGTTTTACTTGTAGAATTTTTAAGTTTCTCCATTCCACTAAAGTGAAAGTGAAGGTAAGTTGTATTGCTATATTGAAATTCTAAAGCATATCTCCTATTAGCTCTTAAATTACATTCATTTGGGTGTGAGTGTGTCATTATTCTCAGAAGTCAGTATGAAGAATCTATGCATTTAAGACCATAATATTCTTAAACCAAAAAAAGAAAAATATTTCTATGTGGCAAAATCAAATAAGAAATCAAGGATTAATTTGAAGGGATGAAAATAAATTTATAAATCTATAACTCCTTTAACTTGCCAAAAAAGTCCTTATAATTCAGAAACAAATGTTGGTAATTAGAAGGCCATATGACTATCAGACCTTATTTTTCAATTTCTAATCAGTATATGTAGTATATATATATATATATATATATATATACACACACATATATATGCTAATTATATATATTTATATATATGTATTTGTATGATGTACTTTAAAGAATATCTAAAAATTATAATTGATCTCAATTATCTCTCCCCAAACAAGCTCCCAACATTTTTCCTTTTGTTCTACTTTAATTTCCCTGTATTGAGAGCACTGTGATCATTACACATGATCCTTGGAAGGAAGCCCAGGCCTTGAGATAATTTTTATGTAGTTATTGTCCTGTACTCATTTGATGCTTAGACATTTTATTGCTATTAAATTAACAAGGAGCAGTTTAGCAGATCATCTGCTGTAGAGCTCTTAGGAAATGACAGCCCAAGGAGGAAGGACTGCAAGATGATTAGCAGAGAGAGGCTGCAGAGGTCAGTAAAGGAGGCTTGAAGGTACATGACCAAGAGATGTAGTCAAGATGTTAAAGATAGACTTCATGGATTTTGCTTACAGTTCTCCCTGAAATCAACTGTGTTAACTCACCCCCTATTTTCTAATATTCTCTCAAGTAATAACTTTCTCTGATATACCTTGTGGAATCCTTGTGTGTTTTTTTTTATATTTTTATATTTGAGGATGTTAACATGCTTGTGATTCTTTTCTCTTCTTAGCTCTGAAAACATTTACTTATTTTCAAGCAAAGCCAAGAACCACACTAAAAAGTAAAGAATGAAAATGTTGCTACCTGTAAGGAAAATATTGGTTATTAATTTTTTACTATAAATAATTTTTTAAATATCAAGAGAAAGAAAACAACTTATTATTACTATTTCCAAGCTAAGTACGTGGGCTTTATTCATTTGTTCTTTATTTTAATTAATTGGTACATGTACATAACACAGCCTGACTCTTTTTTCATCCCCTTTCCCTCGCCTCACCCTCCTTTCATCTTTTGATTCCCTCCCCATTTGAAAAATATATCTATCCTTACTTCCTATTACCTATCATTTATTTTGCTCTATTTATCTTTTGAGTTTCTCATGTAAGAGAAATCATGCCATATTTAAATTTGTGTGTCTGATTTATTTCACTCACATTATTGTCTCAAAGGATCCATTTTCATCCATTCTTAAAACAGGTGATTAGTGACTGATGTGATTATGTCTTCTTATTATTGTCACTTTTGTAGTGTAACTTTTTATTGAAAAATATCTTTTGTGATTCCAATAATTGCCTTTCATGTTGTGATAACTTGGTTCTAAATATTTGATAAAGCATGTATCTGAGCTTTCATGATTTTTGGTGAAGAAGTGGGAAAAATCTGTCATTAATCAGTCTGAAAGCTACAAGGTAGATTTTTAAAGTAATTGTGGCTTTTATTTGATTATTTTTATGAAGAAATCCATAATTTTACATCTCAGTCTAGATATAGATGACTTTTCTGTAGTGATTATAGCCTTCTTTAAAGGAGGCCTGTTGATTTGTTAGAAGGTTATACAGAAACCAATCTGAGCATTGACATTGACATATTGTATTTAAAATATTTCATTTCTATAATGTAGCCAATAAAAATAAAATTCTGAAGAAAAGCCTATGCACACACATGTGTGTGTTTAAAGATGTATATATGGAATTACCTAGTTATGTAAATATATAAAATAACAATTTTAATTAACATATCTCAACATTTTGAATACTTATCTGTAGGTAAAAATAGCATATAAGCAGAAATTTCCAACATGACTTTTCAAAGTGCACTAAGATTCAAATCCTAGAAATAGAAATGCATATATTTATATATAGTATTGCTTCTTTTAGGCTTCACACATTTGAGTAGAGAAGGCTACTGTCTAAAGTTTAAGAACTAAACTTCAGAGTCACACTAGAAGTTTGAATGTTCTGAGATTTAATATGAGCAATTTCCTTGCTCTTTTGCCTGCCTGGTAAATCATTTACTCTGGCAGGCAAAAATTTTCCTTTAGAAAAGCTTCTTTTGAAAAAAAAACATCTCAAAATAGAGTTGGAATAGGAGCACTATGTACTTTCACTGGATACAAGACTACCCAAATAGAAAAGCTGTTGGCTTTTTACTTAAGACCCGGTAAGAAAACGAGGAGGCTGTGCTTTAAGTGACAAAGAGATAACTAAGAATCATTTCTTCAAAGTTGAAGGAAAACTACAGATTACTGATTGGACCACGTCTATACTCGGGAAGCACTGGAATCGGACAAGTGTACATATTGTGCCAAGAGAACCTAGAGGGCAAAGTAGCACTTCATTCTGGAGTTGAAGACCTCTGCCCACCGACTCCCACCCGCAAACTGCAGCAACAGGATCTGACAATCCCATGTCCAAGTTACAAGCGTCGTAACCATACCTCTGAGTGTTTTCCACATAGTACGGAGAAAGAAATGACTTTCAGAAGCAAAATCAAAACCATGAAAGAGGGGTTACATGAAAAAGGAAGCAAAATTATATATAGCTAGATTTTCCTCTTCATGTCTCAAAAGAACATCCATTCTCATTTCCAGCTCATGAATTCACAGACTTACCATTACTCTAAGTAGCATGTGTCATCTTTTTACCTGCACACAAATATGTCTATGTATCATGATATTTCAAAAGGTCTTCACTTTTCCTTATTTCCTATATATATACAGCACCTTATCATTTTTTTATGCTTTTCACTTTATCATTTTTATGCTCATCACCTTATGCTTTTTCTTGTCATGTTAACCATCAGAGTAACAGAACACACAGTGAATGACAGACATACTCTTACATAACATACACACACACTATAGATATATAGAGAGATGTATACACATCTCTCTCTGTATGTGTGTGTGTGTGTGTGTGTGTGTGTGTGTGTATCTTCTGAATATGGTCAGATAATATAAATTCCAAGGGGTATTTCATGATATCGGACTGATTAGCCAAAAGTGGATTGAGAGCTGGGAAGAGAACACAATGACTGAACTGAACTGGAGCCTGGTGACTCAGGCACTATTGCAGTCAGTCTTTATCAGGCTCTTGCCTCCAGGCCTTAAGGGCATTGTATATGGTTCCTAATAAATCATATGGATCCCAAAATCTTTGAAATCCTAACAACAAACTAGAAGAATAATACATCACAATGAAGAAGTTCGTATTATCAATGAAAACGCGATTCATTAAAGACCACACTAGTAGATTAACAAGGAAGATATGACCACTGTGATAGAAATACATGCCGAAAGACATTTTATAATATTTAACATGTATTCCTAATAAACTTCTAATTGTGATTCCTTATTAAGAGTACTATTTTAAATAAAGATGCGACATGTTATAAATAGTGATGAATATGCATGTATTTCCACTCAATTAAAGAACAAATTGTGTGCTTTTGATTAACATACAGGAAGGAAGGTAAAGAGGGGAGTTTTCACCTTTGGCAAACTACAGTCATGAGAGAGTAGAGAATAAGGAACAATAAAGGATGTCAGTCAGAAAAGCAAGAGGAGAGCATGTTGGGCAGAGCAGCAGAGAGCTCCCAGCCTCTTGAGGCCAAGGACAGGCTCTTCCATAATTATTGTTCTGGTCTCCACTGTGGCCTCACTGAGGTAGGGCCACACCTTAGTGATCCTGTGGGTATCATTTAAGTAAACACACCTTTTCTTTGGGGAACGGGAGCTACCTCCTTTTTATTTCCTGACTGTAAAATAAAATGGACACCTTTAAAATTTAAATATATTGAATATATAAGAAAGGCAATTAACCATAATTTCTGCACATTTTTGTACTTAATATGCACTGTGCTAATTTACACTTGTGAATTCATACAGCCATTTTTGTGAGCACTTTGGAAACATGAGCTACAATAGTATTACCACTGTTTTCCTCCAGATAAATATTTATTGAGGCTTCCCTCTGTATTTTAGTGAACTAGAACAACAACAACAAAAAATCCCTAACTACATGGAACTTATGTAAAGGAAAGAAAATAAACTTGTATAATAAATGATACACATATTGGGTGATTGAAAAAGATGAATCTGTAAAAAAAGGAAAACAGAATAGGTTAAGGAGTGAGATTTGGTAGGATAGAGGCAATTTGAACTATAAAACAGTGGTAAAATTCTGAAAAAAACTTGAAGATAGGGAAAGTTACCACATAGATATCTGGGATAAACTCCTGTGTGACAGATTTTTATTGGTAATGGAAATTTCAATTTTAAGAATACATTCTAGGATTGGAGACATAGATCAATGCTAAAGTGCTTGTGTACCAAGCATGAGGTCTTGAATTTGAACCTCAGCAATTCTAAAAACAAAACAGAGGGCCAGGGATTTAACTCAGTGGTTCCGACTCCTGCCTCTAAAGTGCAAAATCCCACATTCAATCCGTGGTATCAAAAAATAAATAAATAAAATAAAAATAAACGATGTCTTTGTATTGGCTAGCTTTTTCATTGCTGAGAGAAAGTACCCGACATTCCCAATATAAAGGAGAGGTTTATTTTTGCTCAGCTTCAGAAGTTTCAATCTCTGATTTGCTGGCTCCCAGGTTAGAAACATCATTGTGGAAAGCCAAGATGGAGGAAAGCTGCTAAACTCATTCGCACTCAACAAGCAGAGAGTAGGAGAAGAGTTTAAGAAGAAGAGCCAGGGGCAAGATATTATTACACGTCCATCATCCACCCAGACTCACCTAGGTGTCTCTCAAGCCAGTCATGATCGAGTTAGGAGAGAGTAAGGGGAAGTAGAAGAGTTAAGATGCATTGTATTCACACACCAACTCCTCACAATAAATGTAATTATTTTGTTCATCAAACACGTGCTAATAAACACATGACTGATTAACCTTTACAATATTCTAAAGAAATACATGAGAATATGTAACTTAATATTATTTTATAGCAATAAAATATACTTTTTATGCCATCAAGCAATTTATCTTTGTTTAATCATATCTCAGAGTACATTGTATGACAATAAGTTTAGAAGAGCATCATACAATATTATGATTATATTTTATTTCAATGAAAGTGTACACTGGAAGCTATTTAACCAAGCGTCAATTTTTACTATTGTAAAGAGTACTATAAATACTTATTTTTGTGCCCATAGTTTTGCATTTTATTTGTTTTGTTTTAGAACAGAAAAAGTGGCATCTCTACTTCAAGGGGGTGCATAATATTAAGCTTTATTAACATACTAATATGCACTTTATTAGTTGATGATCCTCCTTTTCTTTGTGCAAATTCTTGACCTTGTGCACATCCTTGGTCCAGATTGCGATAGCTGCTGAAGTGCAGGCCTTTAACAATCCCAGAACACCTTCCTGCAGGTCACCCACCCACTGTGAGTGGGGCACACTGGAGGAGAGTAACATCATGCCTCTCTTCTCTTCAGTTCTGAGATCTAAGGGCCACTTAGTGATCGTTGGCAGCCACAAGCTTTGTATTATACTGCTTTGCTTTCTCTGAAACCCAATCGATCTTATGAACTACACATGCTGGTTTTATAAAAAAGAAAAAACTTACTCCCAACCTTCCCAATTATTTTTTCTCCTAATTTCCCTCATTGTTTTTCCTCCGATCATTCTACAGAACATCTGCCCTCCCTGTGGTAACTCCCACATGCTGATGTGTTTGTTACTTACATTCCTGCTGATTTATAAACAAGCACACAAAAAACTATTGCTTCCCAATTCCTGCAAGGTTCTGAGAAATTAGATACCTCTCTCTATGCTTATTACAAGCATTTTAGAAAGTACTTTGACAAAACACAACATGGTCCATAAATATCCATGTATTTGCTCTTGGTAATCACAAATATAGGAAAACATTCTAAAGGAACAATCTAAAATATGCATATGTAAAGTCATATTTATAAACATATTTACTGCAATATATTTATACAGTTGTCATAACAAAGACAACTTTGTATGGGCCACAAAACTGAGTGGCTTAGGATATCAGTCAGCATTCAGATTTCTGGAGGATAGAGCTCTGAAATCAAGCTGTCAGTAGGGTTGATTCCATTTGATGGCTCAGGGAGAATGTTCAGTACCTTCATCCCAGCTTCTGATTGTAGCCAGTGATCTTTGGTGCTCCTTGGCTTTTAGATGCATCACCCAAACCCTGTCTCCGTGTTTACATGGTGTTCTCCCTTCATGAGGCTGAATTTTGTTTCTACTAGATGACCTGGCTTATGGTGGCATCATTGGAAATCATGTACTTGTCAATGTCTACTGTCATGGAGACCACTTCCTAGGAGCAGCCTCACCTTCAGTGCCTGTGATAGAGTGGATCACCACAACACTCTTCAGGATATCAGTCAGCATCATGACACTTGGTGTTCATTAGCCAAACCCTCCAAACTCTTCAAGCAAGAAGATCTGCCTAATTCACAAATTCAACCATGAGTACCATCCAAAGATATGAAAAGATATCATTGTTGGGATGTATGTTTTAATCTTTGGAATGTGATGAATTTTACTGCAGTGTAACAAAATTCTAAAGTCTGACCTGCTTGTGGAAAATACCCATACATATGCAATTTTTTACTCTCTAACAAATTAGGGAAAATTTCAATATGTGATGCAATTTTCATGGCTACTCATGCTATTGATAACAAGAAAAGAGAAAAGTAGGCTCTGGGAGTTCAGATTGCAATATCCATCAAGTTGAAAAGGTAATGAGTCAAAAACTTAAAATATGAAGTCATTATATTAGCTATTACAGCAAAATTATCAGTTTTTAACTTATCCATCACAGATGAAAGATGGAAACAACACAAGAAAACAACCTTTTAGCAGAGACACCAGTCATGAATGAGGTTACATCATTTATATGCTTGTCCAAAGAGACAATTTAGAACTGATGCTATAAGTTCTAGTTATGTTCTGAATGGTAACCATGAAGAAAAGTGGTGCTAGATGCTTGGAAATAAGTTTGCACAGGACCACCAGGAGCTATAGGACAAAGCTAACAGCACTTCTACACCACTAGCTTATGAAGAGAATTGTCAGTACAGCCACAGTGTTACAATTTGCTAATCATCACTGGACATTACCCATAGAACACATACATGGGTTATTTTAAAAAAATAAACTATCTCTGATAAATAGCCCTTTTTACTTTTCTGTCTATGGATCTGTATCTACTCTGAATTATCTTAAAGCAGGAACTCAATATTAATTCATAAGGAAAGGAAAACAGGCTAGTAAAAAATTATATTATAAACTAACAGCAAGAAATATATGCTGAAAATGGGATTTATTTTTCCTTCTTGCTATTGGAATGAACACTCAATTTTCTCCATAAAATGAAATGAAACCTTGAGAAAGTTTATGGCCACTGAGAGAGCAGTTTCTCACATGCCAAACTATGTTAGCAAAGTCTGAAATAAATCATCAAAGAAATCTGACTAATACTACACTGCAGCCCATGCAAGACAATATTTAACTTTCTACCCACAAGGGTCAATTGTAGGATGCCTATCATGAATGAGGTCCCTGAAATTTGTGAATAGCCTTAAATCACAGGTGCTTAGCATTCTTCCTATTTTCTTTTTGCTCTCATTAGTGTTTTTGTACTTTTACTTGTCCTCTTTCCATTGCCACTGCTCTTAAAATAGCTTCTATGTTCTGATGTCGTAAGATTTGTGCAACCACTCTCATGCCCTAGCTTTCTCCTTTTCTTATTTTCCATCATCCGTATTCACAGTACTTCAGTGGAAGCCACTCTAGGTGACAAAGACAGAAATCACAGACTCATCCCCCATCTTTCCAAAGACTCAACACAGTAAGAATTAAATGATATTATTCACTTATTCTGCAAACAATGATTGGTAGCCTTCCTACAAATAATTTCAATTTTACTCTTTTTGTTTGAATATATTTTGAAGTTTTGACACAAATGGACTGAAAAATATATGACTAAAAATAGCAAATTTGAAAGTTGTAAGATGAAGAATTGTCTTTGTGGCTTCTAATAAACATGTCACTATTGATTGGGAAGGGATTTCTGCCCAGTCATTATGGTCATAATACATATATTGATATATTAAACCTCATAGTCAATTAAAGCAAAACCCTGATACAGAGTAAAAAGGTAATGGCAAATACTTCTTTTGTAGTATCTACTTTGTTCCTGAGCCTTCACATTAGTTGTTTAAAACACACACCACCTATTATACTTAGTGCTGTTTCAGTTATAGAAATGAGCACACTCAGTCTTGGAAAGATTATGCTGCTTTTCCAAATTCTACTGTCCTGCTCAGTCTTTCACAGCCCTAAATATAAAATCCATTTTATCTTGGTTCCATGATTTAATATCACATTAGGCTAAATTGAAGAAAACACTTATATTTTCATAGAACATAACCCATTAAGTAGGGAAATATTTTATAACAAATTTTACTATTATTTTTATTTCACAGTTACATTTCTTACTAGTAAATGACATTGAGATTGCTATCTTTCAGTGGAATATGTACTTCTTCCTTTGTGCTGTTTAAATCTGTCTTCATCCAGCTCATGTATTTCAGGGGAGACCAAACTCTCCTTAGCTATAGGGTCTAACAAATTTTCTTTGTTTGCAGGTTTCCAGTTCATTTCAAGGGATATCCGAGTACAGACTGTTCTGAAGCATCACGGGTTGATTCTGACTGTGAGGAGATGCTACTGAAGAAAAAACTATGTCTAAGACCCTAATTTTGTTCTTAAAAGAAACCCACAGCTGTTTTTTGTTTTTGTTGTGTTTTTTTTTCTCGGAATTTGACTTGTCATAGTACAGTCATGTGAAACAGAAATCAGGTTAATTATCTCTCTATGTGCATAGGTACTTCTGGACATACTAGTTAAACATTAGGACTTACTAAAGTCTATTTTCTTAACTACTCTACATCAAATAATTATTACAAAGGAGGGGAAGTATTTTGTGGGTGCACAGAAAAAGTGACCCTGTCCTGAGGTGAGATTCTGGATTACTTGAAAGAAGATTTTGTTGTCAATTTCATTCCTTTATATGCATTGTCTACAAACTCCACAAAACTCAGGCGGTTAAATTCAACTAAGACAGGGATAAACATATTGTTTTCCTTAGAAGAATCCTGAACTCCTTAACATCATAAACCTTGCCTTCTTAATCTTAGCATTGTCAGAGTACAACACAGAATCAAATTAAACTATTGCAAATGCTCGTAGCATGAAACTATATATGCACATTAAAATACAGCATATTGAACATACAAGTTATTTAGTATAACTTTTAGGTGTTACTAATTTGATTCTTATAACTCTGAAGCATGCAATACTCTTATCCTCCAGATTATACTTGGAAAAACTGAGGCATTTGTGAGTTTAACTAATCATCCCAAATCACACAGCTAGCAATGTGCTCACATATCTAGAACACAGAATTCGCTTGCCCCAGAGTCTTCGTTGCTAATCAGTTTGTGTCTTACAAAGATTCATAAGAGAGTATTTTTCTAAGGTACCATGTAGTACTCGGTCATTCATTTCCGTACAGTCCTGTGAATTCTTGAACTATTTCAGGAAGGATTTGAGGGCTACTCACCTTTGAATCTAAGTCATAAAATACTTGAACATTCCAAGATTGCTATGGTTGAATACATATGTCAAAACAAAATCCCCACAACAGAGAATAGGAGACCATAGTGGGAATCTTCCCAGCAGTGCAGAAGCATGATTAATAATTACACCTCAGTCTGAATTCACAAAAACAAAGGAATTCATTCATTCAAACATTTCATGGCTAAGGTCTTTCAAGAAGGAAAAAAATAAAGACAGGTTTCTAGTGAGGGCATAGGCCATAGCAATAAGCCCTGACACCATTAGGGGAAAACCTGCAGCAGAACAGAAGGAAGGCACATTTTCTCAGACTCAAGTTTAAGGTGGCAACACTCTAGCTACCAGCAGAGAAATTACTAACAATGGTAATATATGAGGGATATTTTGCTGTTTGAGTCTTTTTATCATCTTACTTTAGCAGATTGATTACTAGTCTATCAGATTAGTCAGTTGGCATCTGTGGAATAACCTAAAAGATGGAAGGTCTTAGTAGGTAAGCAGAGGAGAAAATATAAATACCACAAGAATAATGGATTTAGACTATCCAGAAGCCTCATGGTAGGATATAGCCTGAAGATCTTAACCAGTCTCTGGTGCAAGATAACTTGAAATGACACTTAGCTATTAAATTTTTACAGTTTTAATTGAGTTTATTGTTACATTTTAGGGATACAGTACAGTTGCATTCATTGTTGGGATCTTGTACCTTTACATGACAGGTCTTGGTTCTCATTTTTTCCCTTTGTCCCTGCCCTCCCTTCACCCTCTCCTCCCCTCCCCATCTACAACCATTTTATTTCCATCTTTTCATTATCTCACATTTTTTTCTTTTCCCTTATTATCCTTTCCCTACCCATCCCACCTTCCCTACACCTTTAGCTCCTTTCTTCCCATTTCTCAATGTCAATAATCTTATTAGGATCTTCTATATTATTGCAGATTATTCACACCAGAGAAACTATTCGGTATTTACACATGTGTGCCTTGTTTATTTCACTTAGGAGTATATCTTCAATATGTATCCATTTTCCTATGAATGAATCTATTTTCTCATTCTTTATGGTGAGTAATATTCCATTTTATAGAAAAACCACATCTTCTTTATCCAGTGTCCAACTGATGGGCAAATGGACTGTTTCCAGGTTTTAGCTATTACAAACTGTGCCGCTATAAACATGGGTGTGCATACATAATTGTGATATGATTCTTTTAGTTCTTTTGGAAAGATACCCAGCAGAGGGATGGCTGGGTCAAATGGAACCCCCAGTCCAAGCTCTTTGAGGTGTCTCCATATTGATTTCCATAGTGGTTGCACCAGTCTGCACTCCCACCAACAATGGAGAAGGGTTCCTTTCTCCCCACAACCCCGCCAACATTTGTTATTATGTGATTTCTTGATGGCAGCCATTCTTTGTGGGGTGAGGTGAAATCTCAGTGTTGTTTTCATCTGACATTTTATAGAAACCACATCTTCTTTATCCAGTGTCCAACTGATGGGCAAATGGACTGTTTCCAGGTTTTAGCTATTACAAACTGTGCCGCTATAAACATGGGTGTGCATACATAATTGTGATATGATTCTTTTAGTTCTTTTGGAAAGATACCCAGCAGAGGGATGGCTGGGTCAAATGGAACCCGCAGTCCAAGCTCTTTGAGCTGTCTCCATATTGATTTCCATAGTGGTTGCACCAGTCTGCACTCCCACCAACAATGGAGAAGGGTTCCTTTCTCCCCACAACCCCGCCAACATTTGTTATTATGTGATTTCTTGATGGCAGCCATTCTTTGTGGGGTGAGGTGAAATCTCAGTGTTGTTTTCATCTGCATCTCTCCAATGACCAGTGATGTGGAGCATTTTTTCATATATTTACTTGCTGCTTTTACTTCTTAGTCTGAGAAGTGTCTGTTCATTTCAGATGCCCATTTTTGAATTGGGTCTTTATATTTGGGGGGGCTGATTGTTTTGAGTACTTTATATATTCTAGATAATAGTCCTTTGTCTGAGGAGCAGCTGGTAAATTTTTTTCCCACATTGTAGGTTGTCTCTCAGTTCTGCTGATGGCTTCTTTTGCACTACAGAAGCTTTTTAGTAAGATGAGATCCCAGTTGTTGATTCTTTCTGCTAGTTCCCGTGCTACTGAGGATTTGTTCAGAAAATCTTTTCCTATGCCAATGTCTTCCAGAGTTCTGCCTAACTTACCTTCCAGCAAGTTTAGTGTTTCTGTTTTAATATTTAGATCTTTAATCCACTTGGATTTTAATTTAGTGTATGGTGAAAGATAAGGGTCCAGTTTTAATCAGTGGTAGGTTGAAATCCAGTTTTTCCAACACTATTTATTAAAGAGGCTATCTTTCCTCCACTGAGGATGGTCAACTCCTTTGTCAAAGATGAGGTAGCTGAGTACATCTGGATTTGTTTTTGTGTCCAATCTGTTCCACTGATCCTCAGGCCTGTTTCTTTGCCAGTACCATGCTGTCTTTATCACAGTGGCTTTGTAGTATAGTTTCAAATTGGGAATTGTTATACCCGCTGCCATGTGTCTGCTGCCTAGGATGGCTTTTGCTATTCTAGGTCTCTTATAGTTCCAAATAAATTTTTAGATTCTTTTTTCTAGTTCTGTGAAATATAGTGTTGGAATTTCAATTGGGATTGCACTGAATCTGTATAGCAGTTTTGGTAGTATGGCCATTTTCACTATGTTGATTCTTCCTACCCAGGAGCAGGGAATATCTTTCCATTTTTTAATATTCTCTTAATTTCTTTTTTTCAGAGTGCTATAGTTTTCAGTGTAGAGATCTTTTGCTTCTTTTGTTAGATTGATTCCTAGATACTTCATTTTTTTGGATGCTATTGTAAATGGATTTTTTTCCCTAATTTCTCTCTCAGTGAGTCTGTTATTTGTATATAAGAAGGCTATTGATTTTTGGGTGTTGACCTTGTATCCAGACTTAGCTATTATTTTTAAGTGCAAGTCATGAAGATATTTTGTAACTCACATAGTAGATAAAATATTTAAGTATGCAAAGATGTGCTCTTTCTATAAATTCTGTAACCCTCAACAAGTTGCTGTGCTTCTTTGGGTCTCAGTTTTCTCACCTGTAAAATAGGAGAGGATTGGACAAGATGACTCCTAAGGTTCATCCAACTCAAATATTCTAGAGGACCAGCAGCAAGGTCATCAAGACCAATATCAGCTTTAGTCATTCAGCAGAAGAAAGAAATAAAGGAAGGAAGGAGGGGAGGGAGGGAGGAAGGAGGCGGGGGCTTTGCCTGTAGTTTGCAGTGCTTCAAAAGCAGAAGGTCTGATCCAGCTCTCATGCAATCCCTCATCCCTGTGCCCTTAGGTAATCATGAAGCTGCCTTTGTTAACATCCTCAAAGGGTGCCCAGGGCCCAAGGGAAGCACCCAATAGACAGACGATCAGAAAGACACTGAAAAAGCTTTTCAAAAGAAGAATTAAGAAAAGAATTAAGGCATTATTAATGGTGACAGTGACTTTAGAAATCTCTTGAACTATTAAAAATAAAACATTGCAACTCCCTATCCCAGAAAAACAGTTTTCAAGTGTTCAGTCTTCTGTCACACTGGGGCTTGGCCCTATGCCAAACAGGCAAACACAATGAAAACTTACATTATGGAGTCTCTGAAGGTTCAAAATTTTTTAAATTCAAGCCCATTTTTTCTTCTGAAAGAGTGATAAATCTGAGACCAAAACAAGTCACAGACACAGAAGGAATCTAGACTCAAAGTCTATTTATTTACAAATATGTACTGCTTCTGCACCATATGGTTTGAACAAAGACATCAAAAAGTGAAAACAACAGCAGGTCTCCAGCATAGCTGCCATAGAGATAGTTCAGTTTCCAGGTCTGGACTATTCTCAGAGAAACATCCACTCACAGTCTGCTCAATCCCAGGCACTGCTGTTTTTGCAAATGTGTCTACAAGTATCAAACTCTATCTTCTCTCTCTCCTTATGAAGGAATTAAATTGATGCTTTGCATACCAGTTTTTTTTAAAAAAATGATTTGTAAGCAGACCTTCCATGCCAGATTAATATTATGCATGGCTATTCAAATACTGCTTTGAATGACATGTGGCAAAGGCCAGCCAGCTCTGAACAGTAGCACTAGCAGTGCTTTCAGCCTCGTACTGTGCTGTATTTTTCATGCCTTTGTACTTCCTCTCTCAGTCCCTCTCTTCCTCCCCTGCCTCTCAGCTGTTCCAGGATCTTTCAGTGAGTCTCTTCTTCTTCTTCCATCCGCTCCCCACTGCTGCCCATCTCTTCTTCCTTAATATAGTCTAGCCCATGTACATTTTCAATACTTATGCATTTGTATTCTAAACCTCTAACCTATAATAGTAAATTAATGGAGTCTAACAAAGGTCTTGCCAAGAAGTTATATATTTAGAAACGGCATGTGAGACAGTAATATGAATTGCATTTGGAATCGAACAGCACAAAGTCCTGTGTTATGA
This sequence comes from Fukomys damarensis, assembly GCF_012274545.1. Lineage (NCBI taxonomy): Eukaryota > Metazoa > Chordata > Mammalia > Rodentia > Bathyergidae > Fukomys > Fukomys damarensis. The sequence goes on along the minus strand of NW_022900916.1, from coordinate 43,058,620 downwards.
TGTGGTAACATTTCTTTTAGTGGCTTTAAACTTTATTTTTGCCTTTTAAAGTAATAATAATTATTTGAGAGTTCTGGAGCATTTACTAAGTTAGATATGCATTATCTCATCTAACTCTCATAACTGTGCTTGACTCATGCTTCACTCAGTATTAAGTAAACTTTAAAATAGGGAAGTAAGACTTAGGATATCAAGAAACTTGCCTACATTTATGGCTTCAAGCTATATCCACCTGAATTTAGCGCCAAATTGCACCTCACAAAGTTTTTATTAGTATCAACAAAGATGGTAGTGTAAGGACATTGTATAGATTAGGAAGTGCTGTGTAAATGGAAGCCATTGACCCCAAGAGGACTTTAAAGAAGCTACAAAGTGTAAGCATGATTTGGAGATGGCAAAACTTAAAGAGCAAGAGTTAAACCTGCACTGTCCTATTATGGAGAATAAGGATTTGGCATTCCAAGAGGAAGAAATTATTGTACAAGAAGTATAGGTACATAAAATGCACCATGTAGATAATGAAGATAAAAGTCTCTAAAATCAAGGGCTCTCATTAACAGAGAAAAGAAAAAGAAAATATTGAGTTTAATAATCACATTTTGTCTTTTTCCTTAGTTTTCTATATCACTATCATCAATTCTTCCCTAACTCCTCAACAAAATAAATAGATGACTTTGCGGGGCAGTACTGGGGAATGAACCCAATTCCTTCTCACTGAATCACAACCTCATCCCTTCGTAAATTTTTATTTTGAGATATGGTTTCACTATGTTTCCCAGGGGATGTTCCAATTTATGATCCTCTTGCCTCAGCCTCCCTGAGTGCAGGCATTGTAGGCATGCATCACTACACCTGGCTAATGTCTATTAGTGCTATTTTCCTAACTGTGGATGAAAACTTGCACTGGACAGGTTGAAGAGAAAAAGAAGGATTAATCAAGACTATTGAATAGTGTTGAAAGATCTAATTTTACTCATTTAAAACAAAAGCACAAGAGTTTTTAAGCACTGGAGTGAACTGGTAGAATGGTACTAGAGGGCTAGGGTGTAATGGGAATGTTATCTGTGTGATTAGGCCATCTTTATATGCTAGGTGGTGCTTATCAAAGTGAGACTCATTCTATGGGGTGGAAAGGTTCAGAGCTCCATCTTTCTTGATGCTTACTTTTCAAAGAGAAGGCTCCCAGATAGTTGAGAAAGACATTCCTGGGTTATAAAATTTTCAAGAATTTGGATGATGATTTATATTTCAAAAGAGCAGAGAAAAAACCTACGATTGCAAGTTTTAAAAGTAAATGCTCTAGATTCATGGAGATTCACAATAGCATCCAAAAAATGAAATACCTAGGAATCAATCTAATGAAAGAAGTAAAAGATCTCTGCATTAAAAAATAAAGTACTCTGAAAAAGGAGATTGAAGAGATACCATAAAATGGAAAGATATCCCTTATTCTTGGATAGGAAGAACCAATATAGTGAAAATGGCTATACTTCCAAAATTGTTGTATAGATTCAATGCAATCCCAATCAAGATCCCAACAGAATTAGAAAAAAATAATAATCCTAAAATTCATTTGGAACCAGAAGAGACCTAGATCAGCATAGGTAATTCTGGGCAACAGAAGCAGAGCAGGATGTATCACAGTCCCTGACTTTAAATTGTAGTACAAAGCTACAGTGATAAAAACAGCATGGTACTGGCAAAAGAACAAACCCCAGAATAATGGAACAGACTAGAGGATGCAGAAACAACTCCAGACATGCTGAACCTCCTTATTTTTGACAAAGGAGTTGAACACCTTCACTGGAAGAAAGATAAAGCCTCTTTAATAAATGATACTGAAAAAACTAGCTTTCCACAGGCCAAAGATTAAAACTAGACCTATATCTTTCACCACATACTAACCTAAAATTGAAATAAATCAAAGATCTAAATATTAAAACAGAAACACAAAATCTGCTGGAAGAAAGAATGGGTAGAATGCTTGAGGACATAGGAGTAGGCAAAGACTTCATGAACAAAACTCAGACTGTATGAGAGACACATACTACAAAGAATCAAAAACTGGGGCCTCATCTTATTAAAAAGCTTTTTCACAAGAAGAGAAATTTCCAAGAGTGAAGAAACAACCCACAGAGTGGGGGAAAAATTATCAGCTATTCAGATAAAGGACTATTTTATAAAATATATAAAGAACTCAAAAAAAATCAAATGACAAATTTAAAGACCCAAAGCAAAAATGGGCATCTAAATAAAAATATACTTCTCAAATGAAGAATTAGAAATGGCAAATAAATCTGTAAAAAAATGTTCAACATCACCGACCATTCGAGAGATGCAAATAAAAACAGCACTGAGATTCCATCTCACTCCAGAAAAAATAGCTGCTATCAAGAAATCAATAACAAATTCCAGAAGGGGTGTGGGGGAAAAGGAGTCCGTCTTCACTGCTGGTAGGAGTGTAGTCTGGTGTAACCACTGTGGAAATCAGTGTGGAGATTTCTCAAGAACTAAAACTAGAAGTTCCTTTGACCCAGCTATAGCTCTTCTTGGTATCTTTCCAAAAGAATTAAAAATATCATACCACAGTGATATATGAGCACCCAGGTTTATAGCGGCACAGTTTGTAATAGTTAAATCCTGGAGACAACCCAAATGCCCATCAACTGATGAGTAGATAAAGTTGTGATTTTTTTTTTATAAATATAATGGAGTACTACTCCATAAAGAAGGATGAGTTTAAGACATTTATAGCTAACTGGATGGACCATACTCTTAAGTGAAATAAATCAGACAGATTTATTGCGTGTCATATGTTTAAATACCTCATTGTTTCTCTGATGTGAGAAACTGAATGTGGAAATAAGGACTGATATGGATAATGGATGTTAGGAAATGGGAAGAAAGTGTTCAAATTACAAGGAAAACTAGGGAGGAGGGGGGGGAGGAAAGGAAACAAGAAAAAGGTGAAAATGGAAGGAAAAATGGAAATAACGCTTTTGTACATAGGGAGGGGAGGGGGCTTGCGGGGGGAATGAGATATAATAAAATTTATTTTAAAAAGGTAAATGTTCTAAGCTAAGGCAGATCGGGGGCTGTAATCAGAGAGAAATCTAAGATTTAATTATACAATGTGAGAGGATGTTAAAGCTGTCTTGGTTAATGCATATAAGCAGATAATTATATCTTTTTTTCCCTAAGCATCCATCCCGAATCTCTCCACTACTCTTTTAATCTTGACTGGTTGTTCTCCAGACAAGATGCTCAGCTGTCAATGTGGGATTTCCCTTTTCCCTCTTCACTTACCTGGAAACACTAATAGAATAAGTTCATTCTTCATCAACATGATGCATAAAAACATGATGCATAAAAATAAAATATTCAGATTTTACATATCTGAAATTGTTTCTGCATTTAATCTCACTTTTGAGAAACCTGGGCTACATACAGAAATCTAGTTTAAAAAACATTTTGCCCTCAAAATTTTGAAGGTGCTTTTTACACACACAATCTTCTAATTTCCACTGCGGTTATTTAAAAGTCTAACACTGCTTGGTCTTTAACTCTTTGAATGTCACTCATGTTTCTCTCTAAAATCTCAGTCCATTCATGAAGTTGTAACAAAATACCACAAACTGGGTGACATAAATAAATAAAGCGATATAAATACAATAAAGCAACATAAATTTACTTTATATAATGCCAGAGGCTGGGAAGTCCAAAATCAAACACCAGAAAATTTAGTGTCTTGTGAGGTTCCATTGTCTGGTTAGTAGATAACAATATTCTTGCTTTAACTGGACATTAAAAAGGGGGAAAGGGAGTCTCTCGTGGTCTCTACAGGGCCAATAATCCTCCTCTTTAGGCTCCACACTTATGACCTCATCACTTCCCAAAGGCCCTACCTACCCATAGGCACTATCACACTGAGACTACGATTCCAATATGAGAATCTGGGGTGTGGTACACTCAGTCATAGCAAAGCTTTTAGGATATTGCCATGGCTGCTGGTGGTTTGAAATTTCTTCACTACATTGGTCTCTCAGGGATCCTTTTGTTCTGAAACCACATATTCTTCAGTGATGCAGATATTATTGGATTAACTATTGGGAACGTTTCAGCCTTTCTCTTTTCTCTTTTTATTTTGGAAATTCTTACCAATTAAATGTTAGGTTTAATGGATTAGTCGTGTAATTTTCTCTCCTACTTTAAATTTCTTTATCTTTTTGTCTGTTTTCTCAAATAATTTTCCGAATTTATAGTCCTATTTTTCTTTTTAGTTTATCTTTGTGCTTTTATATCCAAAAGCTAAAGGATTTTATTACTTCTTTTAAAATATTCTGCTTTTTAAAGAAGGAAATACCTTTCATTTAACTGAAGATATGGATTTAAATATTATGCTTAACACTCCCCTCCTTTATTGTTGTTCTCCAGATTTCTTTTTGACTGATTATTTGCTTGCATTGTCTTTCAAACTGGAGATTTTCCAAATTGTAAGGCAATTTTGGCTCTCAGGCTATTAAAGAACATGGCAACTAAAACATTATCTGGAGGTTCACTTATCACTCTTCTTAAAGGATATTAATATTAGAGTTTAGGGGTTTCATTGCATGATGTCCAAATGGCAGTACCTTTTCTGGATATACCGTCCCCTTTCCCTGACTTTCCCCTGCCCTGCTCTGCTCTGGAAGGCTTGCCCTGAGAATGGTGCTTGGGCTCCCTGAACAGCTTGACTGGGAGTGGGGGAAAGGCACTCTAAGGATGTAGGGGAGCTGAAGGAAAAAGCAGTCAAAGTAATTTACCTAATGCCCTCTCTGTTTCAGTACAGGACCTCCAGCAGTGTTTGTAACTTTGCACAGCTCCGTGTTTTTTCCTTTTTAAAATTAGTATATGTCTGTAATACAGAATGGCTACATTCAGTTTAGGGGATTGGTACATACAGAAATGGCCACATCTGGATCATTTTTACCATCTCCCAGCCTCCCCTCTCCCTTTCCCTCACTGGGTCCTGTCGCCTCCCATCACCCTTCAGCCCTGGACGTGCAAGGCCTTATGACACTTGCTGGCTACTCGGTGACTCACCAAAGTTCACTTACATGATATAAGCAGTTCCTCCACCAGCAACTCTTCATTTGAATCTTCAAGGGTGAATGTGATTGATCTGATTTCTGGCCAGGACTGTATGCTTTATTCTTTTCTTTGGAGTGATTTCAGTTTCTACGGGAAAGATCCTGTTTTTCCAGGGAATCAAGAAAGCGTATGCCTAACAGTGCTCATGAGGCAAATGTCCCTGGGATGGGGTTAATCTCTAGTAACTTTGATTGATCTACAACAGTTTGTTTGGACTACAAGGCTTTGTTTCTTTAAAGTCTAGGTAATATGGATTAAATGCTATAAAACATGCGATGTGGCTAGTAGTATTTGGAAAGATTTTTATTTTTCTGGTACTAGTGACTGAACCCGGGCCTTCACACTGAGCTACATCTCCAACCCTTTTTCATTTCTTTATTTTTTCAAATATAGTCTCGCTGAGTCACCAAGTTGCTAAGACTGGGCTTAAATTTCAAATCCTTCTGACTAGGCCTCCCAGAGTTCTGAGATTATAGGCATGAGCCACTAGGTCCAGCTAAAATATTTCTAGTGGCCATTTACTCTACTTACTGTTGCAATGAAGAAGGTACCAAAAGATTCAAGATTTTTTGATGTCTTCTTTAAAAAAAGAAAAATATTCTACTACATTTTAATTTTTGTTTCTATGAGTCATGTATGCATAAAATAGAAGAATATTTTACAAATGCAGTGATTTTCCATTTTTTAGGCATAATATTGTGGCCAGTAGGTCTATCTGGCCCTGTCTTCATCACCTTTATCCCAGCCATATTCAGTTAGCATATCATTTGCATGTTGGCAAGACAGTTACTTTAATATGCAATAATACAAAAAAGACAGAACCCAAACAGGAAATAGAACAGCTTTTTAATAACTGATGCATTACAGGAGGAACAGTTTTCTTTCATCATAATATATTACTCGACCTTCTGCAGAGGCAAGTTCATTGGATTTAATTTTGAGGCACTGATTACATTTTTTTTTTTTAGCCAAAGATGGTTTGATTTGACAAAGTCTAGTTTAGGATGTAAAGAGGCTATTAAAGTGATTTCTAAAGCATTTTTTTCCTGAAGAATGGTTCATTAATTGCTTGTGAATATTCATCCCTCAATCCTCCTACTCTATTAGGCTCAAACTACAGTTGTAAGATATGATGTTTTTATTGATGTAATTAATAAGAAACATTACTTGTTAAGTTGGTTATCACCAAATTGGACACTTGACAAATGCACTCAGGGCCTTGCTCCAGTGAATTCAATATAGATATGAGACCATGTATCGACCTTAAGAGATGAAGTCAAGAACTTTACTGTGGAAATAAATTTTAAAAGTGGATAACATATTTTACTGAGTTTGTAAAAGCAAAAAATAATGATTTTTAAAAGTAATTCTTTTCAGGTTTCTCTTAACACCATGCTAAAATAATTTACTACATCTGCTTGATATATAAAATCAACTGAAATGTTAAAAGTTAAAGTTCCAGAAGTAAGAATATAACAAAAAGCAATAATATGCAACACAAAGGTTAGAACATAAAAAAACACCACTCTGCTCCACTTTTCATCCTACAACCAAGATGATCTAAGTTCTACATAATCAGAAAAACTAACAAGAAACAGCAATGAAAGCCTTTCTCCTATTGTAATCCAGCACACTGTAATCTGAAAACTTTTTCATAGCTGTGTATAAACTGTTCTCAATTGTGAGAAGCCAGTGGGAACTTTCTGCACCAGTGTAGTCGAAAGGCTCAGAAAAGAATTTGAAATCAGACTATATTAATTTGGACTTTTGATTATGTGCTAAAATGAAATTTTCCTTAACATTATTTAAAAGAAAATTGGGCTGTAACAAAAATTTTCCTTTTATATAAAGAAATAGACTATATCACAGCTTTAAGCAATAACCTTTACTGTTCCAGCCCCAATCATTATGGACAGGTGACACGGGGATGGTACGGAAGTGTGGAATTAGGTGGGCCCTGGCGTCAAGGTGACCGAACATATTTATGAGGTAGCTAGAGAGGAAACTGTGTTCTATGAGGCCAAGGTAGATTACTATTTTATCCATTTTACAGGTCAGAAACAGAAGCTAAGAGGTTGGTTACTTAGGCAGAGTCCCACAAATGCTTAATTATAGTGCTAGGAATTGATTCTAAGTCTTCTGCTCCAAGGGCCCCACTTTTCTTACTGCGCCACCTCCAGAAAGGCAACAAAAGGGCTTCGTATGGTACTTGAGCAACAAAACACCTTCATGATTAATAGTGGTTTACCAAGAAAATCGAGAGTAGCCAGGTTTGCTCAGGGTTTTCTGTCCCTGTCCCTTTTTTCCCTCCTCCACTAGTTCTCCCCCACATCTATGTACATGTGAAAACATCACTTCATTCCCTGTTGTGGAGTCCCTTTTTTAATTTCAGCACTTTGATACCTTTGTCTAATTGCCCACTGTGAGAGTTAAAAATGGATTGCACCTGGATTAACAGCGGCCTCCGGGAATAGTAAAGCACATTTCTGGGTAAGTCTGGGTGGATCACAAAAGCATGACTTGGGAGTATATACCTGACCTCTGGTCCCTTCTTCTGAGGAGTTGTTCCCCTACTTTGCTTTCTGCCTGCTATGAACTAAGCATCTTTGCTCCACCTTGCCTTCTGCCATGATGTTTCTGCCTCAGAGCCAGCTGGCTGTGGTCTGAGAGCCACACAATTCCTCCCCTTCCTATTGCAGGTGTCAGGTATTTTGTCCCAGCCATGGGAAAAGTGACTAACACTCCCAACTAAGGTCCTCAGCTGCCTAAACTCTACTTGGTCTGTACAAGACAAATTATGCTCAACATTTTTTGTTTTATTTCTTTCCTCCAAAAACTTACCACTCCTATTTCTCCATTCTTAGTACGGTAGTCTCTCCTGGGAAAATGCCAATTTAAGTGCCTCCTGTTCCAGATAAAAATCATGTCTTAATGGTTGCCAAGAATTGCTCTTGATGGCAATCGTAGACACTAGGTAGGTAGGTAGATTATTTTTTAAATCACAAAATCATTTCCAAAAGAATGTTTTATATGTATTCTTACTTTTACACGGGCAATGGCCCTAAACCTAAATTATCTTAGGAAGTTTTAAAATTAATTTTGTATCAAAAATGATGAATACAATAATATTTTTACCAGTTAATGAACTTTACTTTTGATTAAATTTCTTTTTTCTATTAATCCTCCCCAGAAAAGCTTTACTTTAAACATTTCAAACTTATGAATCAATTTGCCTGGTTAAAAAGAAATTTATTTTAGGGCTGGGGATTTAGCTCAGTAATAAATAAACAATAAATAATAAACAAATGTAGGGCTGGGGATTTAGCTCAGTGGTTCGGTGTCCTGCCTTGCAAGTGCAAGGTCCCGAGTTCAATCCCCGGTACCAAAAAAGAATAATAATAATTAAAAAATAAACAAATGTATAATAAATCAATAAACAAATTTATTTTGACTTTCTTTTTTTTTTTTTGGCACTGGGGATCAAACTTGGAGCCTTCGTTTGGGAGGCAGTATTTTGACTCTCTATTAAAATGTTTGCTGTGTTTTGTCATTGCCAAACCTTACTAAATACTGAAAACTGAATGTTTGTTGTATTGGAGATAAAAAAACACAATTAGTCTTGTATATAAATTCTATTTTAGCAAAAATGTGGAAAAATTGATATTTAAACTGAATACGTAAAAATTTCAAAGAATACTTGAAACCCAGAATTTACTTCTTAAGCTATTTGCTTGTATAATCAATCTCAGTTCACATTTATAAATGCTTCAGATTTAATATAAGCCATACTTATGATCATTGGTAAAAAAAACAAAAAACAAAAGCCAGCAGTAACTAACATAAACATGATTGGACTTAAAACTTGTCCAACACGGGCCAGGGATTTAGCTCAGCAGTTCAGTGGCCTGCCTTGCAAGTGCAAGGACCCGAGTTCAATCCCTGGTACAAAAAAAAAACTTGTCCAATAAATAATCTCTATAGATTTGTTAATAGATTGCTCAGGTGACTATATTTCCTAAGTCTGAGCAAGTAATTTCTGGTAGTTATTAAAATAAATAAAGCTTCTTGACATATAATTAATTGGGAGAACCATAATCTTGGAAAATACAACATCTTTTATGAGACTGTAAAGTATCAATGGAAAGTTTATGGTTACTAAGTCATTCTAAATATAAAGACTCAATAATAAAACTCACCAGGATGTCTCCACCACTGTCTAAGGAAGTAATTAATACTTATGTAGAAATAAAGTTGTAGAGTGGAGATGAGGACAATATTCTAATTTTAACCATTACTTTAATTGTCCCAGGGAATTGCACAAATTTTCCCTTCATAACACTTTGATTACCAGGTAAATACCTAATATTGATTTAATTTTGTAAAGAAACTTTCTTATAGGGAACATTGTTTACTGACCAACTCAAGTGGAATTCTAATATTTAACCTCTTAGTTATCTTGATATAAACTAATGAATTGAAATGAAAAAAACAGGATTTGTGAGTTGGCAAACAAGAGGATATGAGGTGAGTACCCATGAGCAGGCAGTCTGATATTAGAAAGCCTCAGAAAGCAACACAAGTGCACTCACCACTCTGTCTCCCACTCCACTTCCCTCGTTACTTCAGTAAGTATTAAGTTCCAGGGTCAGACATTATGCCTTCTATCTTTTTCGTATGCATGTTTAAGACTAATTTTCTCCTTTAAAAAGGGAACATTACATATTCACATGCATGTTTTAAGAAAGCAAATGTATAGTCTGTTTAATTGGAATTGTATGCATCAGACAGCATCACAGAAGGGATAGTGGGTAGAAATCAATCGGTAAATGAAAGAGAGTAGCATGGTGTCTATGTCTGGAACAGTAAGAAATCTTTATAGGACAAAGAGACTCCAGCTTTTTCAGCACTGACATTTAAGATATTTGGGGATGTAAAGCCGAGATCTACATTGGCAAGTAAAACATGCTCAATTAGTAACCTGTTTACAAGCAACTGCTAAAACCTATGGCCATTTGCTTGTCAAAACAATAGGATTTTTTTTTTTTTTTTTTTTTTTTTTTTTTTTTTTTTTTAGGACCTTGTGCTTTCGAGGCAGGTGCAGCTCAACTGAGCCAAATGCCTGGCACAAAAGAACAGGATTTTGAAGGCATCCAATGTTTTAATGGTTAGCTACACCAAATGATTATTAATAATATTAGATAAATGATGATTACTCATATTAGTAAATGATAACTGTTTATTAATATTAATAATGGCTGTTTTATAAGATTAATAATAATTTTAAATAAATGAGTATTTAATAATATTAATATTATTTAATTAATACTTCACACTAGAAAAAGGTTTGCAAGAATCTTCAGGAACTGCCTATTCAAATGATAAAATTACAACACTTTTAGTTTAAAGATCTTATTTGGCTTGTATTCATGGTTCTAGATTCAGGCAGCCCTCCCAAACAAAGTAAGCTCAAAGAACTCTAGACAGCAAGATGGACAGTATTTGTGGACAGAAAATGATACAAAGGCTGAAGTGAGGTACAGACCTTAGCTACTTACAGATTTGCATTCGCCTCTTTTCAACCAGTTGGCTGCCTGCAGTTAATTGAAACTCTGCTGCTGTAATAGGCTGAGAAGAAGCTGTTTGCCACAAAAGCACACTATTGAATTAGATTTGCAGTTAGTTTACTTACTGAGCCAGGTTGCAGATGGTTAGGTAAAGACTCAAGTGGTGAGGCAACCTCAGGCCACATTTAGGCAAATTTAACACAACCCATCAAATTGTCTCCTGGGAGTACCCCTGGGAGGTCTTCCCACTGACTGACCCTGAAGCTTTCCATAGCCCTGCTCTCTTTTCTATTTTAAATATCATTATGGATAAAACCTGGGTCTTTCTATGGTTGGCTGACCCCAAGGCAGAAACATGGCAGAAGCACATGGTGGAAGAGGCAAGGGCACCAGAAGGAAAGAGCCAGGCACAAGATACAGTCCTCAAGGTCACTGCTCTCTACTGTACCCAGCAGACCCACAGGTGTGCTTTCCTAACCTCCTTAGTAATTGAGCATGTTCTCTCTGTCCGGGCAGAATGGTTTGCTGTCCCAAATGTCTCTCAAACCAATCAAGTTGATAATAAAGATTGTCATAGAAACAGTATACTGACCTGAGATAAATAATTGTTTTAAGTATATCTAAGTGATTTCAAATTAACTAACATTGGCCTCAAATATTGTTTATCTCCCCCAACTAGTGTAATAAGAGGAAACAAACTTGTTCAGTTTGACAAATGTGTTAGGGCAGTGATTATGAACTGGACAACAAGGTGCTCAAACTTCAATTGAAAACTCCCCCATGAATCGCAAAGTGCCCATGCTGCAATTAAACCTGAATACTGACCAACAGGCCGTGAGAAAACTCTGACTGTCCTGGCTAATAAGTTGTGGCTCCAGGCATCATCATTGGGCACCACTACTCCTTTTTGAGCAGGCTCCTCCAGATGAGCGCTGTTGTCCAAATACTGAGCTGCTGGGCCATGCTGGGCTGCGAGGGTGACACAATGGGTTGGGAGAGTTACTTGGCTCCATTACTGACAGAGAGGGCTCTGCATGCCCACTGTGGCATGCATGTCATGGGTTCGCCATTGCTGTTTTAGGGGTACATGTATCTAACTGCTACTTGTAGAAGATAAAGAACCATCACACTGCTTAGGAGAAGGTTCCCACCACTTGGAAATGAAAAAAAAAGTGGAAATGAGCTAAGTCAGTTAACAAGATTAAGGAATTGGCTAAAGAAAAGGTAGTTGGCAACCAGATTAACATGTACTCTGTCTTCACTTTTAGGTTAAAAAAAAAAAAAGTTTTTGAGGAATTGCTATCCCGAGGCAAATTTGAACATGTTTCTTCATTTTGAATAATCTGTGATTGTAGCCAAATAATCTTTTCCACAATAAACATTTCATGAATAACTGGCACATTATTTATCCCTTTACATGTTAAAATAGGATGAATAACAATCATCAAAAAAAATTTAATATCTTTGGAATAAATTAATAATAGATTATCTTTTAAATAGCATTATTAATTTTTAGTCTTCTTTGGGAAAGGGGTCAGTTTACTATATCTGTTTCCACAAATTCAATTTAACTTAATCATCTCATTAATCAATAATACAGCAAAAGTGTGAGAGTTTGCAGATTGTTCAGTGTCCTGGTCTTTTCGGAACAAGTCAGTGTTCAAGTCCTGTGAAGGGTGTTAGTAAGATCTAATTTAAACAGAACACATTTGTCTCGGAATAACCTAATGTCTAAAGTTAAATGGTACCAGGCAGTTCTGAAGTAGTGACTAAGACATCAGGGCTCACCCTGGAATTAATGCATAACTTTTCTTGATGTCTTTACTCACATGTAACATATTTATGTATCAACTACATGTCAAATACTAGATGTTAAGAATATAATGCTGAATGGGACAAGACTCTTTCCCTTAGAGAGCTACTTCAAAGTGCTCTTATTTACTTCCAATATAGCAGTGTTATTGAAAGCCAGTTCCATTCTGATTGGTCTATACGTATGGCCTACCATCCTCTAAATGTTTTTAACATCCTCTACCTTTCTGGTAGCTACAGTTGAAAGGGTTAGGAACATGGAAGAACTTTAAAAACTTGGCACTGAGTTTCAGCAGAAGTACACACAAGGTATGGCAATCCAGCAAAGAATGGTGAGCATCAGAGGATGGATTTTAAGAAAGCACAGCAGAGAGGCTTATCTGGAGTTGAGTTTTAAAGAATGAAGTTCCGGCCCGCCTGCGTGCGAGCTCCTGGCCTGCACGACAACAGACCCAGGAAGGCCCCAAAGACCCCGGAGGGGGTTTCTTCAGCTGCCTGCCTGCCTACGATCACCCAGCGGCAGGCGCACGAGCTCCCAGCCTGCGCGTGAGCTCCCGGCCTGCGAGACAACAGACCCAGGAAGGAAGGTAGCCACGCGGGCGCCCTTGAAACACCCACACGACACCCCCCCGCTCTCAAATCTCCTGATCGGGCCAGTCCTTAGACCAACTCTGCAGAGGCATAGGTTCCCATGAAGGGTAGTTTTCCGAGCTCCCAACTTTGAACATCTTTAAAGAAAGAGCAGGGGAAACCTGTAATAGAACTGAGTGGAGTTCAACCCTGAGGGTAAGGAAACTAAAGTTAGGCCTTGTAGATTGTGTTCAGTCTCAGTCGTGAGGAACAGCCATTGGCTAGCTAAGACCAGGGGATTGGGTTCCGCATATGGCTGTGCATGTGGTATAATATGAGATCAGAGATAGCCTGAAAGAGGACCTTCAAATTCTTTTTCTTTCTCTCTCTGTTTTCTCTTTTTTCCTCATTCCACCCTAAAATTTCTTTCTTTTTTCTGTCCTCTCTCTCCAACTCAGTCTCTTGCTCCACCATAGTGTCCCTCATCTCCCTTTTTATTCCAGCTCCTGAATAACT
>NW_022900916.1:42967162-43044290 GCF_012274545.1 Fukomys damarensis | reverse complement strand
AAACAGAATAAAAGATTGCGAAGATAGAATTTCAGATATAGAAGATAGGATAGCAGTCAGTGACCGTGAAAAAAGAGGTCTATTAAAAACAGTAAGGGATCATGAGAAATCAATCCAACAACTCCTAGACGATACAAAGAAAAATAACATAAGACTGATAGGAATTCTTGAAAAAACAGGAGAAAGCACAAATGACATAAAAAAGCTCTTCACAGAATTAATGACAGAAAACTTCCCAAACAGAAGGGAAGAATTAGACATACAGATAAGTGAGGCATATAGAACCCCAACTAGCCACGATCAAAAAAAATCTACACCTAGACATATAATAATCAAGATTCCAGAAATCCAACAGAAAAACAAAATACTACAAGCAGTAAGAGAAAAGAAACAAATCACATGCAAAGGGAAGCCCATTAGAATCACAGCAGACTTTTCAACACAAACCCTTAGGTCAAGGAGAGCCTGGAGTGAGGTATTCCAAGTCCTAAAAGAAAAGAATCTCCAACCTAGACTTTTGTATCCTGCAAAACTCTCTTTCAAAATAGATGGGGAAATAAAATACTTCCACGACAAAGAGCACCTGAGAAATTTCATGAACACCAAACCAGCACTGCAAGGAATTCTAAACAATATCCTAGAAAAGGACAACGAAATTCACAATAACATGAGGCCCAACAGACCAAATCAAATAGGCAAGGCAAGAAACTAAAAGGAGATGGGAGAAAAAGTAAAAAGAGTCAACAAATGGACAAAAACATGACAAGAATAAGTCAAAATATATCAGTTGTAACCATCAATGTTAATGGCCTCAATTCACCAATCAAGAGAAACAGATTGGCAGAATGGATTAAGAAACAAAATCCAACAATATGTTGTATACAAGAAACACACCTAGTGCAAAAGGAAGTCCATAGACTGAAAGTGAAAGGATGGAAAACAATTCTCCATGCGTCAGGAGTCCAGAAAAAAGCAGGGGTAGCAATCTTATTCTCAGATAAAGTAAATTTCAAACCAAAACTCATTAAGAGAGACAAAGAAGGACACTACATCCTTGTAAAGGGAACAATTCAAGAGGAAGAGCTGACAATCATAAACATATATGCACCAAATATAAATGCCCCCAACTATATAAAACAAATATTAAGTAACATGAAAAACCAAATAAGCACTAATACAATTGTAGTGGGGGATTTAAATACCCCACTATCACAAATTGACAGATCTACTAGGCAGAAAATCAACAATGAAATAATAGAACTGAACCAAGCTTTGGAACACATGGACTTAATAGATGTTTATAGAGTATTCCACCCCCAAAAACCAGAATATACATTCTTTTCGGCTGCACATGGATCATTCTCCAAAATAGACCACATACTGGCTCACAAAACAGGTCTAAATAAATGCAAAAAAATTGAAGTCATCCCCTGTTTATTATCAGATCATAGTGCAATCAAACTAGACATCAATAGCACAAGAAACTATAGAAACTTCACAAGCACATGGAAACTGAACAACACTCTCCTAAACAATCAATGGATTACAGAGGAAATTAAAGAAGAAATTAGACAGTTTTTACAAATAAATGAGAATGCCAATACAACATACAGGAATCTTTGGGACACAATGAAAGCAGTTCTACGTGGAAAATTCATAACATTGAATGCCCACACTAGGAAAACAGAGCGGGCTCAAATAAACAACTTAACGATGAAACTTAGACTCCTAGAAAAACAAGAGCAAGAAAAACCCAAAGCTCGAACAAGAGAGGAAATTATAAAGATCCGAGCAGAAATCAATGCAATTGAAATTAAGAAAACGATACAAAAAATAAATGAAACAAAGAGCTGGTTTTTTGAAAGAATAAATAAAATTGACAAACCCTTAGCTAATCTTATCAAAAAAAGGAAAGAAAAGGCTCAGATCCATGCAATTAGGAATGAAAAAGGCGAAGTCACAACAGATCCGAAAGAAATCCAGAGGATCATGAACACCTACTTTGAGAACCTGTACTCTAATAAAATGGAAAACACAGAAGAAATGGACAGATTTCTAGATACTTATGAATTACCAAAGTTGAACGAAGAAGATAAAAACATTTTAAACACCCCAATCACAATCAGTGAAATTGAAAATGTAATTAAAAACTTACCAACAAAGAAAAGCCCAGGCCCTGATGGATTCACTGCTGAATTTTACAAGACATTTAGAGAAGAACTACTACCATTACTCTTCAAACTTTTCAATGAAATTGAAAGAGAAGCTATACTTCCAAATTCATTCCTGGAAGCAAGTATCACTCTGATTCCCAAACCAGAGAAAGATACAACCAAAAAGGAGAACTACAGACCAATCTCCTTAATGAATATAGATGCAAAAATCCTTAATAAGATACTAGCAAACAGAATACAGAGGATTATTAAGAAGATCATCCATCATGACCAAGTCGGATTTATTCCAGAGATGCAAGGGTGGTTCAACATACGAAAGTCAGTGAATGTAATACATTATATTAACAAAGTCAAGGACAAAAACCATATGATCCTCTCAATAGATGCAGAAAAAGCATTTGATAAAATTCAACACCCATTCATGATAAAAACCCTGCAAAAAATTGGAATAGATGGTCTATACCTCAATTTAATAAAGGCTATTTATGAAAAACCATCAGCCAACATCATATTGAATGGCCAAAAACTGAAAACCTTCATGTTAAAATCAGGAACAAGACAAGGATGCCCACTATCGCCACTTCTCTTCAATATAGTTCTGGAAACATTAGCCACAGCAATTAGACAAGAGAAAGAAATTAAAGCAATAAAGATAGGAAAGGAAGAAGTTAAACTATCATTATTTGCTGATGATATGATACTCTACATTGAAGATCCAAAAAACTCCACCAAAAAACTTCTAGACTTAATTGACAGATTCAGTAAAGTATCTGGATACAAGGTGAATACCCAAAAATCAATAGCCTTTCTATACACAAATAACAGACAGACAGAAAGAGAAATAAGGGAAAAAATTCCTTTTACAATAGCATCCAAAAAAATGAAGTATCTAGGAATCAATCTAACAAAAGAAACAAAAGATCTCTACACTGAAAACTACAGCACTCTGAAAAAAGAAATCGAAGAGGATATAAAAAAATGGAAAGATATTTCTGCTGCTGGGTAGGAAGAATCAACATAGTGAAAATGGCCATACTACCAAAACTGCTATATACCATTCAATGCAATGCCAATTGAAATTCCAACACTATATTTCACAGAACTAGAAAAAAGAATCCAAAAATTCATTTGGAACCACAAGAGACCTAGAATAGCAAAAGCCATTATAGGCAACAGTCACATGGCACCAGGTGTAACAATTCCCAATTTGAAACTATACTACAAAGCCACTGTGATAAAATCAGCATGGTACTGGCAAAGAAATAGGCCTGAGGATCAATGGAACAGACTGGAAGACACAAAAACAAATGCAGATGTACTCAGCTACCTCATCTTCGACAAAGGAGCTCACCATCCTCAGTGGAGGAAAGATAGCCTCTTTAATAAATGGTGTTGGAAAAACTGGATATCAACCTGTCACAGATTAAAATTAGACCCTTATCTTTCGCCATGCACTAAATTAAAATCCAAATGGATTAAAGATCTAAATATTAAAACAGAAACATTAAACTTGCTGGAAAGTAAGTTAGGCAGAACTCTGGAAGACATTGGTATAGGAAAAGACTTTATGAACAAATCCTCAGTAGCACGGGAACTAGCAGAAAGAATCAACAACTGGGATCTCATCTTACTAAAAAGCTTCTGTACTTCAAAAGAAACCATTAGCAGAACTAAGAGACAATCTACAATGTGGGAAAAAATTTTTACCAGCTGTACCTCAGACAAAGGACTATTATCAAGGATATATAAAGAACTCAAAACAATCAGTCCCCCCAAATATAAAGACCCGATCCAAAAATGGGCATCCGAAATGAACAGACATTTCTCATACAAAGAAGTAAAAGCAGCAAGAAAATATATGAAAAAATGTTCCACATCACTGGTCATTCGAGAGATGCAGATGAAAACAACACTGAGATTCCACCTCACCCCACAAAGAATGGCTGCTATCAAGAAATCACACAATAACAAATGTTGGCGGGGTTGTGGGGAGAAAGGAACCCTCCTCCATTGTTGGTGGGAGTGCAGACTAGTGCAACCACTATGGAAATCAATATGGAGATACCTCAAAGAGCTTGGACTGGAGGTTCCATTTGACCCAGCCATCCCTCTGCTGGGTATCTTTCCAAGAGAACTAAAAGAATCATATCACAGAGAAGTATGTGCACCCATGTTTATAGCGGCACAGTTTGTAATAGCTAAATCTTGGAAACAGCCTATTTGCCCATCCGTTGGAAACTGGATAAAGAAGTTGTGGTTTTTCTATAAAATGGAATATTACTCAGCCATAAAGAGCGAGAGAATAGATTCATTCATAGGAAAATGGATACATATTGAAGATATACTCCTAAGTGAAATAAATAAGTCACACATGTGTAAATACCAAATAGTTTCCCTGGTGTGAATATTCTGCAACAATGCATAAGATTCTAATAAGATTACTGACATTTAGAAATTTGAAGAAAGGAGCTAAAGATGTAGGGAAGGTGTGATGCGTAGGGGAAGAACAAAAAGGGAAAAGAAAAAAATGTGAGAGAATGAAAAGATGAAAATAAAGTGTTTGTAGATGGGGAGGGGAGGAGGGGGTGAAGGGAGGGAAGAGGTAAGGGGAAAAAATGAGAATCAAGACTTGCCATGTAGAGGTACATTATCCCAACAATGAATGTAACTGTGCTGTATCCCTAAAATGTACCAATAAACTCAATAAAAGTAAAAAAAAAAAAAAGGAATGAAGTTCGGGGGTAAAAATAAAGATAGGGGAAAGGGCTTACAAGGGTAAGAAAAGTCTGGACATTACTGGAATTACCAGTGCATACTCTTTTTTAAAAAAATAATATGAAGCAGCTCAAGTTCAATCATTAAATAGCAATTTCAATTAGATGTTAAGTTCAGATTACCTGTTATGGTTTGCATCTTAAAGTCCCCACAAAGCCTCATGCAGTCAGAGATGGATCTTTTCACAGATGGCTGGATCTGGAGTATGTGACAGTGGAATTGAGGCTATGTGATTACCAAATTAGTCCAGTGATTGGTTTGGCATAGTTCTGGATAAAATTCAGAGTGTCCCATCCTAGGTGTGCGTGCTAATTGCTCTAAGGGCTGTTGGCCTGGATTAGATATAAAGGACAAGAAAAGGGTACCTGCTAGTCACTTGGGTCTTGCTGCTTGCTGCTTTTTTTTTTGCCTCTGACTACCATGAACTGTTTCTCCTCTGTGATGCCCCTCTGCACTGCCACTCTGCCTTACAGCCAGCCAGTTATGGGCTGAAACCTCTACAAATGGTGAACTGAAATAAACCTTTTCCTCCTTTAACTTTGGGTGTGTCAGGTGTTTTGCCTCAGCAATGAGAAAAGAAATCAAGACGTTATATTCCCTAAATATTCAAAGATATCTAGAAGCTTTGTTTCAAAAAAGCCTAAACAGATAAGAAAGCAGACAATAATCAGATAAAAGGAAATGGTTTGGCTCCAAAAATGTGTATATAGCACTCTGGACAAGCCCTCCACAGACTCCATCCTTCCTGGGTAATGGCCTTCATTAGTCATGGAATTCTGGACTGGGCGGTCCAACAGAAACTGTGGGGAAGATGTCTCTTGGCTGCCTGCCATTTCCTGAAGTGTAGCTGATAAACCACTAAAGTACAATAATAATGGTAAATTATTCTGTCTTGTTCTAAATGATTTCAATATTGTTTGGAGAGCATTCAAATGCTTTTGAATTAAGAAAATGATTGCAACTCTAAATTTTAGGAACGTGAGGAAACTTGAAATGATTTTATTATTTTTAAACTGATCTGACTTTTTTCTTAAGACATTATTTTACAAATCCTTGCCTAGTTTAAAGTCTAAGTAGATTTTTAAATGCTCTTGAGCTGTTGCTTCTTTGTTTTAAAGAAACTAATATGGACCCTCATATGTATAAATTAAATGCATATTAAAATATCCAAAAATCCTAAATGTATAAATTAAATATATATTAAAATGTTTTTACTACATTTTATAAATTTAAAAAACTTAAGAGTTTATGAATATTACCAGATGGAGAATCAAAAGTATCAGTGTTACCAGTATTTAAAATGGCTAGACAGTGAGTGGAAAAGCTTAGCTATGCCTCAACCTTGACGGCCAGAGGATATTGTAGGAATGGCAATGTTCCTAACATTTTATCAGAGACACTGGACTTCATTACATGTCAGATATGTCTGAGCTGTCCTAGATCACAGCAAACAGAAGGGGAGAATGCCCTGTTCTAATTCAGAGAGAGAATAACTCCAAAATTCTACCATTTTAATGCAACTCTTAATATTTTTCAGACTAGCTGGAATTCCTAAGGTACTGAATTTCAGATCTCTTTGTGAAGAATGATAATTCACCAATATTCTCCTGATTGAGGGTGAAGTCCAAGATGGTTCTAGATTGTCCTGAGTGATCTTTAATCTTCTCCTAAATGTCTCATTTTCTAATTTTCATTTATTTTTATGTATCATAAGACCTTTGTTAGATACCTGGTTGATGTTAACACAGCAAAGATAAAGGGGATGAATTTACTTTAGCAATTTTATGAAATTTTCATATATCTAGACCCATAAGCTACAAAAAGATCATCCTCCAATAATGCAGCAAATTGAGTCAATTAGCTAAAAACTAAGCTACTAACAAGATTTAATTAATATGAGTTAATGTTAAAATTCACTGATATTCTTTATACCCCCAAAGTGTCACTTTGAAACATATGTATGAACAAGGTGATGTCAAATGCTGGATGGAGCTTATTGTCTCGAAATTGACAATCAAGGCTTGCCCTGAAGGCACTTCTCTGGAAGCACCCAGCGTAACCCCCACCACGCCACCACCACTGTCCACCAAAGTTTCACCTTCTCACTCTCAACATATGTCAAATATGAATCCCAGAAGTGACCAGATTTGACTGTGGCAGAGGTGAACTTATAGGGAGCTACAGCTTTGTTGAGGTTCACCACCAAAATGTCAGGCAAAGAGTAAGACCTCAGGAGAATGTGTGAGTCATTCAAGAGTCTTGGTTCCGAGAGAACCGGTTGAGTGTAAGCACCCTGTGGTGACATGATGGGGACTGAAGAGTGGATTTAGCACATATCACAGAGAGTTTATGTTTAAATATCAGAGCAGCACTGATAATCAACACAGGAGAAGGTGGTCACAAACCATGCAGTGTCATATATCATTGTGTGACAACTCCTTTTTCATGCTCCATCACACACAAAAACGAAGGAAACAAAGGTTTATGTATTTCTCTTATATGCAGGTAGATAGCTGGGTGGATAGAGCTACCTTCCTCGGTTCTCCTTTTATCTATCTTTCCCTTTACTTCCTACATTTTCTTCTCTCTACCTTCCTTTTTTCCTTTTTTTCTTTCTTCATTAATTCCCTCCCTTCTTTTCCTACCCTATGTACCACACTATACACAGGAATACAGAGAGGAAAGAAAGGGAGAGAATAATGACTATGAATCAACACTGCCTTCGAGAGCTCACAATCAAGCACAAAAAAAATCATTATAATTATTTGCAAATGAAAAGCTGAAGAGTAACACATATAAATAATTAGCAATTTATCAAACTACATAGTCCATAGTACTGCTTTTAAATGTCATGCCTTCAAACAACCACTTAGATTTCAATGACTTTAAAGTGTCTATTTCAAATCTGTCTCTAACATGATTTCATCTAAGTGTGAGCTATACATTTGAGGTCTGTAAAAACAAACACCAAAAACTGTTTGCAACCCCACTTACTTGTTCCTGATGTTCTGTTTCATCCTAGTTTGTTAGAGACCTCTGTAGTAAGCTCTAGGCTCTTGTTTAGTACATGACATAAGACTGAAGAAAAACTGAAAGACAGAAATAAAGAAAAAAGTAGGAGATGTTGGATACCCAGCAAAAGACTTGTCAGTCTTAAACACGGATTTTTATTGTTTATCAATTGGGGTAAAGATGAGTTATGTATACATATGTGTGGTTTGTGTGTTTTTATGAAAACTAATGTAAATAAGGTTTTAAAGAAAAGAGACAAAGCATTTTTAAATTAGACACAAGTACAAGATCCCAACAATGAATGTAACTGTACTGTATCCCTAAAATGTACCAATAAACTCAATTAAAGCTGAAAAAAAAATTAGACACAAGATAGACAAAGCACATGGTTGTAATTAGAACATTTTTTTATTAGGAAGGTATTAATTGTGGGAACGGAATTTGGGTGGGAATTACTTCGATGTCAGCTACACATGTTATCTCATATTAGCCCCACAGCTTTATAGGCTGTTACTCTGGTCTTGGCTGTGCCTGTTAGTGGTAGGTCACGCTAACCTGCGTGATACCATGGTATTGCGAAATGTTTCTGTGAGTCACATCACTTTAGTAAGACTCGCTTCTAAGCCAGTTGAGGGATTTAACTCTTTACATCCTGCAGTGCTTACAGCATGCTTTGGGCATAATCAATATTGTGGCTTCCAGCACCAGTTCATCTTTTTATTCTGATTTTCAGCCTAAGTTCCATTTTTTTGAACTGGCTTTTTGGACTTGGCATTCATGCTTGATCTCTTTAGCCCCTGTCTTGGATTCTCCATGTTTATCCTGGTGGACAGAAATGAGAAACTCTAGATTTAAGCCACCCACCCCAACACAATAGACCATTCAGATTTAACTTTCTTGTGAGGATTTAAGAATACACAGAAAAATGCTGATTTCTTGAGCTCCACAAATGTGCTCGTTTCCTAAAGTTTTCACATAGTTACACACAATAATGATGCAAGGAAAGTGTTAGAAACTAAAAATTATTGCCAGCCTTCCAGATTATTATTCTTAATCACAGAAAACATAAAAGGCAGTGACCACGTAAGGACTAGAATAAGTAGGGACAGTCATGATGAAACAGGTAGTTTGATAGTACATAGGTAAATCCAAGGCTAGTCACAGCACCTGAGCCCATTTGTATTTATTGGAACTGGTGGCTTTCAATAAGCATGTACTGTCCTCTTGCTATAGGGGTGGTCGGAATGCTGTGGAGAAATTTTTGACAGACAATAACTGAAAGGTCTTATTGAAGTGATTGGGTACCAGCCAGGGATCGATGCATTGGAAATGAAGCAAAATAAAGATTCGTCCCACACAACTTCTTAATTTTGTGCTTGACATTAACATAGGTGAAAATTTATAATCAGTCTCAAAACTTACCTTCTTATGACAAAAACATGCATGAAGTATTTTTTTACATAATTTTAATCATGTCAAATTTTCCAGGACTGCTGCTATGCAAATTAAGAGAATTATTTTACTTTGTTTTGCAGATTCTCAAAAAGCATTTTGTTCACCATTTTGCAGGAACAGGTTATAAACAGAAGTTTTGCCTGTGGTAGGTGAGTCACTACTACATATACATCAATTTGTATTTATAACTATTGTATTTTTAATACAACTATGCAGGTTGAGTATCTCCTACTGAAATACAAGGGATCATAGGTGTTCTATATTTCAGATATAGAACAATGTGGGGTCACAGGCATGTTCACTGAAGAGTCCCTTCCCACAAAAGACAGCAGCACCTGAAGATGTGAATTTCATTACCAAGCTACGGCATTAGTTTCCATCTTTTCTGTTTATTACAATTGTTCTCTGCCTTAGGAGAAATGTTTCAGTTTTTCATTAACAGTTTTAAAAATCAGTTCTATACTAACATTTTGCCAGGTTTGTATAGGTTACCTAATTAAAACTCAATATAATCATTAACTGGAAGTGGGTTTTGAAATAACCATTAATTAAATAAATTAGTTATTACAATTTAATGAAGGAAAAAGGAATAGATTCCAAGGGAATGTTTTTTAATTAATAGATTTGTTCTCCAAGTTGTAAGACATTAGGATTCATATCTTGCCTCTGTTCTACAGCCCAACATCACTTTTATCATTAAGAGAAGGACACTGTGACTAGCAATCAATGATAAGAATACTGCCTAGTCAAAATGAGTGTTTATCTCATTAAGGCTTTCAAAATGACTTTTGAGATGATGATATATTATTTTACATTCCAAGAAAAGAGGAGACAGCTGTAACTATAGTTACCAACTATACCAGGACCTCTTTGTTCTAGAATAGCCTCCAGACTAAGTATTTATTCAAGGAATTTGTCATGTGAACACAGTTAGGGGCAGGAGGTTACAAAAAACCCCACATACACCTGTCACAAAGTTTAAGGTGCAGCATTTGATATCTTCAATTTTTGTCATAAAACACTTTTTACTTTGAAAATATATTTTCAGAGATATCCTTGAATTACTCATGACAAAAACCAGTGGATGGTCTTTGTCCTGGTATAGCAAGTATTTACTTTCTAGACCTCACATGCTAAAGATGTTATTCTTATAGAAGGCCTTCACTTGCTACATATTTTCAACAAGAAGGAAGGAATTGCTATTTTTTAATTAGACAGAAAACAGAATGCCCAGCTCAGTTTGAGGAAAGAAAGAGCAGTGTCTTCATAGTTCAATTTTGAGGCTTAAATACGGTAATATCAGTAGAAAGTATAGAAATAGCAAGCACTGAATAAATACTGTTGCTGGTGTTGTTACACACGTACATCATAGGATTCAGAAGTCACAAGTACATTAAAAGAAGAAACACTCTTGAACTTTTAAAGAGTTAATGTTAGCCTTTAGTGCTTTAGCACTTGCTTGCTCTGATAAATTTGGTGGGTGAGGGACTGTCTTACATCCGTTATAAACCCTCACTATTGCACACTGTTTGCTCCTTTGAGTTTCCCTCACTTCCCAGAGATTTCTGTGGTCCTAGGTGAAACACTGAAGGACAGTCTCAGCAAGACTGCACATTCCTTAACTCCCATGATTTAAAGGTCCACAGTGCCAACTCACGAGGGACAGAAGTGCATGGGAAATCAGGAAGCCAAAGTAAAGAAATTAGAATATTGGAGAAAAACTGAAATCGCAATAAAAAAAATAAACAAAAAAGAATGCCAAGCCCACTAAATATCTTTTTCCTCTACAGATCCCTTATAGCTGCTCGGACTGACAGCTGTCTTTCTTCCTTATCCTTGAGGAATGTAAATTGCACCCCACCATTTCCCCAGGGTTGTTTCTTCTGAGGTTCTATCTCCTTTTCTTTTTTGGATGTGATCTTTAGGGTATAATGCAGTATAACACTCTTCCTAAAGACTGAGCTATTGTTTTGAATTACACCCGGAGGGGTACATAACTAGCTAGTAGTTGTGCACAGACAGCAGAATAATCTCAAATGGGCTTTATCACTCTAAGGTTTACCGTCTTCCCAGATTTCTCTACTGCTGTTTGGAGAAGATCAGTGTTCTCATTCTTCCAAGACAGCTAGCAAGAAACAATTTTTTAAACACACACACACACACACGCACACACACACACACACACACACACACACAAGCATGCACTCCCTCCAAATAGAAAAACTAAAGTAAAATCAGAGGCAATGTAATACTGAAGAAAGTTTTCCTACATCAGTAACAACCACAACAAAAGCACGAAGAACATAACCCACAAATCACGTTATTGTGCACAACAGCATCAGTTCGTTCATTCATCTGGAAGGGACACTTGATAACATCTGTTGTCACCCGTGCTTTAGCCAGAGAGATTCAAGGAACTGTGCCAAGGGCTGCTGTTGATCCTCTGCCAGGAACACATAGAGGTCTCACAAAGGCTCTTGCTTTTGTGATCAATTTACTGAATTACCTGATTAGGTATGGTGAATATCCAGTAATCTCTTCTGATTCTTTCAGTTCTGGTAGGTATAAATAAGAGCACTACTACCTGTCACAACTCAGATACTCTCATTATTGATGCTGTTAGAAAAGTACAGGTTTAACTTACCAGTCAAATATATTTGTGTTTTGACAATGTGATTGTCTCCTAGAAATAGAAGGCAAATATTTAAATTACAAAGAAGAATAATGAAACAAATGTATTCAATCTAACAAAAGAGTAAGAGGAGAATTTGATGAAGACAACATAAAAAATACGTGGGATATCTGCTCCTAGACAAGACAGAGTAACTGATACAAGCACATTTGTTGCTTATGTGGGTAACAACCTGACAAGAAGAAGAACTCATGTGAACCTCCATTGAGTGGCTTTCTGCCTGGAGTTAATTCTCTGCTCTGGTTCAGGGAGGTAGACTAGAATAGGAAGCAGAAGAGGTAAGGAAGCCAAGAGTGGAGTTCCAGGCAGCTGATGGGTTGGAATTTAGAAAGAAGCTGCCAAAGATGCCTGGTAGAGAACAGGAAGAAATCTACTCAGAGACTCAACATGTGTTATTGGGGACTTGGCCGCCTATATGGAAAATGAGATATTGGAAAACTTCCCAGAGATCATTTATCATAAAGATAAGGACTGAGTAATGATGCTAGAAGTAAAATAGGTATTTCCAGATAGATTGAAAATACCTTTTAGAGAATCTCAAGTTTTCAGCTGACATCCCATAAAAGTCAGTCTATTGAGTAAAGGCCAGCCCTTAGAATAACAGTCATATACCAAGACTAACATAAAACTCAAAACGGACTAACCTAATAATGAATAAAACCCTCACCATGCCCACAAATAAATAGCCTAGCTGTAATCTGGACCAATATCTTTCTGATCACAAATCTCATGCTCAAAAACTCCAGGCCAATTGTAAAGTGGGTGGAGCCTTTTAGCTGTGTCAAGAGATATCAGAAGTATGAATTGGTTAGGTTTCAGGACAGACAGTCACAGTAAAACACGCCACAATTATTTGGAGATCACCATTAGCCAGTCTGAGTCAAAAATAGAGGAAATGTGATTAAGGACACACACTAGTGTTATGACAATAATTCATAATAATAGTAAGGAAACAAATTAGCAGTTACTAAAAATGTCCTCGCCTGGGGGTGGGGTTGAATCTTGTATGACAGAATGAATCTGAAAAGTAGATGAAAAGACAAGTCAAATAGTAATCGCCAAAATAATGCCACAGAGTAAATAGAATTTATAAAATGGGTGTGTGTGTGTGTGTGTGTGTGTGTGTGTGTGTGTGTGTGTGTATTGGAGTTTTGGTGCTCTACACTGGGTTCACCTGGATGTAGTTCTGCTCAGTTTGTTTCCAGGTCTCCTACACTTATTTCTCATCCTCAGGACCAGCAATATGTTATTTTTATGGTAACAGGCAAGAGTGCAAAAGGACAATCATCAGTATGAAAGCACATTTTATAGTTTTGCTCAAATCACGTCCAGTAACACCTCATTGGCCATGAAAATCACATGGTCAAGCACAAAATCATGGGTTGGGAACATGCTCTCCACCCAGGATGAGCTTGTGATAAATGAGTGAATGTATGACATAAACCTAATACTAGAAATGGTGAATTGGGGCCAAATGTTCAATCTACTATGCATGACAAAAAGGTTTTAATTGTATATATATGTGTGTGTGTATATATATATATATATATATATATTCATAAACTTACCATATATATATACATATATACACCATCTATCTATCTATATATATCTATATATCTATATACCATATATATATACACTATATATAACTATATATAATATATATATATGGTAAGTTTATGGATCGGATAAGTAGGATGGCATGACAGGAT
Organism: Fukomys damarensis; assembly: GCF_012274545.1. Lineage (NCBI taxonomy): Eukaryota > Metazoa > Chordata > Mammalia > Rodentia > Bathyergidae > Fukomys > Fukomys damarensis. Next base: position 43,030,467 of record NW_022900916.1, on the reverse strand, counting down.
CCATGACCTTCAGAAATGATTTCTTATTTCATTTCATTTTATTTTGTGGGGGGGAATGAGTGGAAAACAGTAGATTTAACATGAGATAGAAGATAGATTTGAAATTATAGAACTGTAACTGATTCCAAATAACTGTTTTCATACTGCAACTCTATTGACAATACTACTTTATATTCTAGTACTGAGTTCTTCCTGTATACTTAAAGTCATTACTAGTCATAATATCCTTGAAAATTATGATTACATCAATTAGTAATATGCTCATTTTGTAGGAGGGGAAATATAGGGCCTATTTTTCTTTCCCCCCTGCATATCATATAGATTTGTCAATGATTATTAGTTTCTTATACACTGCATTCAATAAATAAATTATCTTTATAATCAAGAACTAATAGGGCTGGGGATTTAGCTCAGTGGTTTGGTGGCCTGCCTTGCAAGTGTAAGGACCCAAGCTCAATCCCCGGTACCAAAAAAAAAAAAAGCTAATATAAAGTAATATAAAGATGGTATCGAAATAAGGTATCTGGAGCCAAGAGAAGTGAAGGCAATGAGTAGAAATACAGCTTATACAAGGAATTTAACTGCCCATCCATGTTCTTTCAACAGTGTCCTTAGAACAGAAGTATTTTGGCACCTGTAAGCAATATCATGTTTTTGAAATGTTTACACACTGTAAGTAATGAGTGTTAAATTACAGCCTCTCAGAACACTTCAGTAATTGTATTTTACCATCTCATGTTCCTTTTTAGGATATGCTTTTCCCATTCCACAAAATAGTCAGCTTTAAGGCAAAAGTAAGCCACCAACTGGCACTACCTATAAAAGAATAGTATTTATTGTACAGAATCCTTTATCAGTGCAAGGAAATTTGCACTTAGAAAAAAAATGTGCCAGAAACCTATTTCACTTGGAGTTTATACTCTACTAGTTTTTTTAGTTACAACTCTTTATTAAGATCACAGGTTCTTCAAGGAAGATCAAAGTGGAGTTTGAAGATAAAGTAAGTAAGGGGACAAATCTTGAATCTGAGGACTGAAAACAACTATTGTATTTCTGGTATTCAAACAGAAGGTAAAATTTTAATCTCAAGATTAAAATTGGATTTCTTAACCAGTCATGGTACAATTGAACCTACAGAATTTTTGTATTTTGGAAGAAGTAAAGAATCAGTGAAAGTCATTTTTATTTTTACTGGTTTCCATAATATGTATTTTTATGGAAAAAATAAATAAAGTAAGCAAATAAACAGGTAGTTAAGAAGAAAGATCTTATCAGAGTGTTCTGAAACTAGAACAAGAACCTCAGAGAACATGCAATATTCGTTCTCTGGACAGGAAGGGAGTAAGGTTACAAGTAGAGGTGAGTGAGGCACTCATCATGTGTGTAAAATATAAAGAGGCACAAAAAATAACCGAAATCAATATTTTAATGCAACATTTTAATTCAAGCCTGGAAATCTACAACTGGGAGCAGAATGCAGGATTTTGAAAATAAAATTTTATTGGACTGGAGATGAATAATTAATAAATTTTAAGACCTTGCATATTATTTACAGTAAAACTAGAGCTCTCCATAACTTACCTTGAAAGGTTCAACTCTGAGTAGCTATTAGTGGCTGAAAGGTCTTACCAGCCACTGGCATATTTTTGCTTGTTTGGCTTTGCTTACTTCTGCTGGAGAAGCACTGCAATAGAGTAGTATCACATGGTGATCAGAGTCACATCCTTTCTGAATACAGAAAAAAATTTGCCTAACCTAATGAAGTGGTTAAATAGCTTTTGGTTCAACAAATTCCTAAATGACACTTTCCAAGTGCTTAACATTCATTTCAAATTGAACATGGGAATTTAAAACAAAAATATCTTCATGCAACCTAAATAGAAACTATAAACATGCAAGCCTAGAGTCCACTAAGTGAGAAAGCAGTTAAATTAGCAAAATAATTCAGAGTTCATGACAATCACGTGCAATATTTACACAGAAAATTTTTCAATGAGTTTCTTTAAATTTATGAAATCACTTTCTATTTCAAGAAACAGTTCCTAGTAAGTCATGCCTGAAATGTAGATTTCAATTTTAGATGTCTTTAGTTAATAAATATGATAGCTGATATGTGACCCATCTTTCATTTGTGTGGCACATTTTGTGTGGAGACTTGGGGAGATGTTCAAATATACAAAATTTCAGACAAGAGAAATAATTTCAAGAGATCTATTGTACCTTATGGTGACTGTAGTAAATAAAAGCAGATTAAATTTTTTAAACTGCTGATTTTCATTGCTTTTACCACACAGTATGTACTATTGTTTTGGTGTGCATTGTCCTCAGAGGTACATATGCATGACGCTTCATCCACAGAGTAGAGGTGTTGAGCTGGCAGAGCCTTTAAGAGGTGGATTCTAGTGAGAGACAGTGAGGTCACTGGAGCACTGTACTTATAAGAGTCTGGTAGTTCTTGTGAGATTCCAGTTAGTTCCTGCAAGAGTGTGCAGTTAAGAAAGAGCAAGGCTGACCTCTGCCAATTTCTGGCTTCCCATCTCACCCTGCTATCTCTTCCTTTCATGTATGCTTCTGTCATGATGATATCTATCCTGTCATGCAGTAAAGAGACCACTTACCAGATATGAGCAAACATGGACACCAGGCTCTCGATCTCCAAAACTGGGAACTAAGTAAACATTTTTTGTATACTACCTCAGGTATTTTATCATAGCAACAGAAAACAGACTAATGTACTATGTGAGGTAATGCATAAAAATGCAATGAGTAATATCATATTTTTATATAAATATATGCAATATGACTTGCCAATTAAAAGCATAAATATAAAAAATGGATTCTAAATGGCTAAAATTATTTCACCAAAATGATGCTTGTCATGGCTTTATTAATATACTTTAAATTCCTGGGTTTTGCTAATCTGCACACTTAAAATTTTATACAATCATTTTGCAGTGCTTTTGTCAGCAAAAAGAATATCATTTTTATTTTTTAATGTAGTTCTTTACATTGTAGAAAATTAGGTCATGACAGTGATAAGTCAATGCATATCAGTTATACCCATCAATGTTAATGATGTCGATTCACCAATCAAAAGAAACAGATGGGCAGAATGGATTAAGAAGCAAAATCCATCAATATGCAATGTACAAGAAATGCACCTAGTTCAAAAGAAATTCATAGACCGAAAGTAAAAGGAAGGAAAACAGTTCTCCATGCCACAGGAAGCTAGAAAAAAGCAGGGGCAGCTATCTTATTTGCAAACAAAATAAATTTCAAACCAAAACTAATGAAGAGAGACAAAGAAGGGCACTACATCCTTGTAAAGGGAACAATCCAAGAGGAAATGATGAAAATCATAAATATATATGCACCAAATACTAATGCCCCCAATTATACAAAACAAATATAAAAGGACAAGAAAAACCAAATAAGCACTAAGACAACTGTAATGGCAGACCTCAATACCCCACTGTCACAAATAGAGCAACCAGACAAAAAATGAACAATGAAATACTAGAACTAAATCAAACTTTTGAACAAATGGACTTAATAGATGTCTACAGAGTGCTCCATTCCACAAAATCAGAATAAATATATACACCAAATACTAATGCCCCCAATTATACAAAACAAATATAAAAGGACAAGAAAAACCAAATAAGCACTAAACAAAGGAGTTGAAGTTATCCCGTGTATATTATTCAGACCATAGTGCAATTAAACTGGAGTTTAATAGCATAAGAAACTACAAGAAATTCATAAACACATAGAAATTGAACAACACTCTCCTGAACAACCAACAGGTCACAGAGGAAATTAAAGAAGAAATCAGACAGTTTTTACAAATAAATGATAATGCCAGTACAACATACAGGAATATATGGGACACAATGAAAGTTCTACAAGGGGAACTCAGCAGTGAATGCCCACCCTAGGAAAACAAAGCAAGCTCAAATAAACAACCTAATGTTGACTCTTAAGGATAAAGAAGAGCAAGACAAACCCAAAGCTCATACAAGGGAGGAAATTATAAAGATCAGAGCAGAAATCAATGCAATGGAGACTGAGAAAATGATACAAAAAAAATCAACAAGTTAAAGAGTTGGTTTTCAAAATAATATAGAAATGATAAACCCTTGGACAACCTTATTAAAAGAAAGGAAAGAAAAGGCAGAAGTCTATGCAATTAGGAATGAAAAAGGTGAAGTCACAAAAGATCCAGCAGAAATCCAGAGGATCATTAATACCTACTCTGAGAAACTGTTCTCTAATAAAAAGAACAGAAGAAATGGACAGATTTCTAGATACATATGAATTACCAAAGTTGAACAAAGAAGATAAAAAAATTCTAAATACCCCAATTACAATCAGTGAAATGGAAAACATAATTAAAAATTCACCAAAAAAGAAAAGCCCAGGCCCTGATAGCTACACTGAAGATTCTAGAAAGCATTTAGAGAAGAACTATTGCCTCTACTTTTTAAATTTTTCAATGAAATTGAAAGAGAAGCAATACTTCCAAATTCATTCCTGGAAGCAAGTGTTACTTTGATTCCAAAACCAGAGAAAGACTCAATCAAAAAAGAGAACTATAAGGTCAATCTCCCTAATGAACACAGATGCAAAAATCCTCAGTCAGATACTGACAGAATACAGAGGATAATCAAGATCATACACCTTGACCAACTTGAACTTATTCCAGGGGTGCCAGGATGGTTCAACATAAGTAAATCAATAAATGTAATAAAAGAGTCAAGGACAAAAACCATATGATCATCTCAAGAGATGCAGAAAAGCATTCCACAAAATGCAACAACCATTCATATAAAGACTCTGCAAAAAAGTGGAATAGATGGTCTTTATCCCAACCTGATAAAGGCTATCAGTGAAAAAGCAACAGCCAACATCATACTAAATGGTCAAAAACTGAAAGCCTTCACACTAAAATCAGGAACAAGACAAGAATGTCCATTGTCATCACTCCTGTTCAATATAGTTTTGGAAACATTAATCACAGCAATTAGACAAGAGAAAAAACTAAAATCAATAAAGATAGGAAAGGAAGAAGTTAAACTGTCACTATTTGCTGATGATAAGATACTCTACATGGAAGACCCAAAAATCTCTGCCAAAAGACTTCTACACTTAATTGACAGATTCAGTAGACTAGCTGAATACAAGGTCAACACTCAAAAATCAATAGCTTTCTTGTACACTAATAACACACTTACTGAAGAGAAATTAGGTAAACAAATCCTTTCACAATAGCATCCAAAAAAATGAAATATCTAGGAATCAATCTAACAAAGGAAGCAAAAGACCTCTACGTGGAAAGCTGCAGCAACCTGAAAAAAGAGATCAAAGAGGATATAAGAAAATGTAAAGTTATCCCTTGCTCTTGGGTAGGAAGAATGAACATAGTGAAAAATGGCCATATTACCAAAACTGCTGTACAGATTCAATGCAATCCCAATGGAAATTCCAACATATTTCACAGAAATAGAGAAAACAGTCCAAAAATTCATTTGGAATCAGAAGAAACCTAGAATAGCAAAAGCCATTCTAGGCAACAGAAACATGGCAGGATGTATCACAGTCTCCAACTTGCAACTATACCACAAATCCACTGTGAAAAGGCAGCATGGTACTGGCAGAAACAGACCTGAGGATCAGTGGAATAGATTGCAAGATACAGAAACAACTCCAGGTGTACTCACCTACCTCATGTTTGAAAAAGGAACAACCATTCTCAGTGGAGGAAACATAGCCTCTTCAATAAATGGTGCTGGAAAAACTGGATTTCAACCTGTCAAAGCTTAAAACTAGACCCATATCTTTCACTATGAACTAAACTAATATTGAAGTGGAGTAAAGATCTAAATATTATGGCAGAAACACTAAACTTGCTGGAAGATAAGTTAGGTAGAACTCTCAAAGACATTGACATAGGAAGACTTTATGTACAAATCCTCAGGAGCAGCAGAACTAGCACAAAGAAACAACAACTAGGATCTCATCTTATTAAAAAGCTTCAACACTGCAAGAGAAACCACCAACAGAGCTAAGAGACAACCACATGCAGAAAGGAAAAAATGAGAAACAAGATCTGTCATGTAAAGGTACAAGAGCCCAATGATGAATGTAACTATACTGTATACCTAAAAAGTACCAATAAACTTAATCTAAAAAAAGAAAATTAGGTCATGACTAAATAAATATAAAACTTGCTCTGAAAGTATTAACTCAGATATCTACAGGTATAGCTATAATCTAATCAAATTGTAAAATGAGTTGGGCCCTCAATTGACTGAAAAATTAGGACATTTCATAAAGCAATAGAGTGCACAAATGATTTTCTGTGAAATATTCCTTAGGTAATCAAGTTTTAGTTCTTTCTGATGCCTTTACAGTATATTTTATACAAAAGGACAATAATCTATAGGAAGAACACTTTCTGTGGCTTAAATTGAAATGCCATTATATCAGTGACTATTGTCCTGAGCTCAAGAATTACTCGGATGAATAGTCAAACCCTTCACAGTTAATGCTCTCTGAACAAGGACTGCTAAAGAAGAAGGAGAAAAAAAATCTGAATTCATATGTGAACAAAGACACACATTCACATATTCTATCCAGCTGAATGTGAAAAGACTGAAAGTCAGCATTGGTAAGTACTGAGTGTCAGTAGGTGTTGATTTCTTTTTTAAAAATAACACAGAGAGACCAAGCCATGGAAACTTGCCAGTGAATCAACATAAAGTCATTCTTTCCTCATCTCCTTTTTGCAAGTGCACTGTTTTAGGTTAAATATGCATTAGCATTGAGAGTATTGATGTCTAAAGAACACAGAACCCTATATTTATATGTGCCAAGAAATACAGATGTTGATATCAAGAAATTGTTTGGATTCTTTTACTTTTTTTGAAAGTTACACTAGGCTGAAGGAAATTTTTCCTAACTTTCACTTTAGGGTTTGCATCATGGATTGCCAGTATTTGGATTTTTTTTTTTAATGAAACCCTAAAAGCTCTGCATCTTTTGCAAAAGGAAGTTAAAGTCTAATTTGGGTAAAGTGACTGACTTCATCAGCACAAACAATCACTAATGTAGCCAAAAAATTGAACATCTGGGAATGTCTTTCAGGATTATGATTCTATAAATGTAGTGCATATTAGAATGTGTTTCACCATGTACTTTGCACTAGACAATATTTCCTGAATATTTATGATGTGAGCATTGTGGTAGGCACTTGGAATTTGGAAGGAAGTAAGACAGACAAGAGTCTTATATGTTTGGAGGTAAGGTAAAAATAAACAAATTATGCACATGCTTTGATAAGCATTTTAGAGGACATAGACAACTGAGAAGAGAAAAATGAAAGAGAGGAGAATCTGTTTTACATGAGAAAATCAAAGAGTTGAAATTTAAGATTCGAAGTCTGGGAGAAGTCCAAGGGGATGAGTCTTGGTGGAAGGAGGCCTGGAAAAAGAGAAAATTTCATGTAGAGCAGAATTCCAGAGTGAAAAAAATGTTGTTAGGTCAGAAAAATAAGAGTGATAGGGTGCACAATGTTGTATTCTTAAAAGTTTATCTTTTCCATCATGGAGAACGTGGAATATGTCAACTGAAAATTATGGGTTTTTTTTTCATCTCCAAAGAAAGCATTTATAAAAAACTTAAATGAAATTTTGTATACTATTTTAGAAGATTCACAAAATAACATTTATATCTGGTCTATGCTTAGTATTACAGACCTAAGCCAATTCATTTGAATGAAGCACTTTCTTTGGCTCAAACCTCCCCGCAAACCATCTTTCCAGAGCCCAGGAAACTACGCTCAATTCCCTAATATGCAGGCACATGACTCAGTGAATAGTTTTGAATGGTGAATAGTTTTGAATGATTGTAGTAGTGAAATCCACAGATGTCTCCTTTAGTCAAACAAGTTATGGTTTCTTAACAGTTTCAAGATGTCTGACTATGAGTTTTTCCCTGTGGTGTATAGGACCCTGGTTGGGAATTTTTCCTTATTTTTCAGTGAGTTGTTTGCAAGGAATCCTCTAATCTGCCTGTTATTGGCAGATAACTTATGCCAAAGGTCTTATGTGAAGAACTTATGCCTGCTACTCTGATCTACTTTCTCTGCTTCCTAAAGACAGAACCTAATATTCAGGTTCTTCTTGTAGTGCTCCATACACTCCCAGGGATCCCTGAGCTGAGAGTGCACAGAAGTCCTCATCTCAGCAATTCAGAGCATCACTAGTTGGATAAGAAGCCAGAGTAGGGCTGACCCTGCCCAAGAGCAAAGTCACCCAGCACTCTTAGTGCCAAGTGCCAGTCTCCCCAACTTTTTCTGTTAGCTTCTGTGACCAGCCACAACTTCCTTGAGCAAGCTTGAGCAGTGGGCACTTCGAAGTTCGTAATCCCTTCTTCTGGCCACATATATATCCTGGCTCATTTTTTTAATGCCTTTGGACTACATAGACTACTAAAACAGCACCTTCTAATTTTATTACATCAATTGTCAGTAACATAAAGTCACTATATGGCATATGAACTCTTCGTGTGCCAGTTTGCCACTGAATCATTGAAAGTCAGTATCCTTTTAAAGCAGTGATGGGGAACCATTTAGAGACAAGTGTCCAAACTGCAACTCAAAACCCGCTTATTCATCACAAAGCACCAGCCCTGGAATTAAACCTGAATACTTAGGTTTTAGTTTAGAAAAAACAACTTATATATTAGCATCTTTTTTCTCAGTAGCAAAACGAGTGACACAAGTACCATCGGTTTGTCACAACCACCACTGTAGGTTACCTTAGAGAAATAAAATATTTCAATAGTCCTTTAAGATCTAGAGTAATGAAATTAATGTATAAATTTGCTCTAATGAAACTAATGTATAATCAAAAATTCATTCATGATCCATTCAACCACAGACTCTGTCCTAGAATAAGAATTCACACCCACAGTATTGCATTGAGTACAAGTGTAGATTGAATTGTGTTATCAAAAAGATTATATATCTGCGCCACAGTACCTTTAAATAAGGCCTTATTTAGAAATGCAATCTTTGCATATGTCATCAGTTTAGAATAGGGTCATATTGGATTAAGGTGGCTCCTGAATCAATAACTGCTATCCTTGTAAGAGGGAAATTTGGACAAAAGCATGTACAGAAAAGCTATCCATATAAATACGGAGGCAGAGATAGAAGTGATGTGTGTCCATACAAGCCAAAGAAAACCAGGGGTTACTGGCAACCATAGAAAGTGAGGAGAGAAGCATAAAAGAAATATTAAATCAGAGCCTTCAAAAGAAACCAACACAGTTAACACTGATTTTGAACTTCTGTCCTCTTAAGCTATAAGAGAGTAAGTTTTTGTTTTCTTTTTGTAGTCATCCTATTTTTGGCACTTTTTTTTTGAGACAGGGTCTCACTATGTAGTTGAGACTGACCTGGAACTCACTATGTAGCCCAGGCTGGTCTTGAAATCACAGTGATCCTCCTGCCTCAGCCTCCTGGGTGCTGGGATTACAGGCATGCAGCACCATGCCTGGCTTGGCACTTATCTTTTAAGAAGCCTAGGTAGTAGGTGCCAAGGGGCACATCTACAAGAGAAAGATCACACAAGATATTTTTTCTTTTGTAAATGTACACTGCCATTTTTATTAATTTTACTGGTACATTTAAGGTATGCATTGCGATGACATTCATCATTGGAAGTTTGCACCTTTACATAATCCATCTCCGTTCCTATTTTTCCCCCATTCCCCTGCCCTCCCTTCAACCTCTTCACCCCTCCCTATCTACAAGGATTTTGTTTCCATTTTTTTCTTTTTCTCTTATTAATTCAATTCCCATTTTCCCCTCTCCCTCCCCCTTCTCTTTTGCACTTTTTCTTCCTATTTCACATTATCTATTATACATTTTAGCCCTTATTTACTCTTTCAGTTTCTCACACTACAGAAACTACTAGGTATTTACACATGTTTCCTATTTATTTCACTTAAAACTATCACCTAAATGTGAGTCCATTTAGCTATAAATGTCTCTAGTTTCTCATTCTTTATGGCGGAGGAGTACTCCATTTTATTTTTAAAAAAACACACACACATTTTCTTTATCCAGTCTCTTCTTGATGGGCAATTGGGTTGTTTCCAAATTTCAGCTATCATTAGTTGTGCTGCTATGAACATGTTTGCACATATATCACTATGGTATAATTCTTTTAATTTATTGGGGAAGATACCCAGCAGGGAAAATAGCTGGGTCAAATGGGACCTCCAATCCTAGTTCTTTGAGGTGTCTCCATAATGATTTCCACACTGGTTGCACACCAGTCTACACTCCCACCAGCAGTGGATCAGGGTTCCTCTTTCCCCATAGCCCTGCCAACATTTATTATTGGTTGATTTCATGATAGCAGCCATTCTTTCTGGGGTGAGGTGGAATCTCAGCTTTGTTTTCATTTGCATCTCTAGAATGACCAGTGATATTGAACATTTATTTATATATTTATTTGCTCTTTCTACTTCTTTGTCTGAGAAATGTCTGTTAATTTCAGACATCCATTTTTGGATTGGATCTTTAAATTCAGGAGGTCTGATTAAATAAATTTCTTTATATATTCTAGATGGTGGACTTTTGTCTGAGGAAGAGCTGGTGAAAAGTTTTTCCCATATTGTGGTTTGCTTCTTCATACTACTCATGGTTTTTCTTGCTGTGCAGAAGATTTTTAATAAGAAGAGATCCCACTTGTTGATTGTTTGTGCTAGTTCACGGGTAAATGAGGTTTTGTCCATAAAAATCTTTTTCCATTCACAGGAAAATGGATACATATTGAAGATATACTCCTAAGTGAAATAAATAAGGCACACATGTGTAAATACCGAATCATTTCTCTGGTGTGAATAATCTGCAATAATACAGAAGATCCTAATAAGATAACTGAAATTGTGAAATGGGAAGAAAGGAGCTAAAAGTGTAGGGAAGGTGGGATGGGTAGGGGAAGGGTAATAAGGGAAAAGAAAAAATGTGAGATAATGAAAAGATGGAAATAAAGTGTTTGTAGATGGGGAGGGGAGGAGGGGGTGAAGGGAGGGCAGGGACAAGGGGAAAAAATGAGAACCAAGACTTGTCATGTAGAGGTACAAGATCCCCAACAATGAATGTAACTGTACTGTATCCCTAAAATGTACCAATAAACTCAATAAAGCTGAAAAAAAATCTTTTTCCTACACCAATGTCTTCAATAGTTCTACCTAACCTCTTTTCCAGCTGGTTTAGCATTTCTGTTAATATTTAGATCTTTAATCCATTTTTATTTTAGTTTAGTGCATGGTGAGAGATATAGATCTAGTTTTATTCTTTGGCAAGTTGAACGCAGGTTTTCCAGCGCCATTTATTAAAGAGTGTATCTTTCTTCTAGTGAGGGCATTTGGCTCCTTTGTCAAAGATGAGATGGCTGAGTGTGTCTGCATCTTCTAATCTGTTCCACTGGTCCTCAGGTTTGATTCTTTGCTAGTACCATGTTTTTATCACAGTAGTTTTGTAGCATTCTTTCAAGTTGGGGATTATAATATCCCCTTGTCTTTATTGCCTAGAATTACTTTTACTATTCTAGGCCTCTTCTTGTTCCAAATGAATTTTTGGATTGTTTCCTCAAGGTCTGTGAAGTATGCTGCTAGTATTTCAATTGGGATTGCAGTGAATCTATATAGCAGTTTTGGAAGTATGGCCATTTTCAGTATGTTGATTCTTCCTACCCAGGAGCAAGGGATGTCTTTCCATTTTCTGATATCTTCTTCAATCTCTTTTTCAGAGTGTTGTAGTTTTTGGAGTAGAAGACTTTTATTTCTTTTATTAGGTGGATTTCTAGATATTTCAATTTTGGATGCTATTGTGAATGGAATCGATTGCCCCATTTCTCTCTCAGTAAGTTTGTTCGTGTACAGGAAAGCTATTGATTTTTGTGTGCTGATCTTCTATCCAGCTACTTTGCTGAATTTTGCTATTAAGTCTAGAAGACTTATGGTGGCATTGTTGGGGTCTTCTAAATAGAGTGGCATATCATCTGCAAATACCGACAATTTGACTTCTTCATTTTGTATGTTTATTCCTTTTATTTTTCTGTTGTCCAATTGCTGTGGCTAATGTTTCCAAAACTATATTGAAAAGGAGTGGTAATCGTGAAGATCCTTGTTTCGCTCCCAATTTTAGTGTGAAGGATTTCAGTTTTTGATCATTTAGTATGATATTGGCTATTGGTTTTCCATAGATGGCTTTTATCAGACTTAGGTAGAGACCATCTATTTCAATTTTCTGTAAGGCTTTTATGATGTGTATTGGTTTTTGTCAAATGCTTTCTCTGCATCTATTGAGATGATCATATGGTTTTTGTCTTTGGCTCTATTAATACAGTGTATTACATTTATTGATTTGCGTATATTGAACCATCCCTGCATCCCTGGGATGAATCCCACTTGGTCAGAGTGAATGATCTTAATGATCTCCTGCATTCTATCTGTGAGTATCTTATTAAGGATGTTTGCATCTATGTTCATTTGTGAGATTGGCCTATAATTCTTTTTTTCAGTTGCTTTGGGGATCAAGGTGATGCTTGCTTCCAGGAATGAATTTGCGAATACTGCTTACCTTTCAATTTCATTAGAGTTTAAACAGTAGTGGCAGTAGTTCCCCTCTAAATGTCTTGTAGAATTCAGCAGTGAAGCCATCAGTTCCCAGGCTTTTCTTCATTGGTAAGTTTTTAATTACACTTTCAATGTCATTGATTGATATTGGGTTATTTAGAATTTTTAAGTCATCTTTGTTCAAATTTGGTAATTCATATATATCTAGGAATCTGTCCATTTCTCCTGTATTTTCCATGTTATTGGCATATAGCTTCTTGAAGTAGGTATTGATGATCCTCTGGATTTCTGCTAGGTCCATTGCAATTTCACCATTTTAATTCCTAATTGCATGGATTTGGGCCTTTTCTTTCCTTTTATGATAAGGTTGGCTAAGGGTTTGTCAATATTTTTTTAAAGAACCAATTCTTGGCTTCATTGATTTTTTTGTATTATGTCTTAGTCTCAATTGCATTAATTTCTGCCCTGATCTTTATAATTTCCTCTCATATACATCAGGTTGTGTAATTGAACTCTCTCTGTTTTCCTAACATGAATATTTACTGCTATGAATTTCCCTCATAAGACTGCTTTCATTGTGTTCCATAGATTCTGATATGTTGCATTGTCTTTGTCATTTAATTGTAGAAACTGTCTGATTTCTTCTTTAATTTCCTCTGTGACCCATTGGTTACTCAGAAGTGTGTTGTTCAATTTCAGTGTGTTTGTGAATTTCTTGAGGTTTCTTTTGCTGTTGATCTCCAGTTTCATCACACTATGGTCTGATAATATACAGGGGATAGCTTCAGTTTCTTTCCACTTACTTACATGTATTCTATGAGCTAGTATGTTATCTATTTTGGAGAATTACCCATGTGCAGCCAAAACAATATATATTCTGATTTTGTGGAGTGGAAAACTCTGTAGATGTCTATTATTAAGTGTATTTGTTCAAAAGTTTGATTCAGTTCTAGCATTCCATTGTTTATTCTTTGTCTGGTTGATCATCTGTTTATGACAGTGGAATATTGAGGTCCCCCTCTATTATTGTATTAGTGCTTATATGATTTTTCATGTCTGTTAATAATTTTTTGTATAGTTGGGTGCACTAGTGTTTGGTGCATTTACATTTACAATTGTCCTCTCTTCCTCTTGTATTGTTCCCTTTACAAGGATGTAGTGTCCTTCTTTGTCTCTCTTAATCAGTGTGGGTTTGAAATACACTTGATCTGCAAAGATGATAGCTACTTCTGCTTTTTGGGGGGTTTCTGTTGCATAAAGTATTGTTTTCCACCCTTTAATTTCAGTCTCTGAGTTTCTTTTTGAATTAAGTGTGGTTCTTGTATGCAGCATATTGTTGGATCTTGCTTCTTGACACATTCTGCCAGTCTATTTCTTTTGATTGGTAAATTGAGACCATTAACATATGATGGTTATAACTGATATATTGACTTATCCTTGTCATAACTTTTTCTTTTGTTGAATTTGCCCCTTTGCATTTAATTTCTTGTCATGCCTGATGGACTCATTCTGCTGGGCTTCTTGAGGCTGTGGTTCTCATTGTCTTTTCCTGGGATACTGTTTAAAAATTTTTGCAGTGCTGGTTTAGTATTCATGAAGTTCCTAAAATGCTCTTTGTCATGAAAGTGTCTTATTTCTCCATCAATTTTGAAAGATAGTTTTGCAGGATACATCAATCTGTGTTGGAGGTTGTTTTCATTTAGGTCTTGAAATACAGCACTCCATGTTCTTCTTGCCTTATGGGTTTGTGTTGAGAAGTCTGCTATGATTCAGATGGGCTTTTTTAATGTGATTTGTTTCTTTTCTCTAACTGTAGAATTTTGTTCTTCTGTTAGATTTATGGAATCTTAACTATTGCATGCCTATGTGTAGATTTTCTTGATCATGGCTAATTGGAGTCCCATAAGCCTCACTTATCTGTATGTCGAGTTATTTTCCCCTGTTAGGGAATTTTTCTGCCTTTTCTTCTGTGAACTTTTTTTTAATGTCATCTGTACTCTAGTTTCTTCATTGAGTCTGATCATCTTATGTTACACTTCTTTGAATTGTCTAGCAGCTACTGAACTGATCTCTTGTGGTCCCTTATTATTTTTCCTCATTGAGTTTATTGGTACATTTTAGGTATACAGTACAGTTACATTCATTATTGGGATCTTGTACCTTTATGTGACAGGTCTCAGTTCTCATTTTTTCCCCTTTTCCCTTACTATTTTTAAGAAATTTTTCTTTTCCTTGTCACTAATTGCAATCCTATCTCCTATATCTGAAATTCTGTGCTCACATTGGCTTTTTCTGTTGCATAAACTTTCAATGGAGTTTTTATTCTCCTGGAAATCTGTTTGCATCTGCTCTATGGATTCCATTTGTTTCCTATGTTGGGATTCCTTTATGTTTTTCAGCTCCTCTATCTTTTTATCTCTGCTCTAGATTTATTAATCATGTCTTGTACTATGGGTACAAACTCAGCTGTTATTTTAGAAATTATTTCTGATTTCATTTTCTTCCAGGTCCTCTTTGATTGCTAGTTCAGAGAGTCCAGGTGGTTGAGTATCATATTGTTCCATTTCATTTCACTCTAGGGTTGTGTTAGGTGATCTGGAAGTCTAGTCTTGAGACTTATTTCCATGTCTCCTCATTTCAACCGATGCAGCATGCTGCACCTTTGTTGAGGCAACTTTTTGCTCACCCAGTGGTCTTCAATTCTCAGTAAGCCACTGAGCAGCCTTTACTCTGCTGCTCCCCAGTACACCAATTCCTGGGTTTTGAATAGTGGCCTTCTATATCCCTGAGCTGACCTGTTGTCTGGGCAGTCTTCTGGCTGGGGCCTGTGCACACATGGGATGGTATCTAGGTGTGCCTCTCACTGGCGCCCTTATGTAGCTGTTGTTGGGGTGGGGAGCTTTGACTGAGTGCTGTGTATCCCAGTTCCTGTTGTCTACATAGGCCTCTGGCTAGGGTCTCCAGGTATTTATCAATGGTACTGGGGTGAGCCTCTGGCTATTCCTTATGTGTCTGTTTAGTTTTACTTTTTTTTTCCAGGTGGGCCCTTGGCTGTGGCCAGTAGTGTGGCAGGACTCTGGATGAAGTTTGCACACCTGTGCAACTCTTTTCTAGGTGGCTGTGGCTTGGGCACCTGTGGCTGTGGTTGGGGCCCTGGCTGTGATTAGCCTGCAGCCATGCCACTCTGGTCCACACAGCTGCTCCCTGGGATGTGCATGCACTTACTGATGGCATAGCACAATTCTGGATTAAGGTTTCACACCTATGCAGCTCTTTTCTAAGCAGGCTGTGGCTCAGGCACATGCCTGTACTGTCATTTTTTTAAAGTGAAAAAAAGATGTAATAAAACAGGCATGCTTTACTTCATAGAAAGGCTAAAACAAGCTGATAATCTCTTTAGTTCTTGAAATTCGATCATTTTTTACTCTTAAACCATGAAAGTCATGTGGTCAGGTAAATATCCACATTGTCCAATCCTTCTGACTATTAATGCAGAAAGCCACAAGGAGCAGAATGCTGGCCTTGGAGCTTGAGTCAGCAATCTCTTAATTATGCTCCTTGGTGAAAAGATGTGTTGTATTTCTCTAGACAAGAGGAGAGTTTGGCCCCAAATTACCCATCATGCTCATGGAAATAGGCTTCAACTTAACCACATGCATTGCATAAATGTGAATTTGGTATTCATAAATGTCTATTTTTTTGGAAGTGAAACACTTAAAAACCCCTAAAATAGGGGAACTTTCATTTCTTTCTTGGGAAATATGTATACGTAATATGAACTTTTTAAAGAAAGAACTGCACAAGTCATTTCAACAACTAAATTTTAAACTCAAACAAAATAAAAACAATTTAATATTTCTCCAGAAGATATACTCCTACAAAACACAGAAGAAAAAATGGAAATATTTTGAAACAAAGAGCTTGATTTGCTTAAGACAAACAAAACAAAGTAGAAAAGGTCTCATCACCAACCAAACATCACAGAAAATGTCAACATAGCAGAAAATGTCAAAGAAGAAAAATTTCAACCTTTTTAAAAAGCCTGTTCGTTTCCCACTAACTTAAAGAATCTTTCCTTTTAAATAAATAATTTCTTCTTTTCTTTCCATTGTGGACAGAATATGAATCAATCTGGCATTGTCCTGTAAAATACATTCTTGCAATAAACCTACTCCCCCGCACTGGGTAACAGAGGTGTGAAATCGCCTTTCCATTCCTGGTGCTGTTTTCCCTTGGAGGGTGTTAAAGCATGAAAAAGACACCACTTACAGCCCAACGTTATTCAGTACAGACCAAATGAGTCATAAGTTTAAATGTACTCTCCCTTTGCCCAAAGCAATAGGTCAGAATAGAAAGGCTGCCAATTGCACATGATGCAAGGGGCCTACCCATCCTTCAAACTATGTTTGCAGAATCTCTGCAGAATACTCCAGAGCCAAAATCTTGAGTGGATGGATGGGGGCCCATCAGGCCCTTCACCTTGACTCTGGAGCCTTAGCTTCCTTGCCTACTGAACAAGAAAATTGTGCTACCTCTTTTACACAGAAAAAGACAGTATCCAGTACAGAATAGGAAAAAGCTCAATAATCTAAATACATATTGTTAATATATATAATTTTAAGATATGGAAAGGGATAAAACATTTAAACCTTCCTTCTGGATCTCTCTTCTACCAGTATATTTATACATTTGTTCCCCCATTCCACTTCTTGGCACCCTCATCTACTTTATTCTCAGACTATTTATATTAAATAGCTCTAGTTATGAGGTAAGACATCCTTCACAGATAAGAGCTGTTATCTCAACTCCTAAAGGTGACTAAGATTTAACTTCCTAACTTCTACATTAATGCTGTGACCATGCTGAGGAAGAATCACTGACACAAGTGAGGAGGACAGGGCCAGAGAATGATCTCAGCAGTTCATGTCTGCTCACCCATAGATACACATCGAGGGAGTTAGTGGCCAGATGAGCACCCTTTCTGCAAAGACACTAATACTGATTGGGCCAAGAACCAAGGATCTTAGGGCATCTGCTGGTTCTCCAACAAAACTAAATTTGTGCACCAGACAGTAGCTACACAAAATGCTTTTTTTTTTTTTTTTTTTTGGTACAGGGGATCAAACTTGGTCCCTTGTGCTTGTGAAGCAGGTGGCAAAACAACTGAGCTAAATCCCCAGCCCTACAAAATGCTTTTTTTACTTTAATCCAAACCAGGACAAAGGAAGAAAGCTGACTCTGAGTGCCTCCCTTAATTGCTACTTAATGTGTCAGTGATCTTGGATTGAAGCTTTTGGATTATTTTTCCTTTGTACAGATAATCCTCTGAGTAAATGATTGATTAGGTGTATTTGAAGGTATCAGCAATATTATTTTTATATTAAGTCACATTAATATTTCAACTTTTGGAATTAATATTCAATCACCTTTATTCACTCAGAATTAAGATTGAGTTATTTTAGCAAGCCTTAAGATTGGGCCCAAGCTTTTTAAGAGTGAAACACATAAAAAATGTTATAAAAACATGAATATTTGGGATAATGTGTCTTTTTGTAAGATCAGAATATCATTTTGTAGTTTATTTTGTTTACCCAAATAAATATCTCAGACAATGAATTCAGACAAAAACTGCAAAAGAAAATTACCTTAGATCCAAATTTTAATATTATTCTCTATCAGCTACACACTAATTAGGATTTTATTTATTAGTCAAGTATAATTTTTACAATTCAACTTTAAAATTAATTTTTAACTTAGTAGAATATATAACATGATGGTGACAAATAATTGATTAAAATATTGCAGGATGCATTATGAAGTTCTTAGGCTTTGCCGGATCAGCTGCAAATACATTTTAAGGTAAAAAACATCATCAGTTTAGAAGGATATTTCAGGACATTAAGGAGAATAGTTCTCCTAACCTGACCTAAAAAACAATGAAAAGTGACAACCATGAGTGAAAGAAATAAAAATGCATTGGCATTCTGCGTTAAAATTGGTCATAGAGACATGTTCCACTTTTTTCTTTGTTGTACGCCCATTGTGAAATGAAGACGAATGTTTCCATAATGAGCTGCAAATAAACTTGCAATTTTCTTATTTACTTATTCCCAAAGTTGAGGAGTTACTATGACAAATAACATTAATAGTTAATTCTAGAGTATGGCTTTCAGAAAATAATTTATCTATAGAGATATCATGATTAGCCAAAATCGCTTTTACAAAAATGCCCAGTAAAATAAAGTGCTACACTGCAGTATTTATCATCTCAAAATCTATTTCCATTTCTCTTTTGGGGGGTGGGTACCGGGGATCGAACTTAGGACCTTGCGCTTGCAAGGCAGGCATGGTGCCACTGAGCTAAAACCCCAGCCTTATTTCTATTTTTAATGCCTCCTTTGAACTTTTAGATAAAAGTTTAGAGAAAATATTTCCTTTAAACTTCTACATTCACAGACAAGATGATTTTTAAATGTCATTAAACAAACAAACGAGTTTTGCAGACTACAGTGGTCATCCTTTTCTAAATAATAGAGACTAGATTCAAAACCAGGTCAACCATGAAAATTCTACTTTAAAAAGTTTTAAAAAACCAAAGATTTATTCTGAAAATCATGTGTTTCTCTTTAGTAAGGCTTGCACTGAATGGTACAATGTCAAGTGTCTTATGCAACATTCTGACATTTCCATTTTGAAGTTGCAAAAAATTTAAGTAACTTTCCCTGACACCCAGTTAGATAAGTAGCAAAACTGCCTTTTGAAAGCTAGGATTTGACTTAGAATTCCATGTTCTTAGTCACTGGCTACATTACAGCTTCTCAAATCGAGAGCTTTGGTATGCTGATTCTCAGTGTAGATGTGGAAACAATTTAGGTCACAAATGCCAGTTCTATATATTCAGCATGATCTGAAAAATTCATTATTTTTCCAAATGGTAATGAAAATGCAAATCTGTGATTAAGAAGACAAAAGTATTTGATGTTATTGCTCTACAAAGAAAAAAAGATCAAGACTAGTAAAATTTCAAATTTTCCTCTTTGTTTCTAAATTTATCCTATCTTAAAACTTCCATTGTATTTTTCAGGATTCTACACCTGGCCTCCTCCTCCCTTCTTTCCTGCAGCCTGTGTGTCTTTCTGTTTCCATCTATTTTGGACGATTCTGAAGTGTATAACGCAGGCTGCACCCACCCCTGTCCTAAGTTCCCCTCGGGAGAACCTTCTGCATCCCTTCACTGCCTCCGTCACCTGCACCATTTTCTCATGAAGCCCACAGAAAATGGACTCTCCCACTTCAAACTCACTTCCATCCTCCAGCATGCTATAAAGTCATCATGATTAGCCAAAACCACTTTTATGAAAATACCTAGTAAAAAGAGTGCTACATTAGAGTATTTATCATCTCAAAATATATTTCCACTTATTTCTAATGCTTCCTTTTTATACAGTGTCCTTTGAACTTTTCTTTTCTCATTGAGTTTCTTGGTACATTTTAGGTATACAGTACAGTTACATTCATTGTTGGGATCTTGTACCTCTGCATGACAGGTCTTGGTTCTCATTTATTCCCCTTGGCCCTGCCCTCCCTTCACTCCCCCCTCCCTCCCCCTTTACAAACACTTTATTTCCATTTTTTCATTTTCTTATATTTTTTTCTTTTCCCTATCCTCCCTCCCCCTTTACAAACACTTATTTCCATTTTTTCATTTTCTTATATTTTTTTCTTTTCCCTTATTACCTTTCCCCTACCCTTCCCACTTTCCCTACACCATTAGTCCTTTTCTTCCTATTTCACATTGTCCATTATATCATTAGGATCTTATGTACTATTATAGTTTATTCACACAAGAGAAACTGTTCAGTTTTTACACATGTGTGACTTATTTATTTCACTTAGGAGTATATCCTCAATATGTATACATTTTCCTATGAATGAATCTAATTTCTCATTCTTTATGGCTGAGTAATATTCCATTTTATAGAAAAACCACATGTTCTTTATCGGGTTTCCAACCGATGGGCAAATAGGCCGTTTCCAAATTTTAGCTATTACAAACTGTGCTGCTATAAACATGGGTGTGCATATATCACTGTGATATGATTCTTTTAGTTCTCTTGGAAAGATACCCAGCAGAAGGATGGCTGGGTCAAATGGAACCTCCAGTCCAAGTTCTTTGAGGTATCTCCAAATTGATTTCCATAGTGGTTGCACCAGTCTGCACCCCCACCAACAATGGAGAAGGGTTCCTTTCTCCCCACAACCCCACCAACATTTGTTATCGTTTGATTTCTTGATAGAAGCCATTCTTTGTGTCCTTTGAACTTTTACATAAAATTTTAGACAAAATGTTTCCTTTAAACTTTTACATTCACAGACACAATGATTTTTCATGTCATTAAACAAATTGAGACAAATTTTTCACACCACAGTGGTCCTCCTTTTCTAAATAATGGAGGCTTGATCACTGTCCTCTTCATCCATCAGGACCCCCAAACTTCAGGCATCATGCTTACCCTTTTTGCGTATAACTGTCTCCATTACATAATCATTACATCACGTACATTCTGCTTCCCGGGGGTTTCTTTCAGGCACAGTCCCTTTACACTCATCCTGGTTCAAGCACTTAACCTCTCTTCATATGACTATTACAACAGACTCCTAAATGATTTCTCTTCATTGTTTATTGGTACTTTTTTAGGTACACTACTCAGCCACAAAGAACAAGAAACCAGAGTCATTTATGGGTAAATGGATGCATATGGAGGCCATACTCTTAAGTGAAATAACTAGGACACACGTGTGTAAATACCACATAGTTCTCTGGTGTGAACTGAAAGTGTAAATAAGGTTCAAATTGTGTAAGTGAAAATATGAAATAGGAAGAAAAATCCTAAATGATTTCTAATCTGTTGCTCTCTAATTCTTCAAACAGTGGACACAATAGCTTTTATGGTGAAAGAATGATTCATGCCACAGTGTCCCATAAGACCTTTCATAACTTCTATTTATTTATTTATAGTAGTAGTAGTACCAGGGATTGAACACAGGACTTTGCACTTGTGAGGCAGGCAGCAGCACCACTGAGCTAAATCGCTGGGCCCCTTCCATAACTTCGTAACGATAGTATGAGAACTGTACTTCTATGCAAACATTATAAGGTTCTTCACATCTTGGTTCAACTTATTTTTTCCCTGAAACCTCATCTCTCTACTGCACTGTCTGAATGATTCTAGCCACTGTTCCTGCCAAACCAAATATTTCCACACCTCAAAGTTTTTGTTTGTATTTCCTTGATCTGGGATGCTCTGCTCTATCTCTTCCTAAAACATTTCTTATTCTTTTAAATGACACCAATTCTTAGGAGGTTTACTGCATCTTCTTAAACGCCATGAAGAGTAATTTCTGTGCTTCCATAGCTCTTTCTACTTGCTTTTCTATACCTTTAATTATATTGAATTATAAGCATTATCTTCTGATACCCATTATTCTTGCTCTACTGTGATTTTCTAAAAACAAAAAAAACTGTGTTCATTTTGAATTGCTTTTGTATTTATAATAAATATTTATCAAGGGCTGGGGATTTAGCTCAGCGGTTCTGCGGCTTACCTTGCAAGTTCAAGGACCCGAGTTTGATTCCCCAGTACCAAAAAAAAAAAAAAAAAAAAAAAAAAAAAAAAAAAAAGCAAGCTTAAATAAATATTTATCAAATAAATAACATTGACTAAGTAGTAAAGTTTCATGGTGTCAGATTTTCCAGAAATATAAAGTTGTTAAAACTTTTTTGTAAAAAAAAATCATTTTCTTCCTTAATTTCACCTTAATTACTGCAAAGAGAATAGTTACATTTAGCATGTATCTATTCCACCAGAATGTTTAAAGCAGTTACTATACATAAAAAAACAAGGTTTAAATTTTTTTGTTAACTAAATGCTACCAAAATCAATAAGTGAAGTAAAAATGTTTCTCTTAATATTTGACTCATTGGTAAATCTAGTCTACTTTGAGCATTGTTAAAGGTTAGCAATGTATCATTAGACTTATTTAGACTATGTCTGTATAAATATTTTCAGATTTTTAAAAATGCTGATAGGATAAGATAACAGATTTAGCATTAAAACCAAATTGTCCATAGTACTTGAAAAATTCTGTAAAAAATCTTTTTAACAAATTTTTAACAAATTTTCTCATCAGCAAAATATTACCGTGAGTAGCAACAGTAGCTGAGAAAGGACATAATTACTATTAATGACAACCAGTGTAGAATCTTAAGGAATAGTGAAAACTTTTATCATAGACCATAATGATAGTGATCCAAAGCCTTTAATTTGCATAGATATAGACCCAAAGTGGTTTGATGCAAAAATTCTTTGAATCTAGAAATGGTAATCCTTCTCAAAAATTTTTGAAAATAGCTTGGTATTCTTTTGATGATGTTTCTGTGTCTTTAAGTCAAGCTGATTTAATACTTTCCTTTAAAACTTCTTAGACACATTGGGAATTAGCACCACTATAGTCTCTGACCTGGTTAAACCTTCCTAAGAATTATCAATTCAGAATCCCTGCTTTCATGTATAACAAAGGCTTATAAATTAGTTTTTAATGTGTAGTAAGGACTTAACGTGAAACTTTGTTTTAAAAGCCCAGCGTACTATATATATAATGTTGATTTATTTTTCCTCTCATGTCAGAAAAAAACATGAAGTCCAAACTTTCTAACAAAAATATAGAGACTGTGGTTTAGTGCACTTCTTGAGGAGTCCACTCTCTTCAGCCCAGAAAAGGTTCATGACTAAGAGAATTAACAAAACATATTCTAGGCAACAAACATTTACTAAGCCCAAAAGAGACTAAAAATAAATTTTAAAAATAAATAAAATGCAGTGTTTTCTCTTATAAAGTTAGGGGACAAACAGTGGAGCCCATTAGATGTCAGTATGAAGATAATTTTAATGTAGGTAACACGGAGGCTATGGGAGTCCGGGGAAAATACCACCCACTGGCAGCAGGCGATGAGAGGGCCACATCCAGGATGGCTTTTCACATCAGATGAAGTCCAAATTAAGTGCAGAAAGATGCATACAGATTAGCCAGTCAGAATAACGGACAAGAGCCATTCTACGCAGGAAGATATACCTACAAAATGACACCATTCTTGGAAATGAGCTTGAGTTAGTGTGAGTGGGCAACAGGAAGCAGGGCCAAGAAACTGAAAATGATCAGTTGGAGGACAGTACCATTGCAATTTCCAATAGCCCTTGTATTCCTGGTTTTTGTTGCTATAATAGAATATTGCTATAATAGAATACTTGAGCCTCAAGAATTTGTAATGAAAAGAAATTTATTGGTTCACAATTCTGGCAACTGGAAAGTCCAATGTCAAGGTGCCTGTATCTGGTGACACCTTCTTGCTGGGTTATTTTATGGTTGAGAGCGTGTTATGGTAGAACTGCAGAAGAGTAAAGAAGTAAGGGACAGCACAAAATCCCACTCCCTTGTTACCAAACCTACTACCAAGATAACAGTACTTTTCCATTCATGAGGGCAGACCCCTCAGATCTCAACACTTGTTAAAGGCCTCACCTCCTAGTAACATCATATTGGCAATTAAATTCCAACTTAGGTACTGGAAGGGACAAGCACTGAAACTATAGCATCACTCTAAAAGTTTTTGAATTGTCTTGAAAGAAAGGGACTCAAGTATTTTTCACTGGCAAAAAGGCATAAAGTCATCCTCCAGGGCTTGGTGCAGGTTTTGTGATGTTTTTGCCATACTTTGTAAGTATTTCCATGTACATATTATCTACTCTAATGCTTTATCGCTAAGATAACCTGAAAAGTATTTCTGCAGCATTTCTCCTCATAGGCCAGTACTATAAAGTAAGACGGGGCAAGTGATTTGAAAGTATAACTGAAGGATTAATGAATTAATTATTAAATGTATTACAGAAGTTATAAGAAGAAACAGGAGTAGAGACGAAGGCAATGAGGGATAGTGAAAAGTCATAGGATCTGTGGATTCTGGAGGAATCAAAGGATTGTTGAAATCAGAATAAAATGATGTGAGCTGGGCAAGAGAAGGTGGTTGTCTCAGAAAGAATGCATACTCGAAATTGATATTGTAGATGGTGAAGTTGCAGTTCTTATGTTATTACTCTACTTGGAGTAAAGCTTTTTTCCCTTTTCTGAAGTGAATAGGAACTTCAACTCTTGGACCCTCACTGTGTCTTAATTAACTTTACCATTGTAAGAATTTGTAAGAATTAAGTGTCTTACATGGGCTCAATTCTTCCCTTTCTTTTCTTTTTTTTCTTTATTTTTTTTTTGAGAGCACAAGTTCTCTTCTCTCCACACTTCAGGTGTGTGGTACCCAGACGCGTGGTAGGTAGAAGGAGAGGGAAAAAAAGTTGTTCCTCTCCAGTGCAGCTAGAGAAAGGGTCAGAACGTTTGCCTAATATCTGAGTTCAAGACTGGATATTCATTTGGCTTACAAATCTAAAATTACCTGTGATTATTGACAATGTGAAATAGGAAGAAAAGAGCTCAAGGTGTAGGGAAAGTGGGAAGGGTAGGGGAAAGGGAATAAGGGAAAGAAAAAAAATAGGATAAAATAAAAAATGGAAATAAAATGTTTGTAAATCGGGAGGGGAGGAGGGGGTGAAAGGAGGGCAGGGACAAGGGGAAAAATGAGAACCAAGTCCTGTCATGTAAAGGTACAAGATCCCAATAATGGATGTAACTGTACTGCATGCCTAAAATGTACCAATAAACTCAATAAAGGGAATAAAATAAAATTACCTGTGAAAAGAAATTGCTGCTGAGAATTTGAAACTCAAAGCTGACCTTAATCTAGATTTCACGTTTTTGAAAGACAGTAGAATCACCAGCTAAGATTTTCAGTCAAGCAGAGGAAGCCTAAGAGGCAAGTATGTAAACCTAAAAGCCATATAAGAAAGAACTTTGCTCCAGGGACTAAACTGAAGGACTTATTCACGCTTTCTGAAGATAAAAGGTTAAAGCAGGATGTGCTATATACATGGTCATAGATTCATCATTTAGGATCTTTTACACCTGCACAGAATACCTTAAAAAACATGGACTCAGAGTAAAACAAAGTTTCTAATTCTATCTTTGCCATTTACTTTTAAACATTAAGCCTCATTTTTCTTGTCTATCTAATGAGGTACTAACACCAAACTTGCCAAACTATCAACAAAGATTTATTTCCAATAAATATGCTTGTAGGTGCTGTAAAACACCTTATGTTCACAAGGCAATTGCTACCCTGTAGATATCAGCTGAAGCTAAAAAATGTCGGCTTAGAAGGTGGAAGAATTATAGGGAGGAATTAAGAAAAATTATGTTTTAATTTAAACCTATGCCCCCCAAAAAGGAGAAAAACAGTAAACTTGTCTCAACTGTATTTGGTTCTTCATGATTCGGGGAGATTTCGTTGGGTCTTAAATGTGGACAGAGTGGAAAATAGATCCTGCTGATTGAGGAAGGAAAAGCTAGTGCTTGGCAGAGCCAGGTAGCTAAACCTCAAAGAACTAACCTGGGAGTTCTCAGATTACAGCACCTTTAAGAATATACTCAGGTTTGATTTAAAACCTAATGTGATAAAATACAGACTGTGTCTAAAAATTTAATTATTTTTCTCAATCCTTATTAAACAGACATGTTTAATTTAGTCTTTGCTGAAAAAAATATTCATGAGCCTCAAAGATGTTTTCAAATGTGCTCAGCCAAATCAAAGTATCTTGGAGCAAAGTGTGCTCCAAGTTTTTATATGCGTTATGTCCTAATTATTTCTATCTTGAATCATTTGAATTAAAAATTTAAATAAAGGAATTCATCAATGTGGCAACCATAGATAAAGTTAGTATCATGATAAAAGCAAGAAGCACCTCGTTTATGCATTCAGTGATTGTTTTCTGCATGCCTAATGTGTGCACTCTTCTGAGCATAGAAGATACTGTACCTAGGCCCTTATTTTGGTTTTTCTTTGACGCGAAGGGGGAAAACTCAAAACCACATCAATTTTCTCAAGACTCAAAAGACTGACTGGGGAATCAGAGTGAATTTCAGAGACCAGGCAAGGACATAGTCTGGTGCAGCATACAGATAATAAACTCTCACTTAGAGCCCTGGGCCCTGATGATAGCTCCACTCCTCAGGCTCTCTGGAAAATTACCTACTAACTGTGCACTTCAGTGTCCTGGTCTGAAAGGTGGACAATTGTGAGACAGAGGTAGGAAACTTATGTGAAGAATAAATTAGATTATATGCCTTCTATTGCATTGAAAAATAAAACAACTGTGAAAAAACTAGTGAAAGGGTTTGTACCTCCCTTCCACTTTAGAAAAGATTTATACTACAAAGAGAATCAGTTTAACTCAGTCATTGTCCCACTTGCCCTGCAACAGCCAAAAAGGCTTCTTCACATCTTCAATATTTTTTTTAACCAAAGCATTGCTATTGTTTGTTTTCTATCCTATTGCTATTATTTGGTAGCAGCTGCTTCTTTTCTATTAACGTAGGAAGTTTACATGAGTAAACTTTATCTCCATGTTCAATTTAATCAAGAATTTCCTCTAGAAAATAACCACAGCTTTCCCCAGGGATTTTACCACTGATTTCCTCTCAGGTACAAAGCATACCCTTTTAAATTTCCTGAGGTTGTACTCATATATAACCTTTTATTCCAAGGGCCTTTGCTGGCATACACAACCACCATGTAAACAAACCGTACAGAGATTTAAATTTACCTTAAAGATGAATTCAAATGTTTTCTTTACAAAAGAAATAAAAGATTTGCTGTAGGACTTTCCTTGTCATCTCTGTTGCATGTCATCAAACACATTTTTTAAAATATTAAAAGCTACATGTTTCCTGTTGCAGCATCCTATAGAGAGTGACTGTGCCCCCAAAATTTATAACTAAAATGGGCCAGAAAGACCTAACAACTAATTGTGACTCAAAACCCTAATCAATTTTAAAAGGAGTATAAATAATGTAAACATGGAGCAAAGAGAATCATACATTTTGATTGGAATATTGGTGAGGATTCCGAAGCTGTTGTAATTTGAAATGATCACTAACATACCAGTAAAACACTTAAATGGTATAACAGGCTGGCCTGGTGTGGTGGTGCACGCCTGTAACCCAGCACTCAGACGGCTGAGCGCTCAGGCAATCAGGAGGATCGCTATGAGTTCGAGACCAGCCTGGGTTACATAGTGAGTTCCAAGTCAGTCTCAACTACATAGTGAGACCCTGTCTCAAATAAACCAAAAAAAAAAAAAAAATGGTATAATAGGCTGTCTTGGTGGCCTGCTCCGATCCTCAGCCCTCCCTGTTAGGTTTGGTTGATACGTACAAATCCCAGTAGCCACTAGGTGCATCTGCCAACAGTTCTCATGACCATCTATCTCCCCAGCAGAATTCACGGACAGGTGAAGCTGGCTTGCCTTTACTTGCCTTATTGCAAATTGTCAAGCAATGATTGGAGAAAGTTGTAGAAAATCTCTGTCTCTTCCTACCTCTCCAAATGCGACAGTGTCTGTGATGTAGTCGATGATATTCCCCATTTGCTCGTGATGACTTTAGATTACTACGAAACCCCACTCGGCCTCACTTCTTTTTCTGCCGTCTCACTGTGACAGAGACCCAGCTGTCCTGTGGCCTAAGGAGGGGAAAGGTGCTGCAATGCAAGGGTGGAGGAAGGCAGAGCTGCGTAATACAGCTGATCAATTCCAAGACACTCTCCGGTGAGACGGAATCACATCCCCTGACAAGAGCCCTCATACTTTTCCCAGAAGCCTCACAGAAATATGGAAAAGTGTTAACTCCTGTTAAAAGAACAACAATGCTGCACTCAGAGTGCAGGAAGAAAGGCGAGGCTTAGGGGAGCAGGCTTGTTACAATGGACCTGTTACAGATGTTCCCCAAACTCACAAATGACTGTTTCTCCGAAGGCTCTTTTTGCTTGGCCTGCTTCCTGATCTGCTGGCAGGACAGACAGAAAGTAGGACTAGACTATGATAAATATGATCATTATGAATATCTGAAATATACCAATAAAATTAATTTTAAAAATAGAAAGTGAGATTAGATCCTGAGGATAAAACTCTTGTCTGGAAGTTGAGTCTCTCCAAGACACAATTCAAAGAAAGATCTCATGAGTGTGGCCAAATGGATGGAGCCCAAATAAGAGTGGCTCAGATGTCATTAAAAATTAAAGTATCTGAAAACTGAACAGAAAAAAATAGGAAGGATTTTAAATCCTTCCAAGAAAATCAGTGAAGGTGAAAGAATAATTCAGAGTTAATCCGTAATGCCTTCTCTTCCTTAGAAAAAGCAGCAATAATGGATGTTGATAGGATCCAGAGAATTTTGTTTGGGCGGCCAAACTGCTCTCAACACGTCACAGTCCTCCCTAGTCAGTTTAGCCCGCCTACCTTGGGGTGGGAGATTAGGGTGTTGGTGGGTAAACATCCGCCTCTGGGAGCAGCACAAAGCAGAGCCTCTCCATGACCGTGAAAGCTCTTACCCAGCAGGAAGGAAAATGCTGTAGATGGAGCTGCGTGTACCCTAACAAGAGCCGTGACAGCCAGAGAGCTGGTCGTCACAAGGATCGGGGCTTGCACTATTCTGACACAGATGAAGAATTTGGAGTGCTTGGCACGTGGCGTGTTGGGAAGGATCATCATGTTGGCCCCAGAGAAAGGTGCTTTGTAGCCATAAAAAAATACGGTCTTCCTCCTAGCAACATCTGTCACCTTTGCTTATGCCCAAAGTGTGGTTGCTGTTGCTTTTCTCAGAATATATTTTAGACTTTCATTTTGAACCAGATCGCACACCCGTCAATCCTCTTACGGCATTTGCTGAGACATACGGGAAGAGGAGTGTGGAGCAGAATATTATTCAAACAGGGAAAAAGAGCAGAGCCATGATCATTTCTCATCAGTTAACCCGGAGTTCACCCAGGATAGAGTTGAGTCAATAGCAGGACGAATATTCATAAAACATGATAAATGTTAGCTGTTCTTATTACATAAAACTCTCAAAGTATACTGTCCAGCTGCGGCCATGTATGTGTTTTAAGACATTGTAAATATCACTACGTATACAAAATAAAACAAACACTATTTTTTACATATTAGCAATCCCATGTCAACCAATATGTATGATTTGTATGCCTCTAACTCTCATTAAAGCTTTCGTTTTTTGGTTTGGTTTTTTTTTTTTTTTTTCGGTTTTTTTGAGACAGGGTTTCACTATATAGCTGAGACTGACCTGAAACTCACTATGTAGCCCAGGCTGGTCTCAAACTCACAGCAATCCTCCTGCCTCAGCCTCCCAAGTGCTGGGATTACAGGCGTGCACTACCATGCCCAGCTTAAACCTTTCATGTTAATAATTTCTATTTCAAATTTATGGGGCATTCCTTTTTTAAGACAATGAAAACAAAAAATTCTTCTACTTTAAATTATCTTATTTTCAGGTTTTCCTTTTTTTTTTTTTTCCATACCTGGGATAAAACTCAGGACTTTCCACTTGCCAGGCAGGCACAGAGCCCCTGAGCTATATCCCTGGCCTTCTCAAGTGTTCTTATCAGAGTAAAGCATCCACAAAATTAGCACATCACAGCCCTTTGTGATCCTGTGCCAACCGTAGAGTCCCTCTGAGATTCAGATTCATGTGGGAGAATGATTTTCTCTACTAACCGCTGTCCTCTAATCTGGCATTCCTCTGCTGCCACTCACCAATGTCAGTGCCGTGATGCCACAGGGGGCACGATAGGAACTCCTGAGGACACACTGCATCTCCGTGTTGGGAGTGATTCTTCTGTTTTCACTCTAAGAACATTCTATTTTTTCTCAGAACTTCATTTGCATAACTATTCTCTCGGATGAAGGCCAGGGCTTTCTCCTTGAATGTCCTTTGGCATAGCTGATCAGCCAGACTCTCCAATAGAAGAGATGGAATCAGTGTCAATATATTTTTGGTTATCTATCAGCATCTTTTGGATCGTATTACCTTTAACTTCTCCGTTTCAAAGCTAATGACACAGTCCAAATTGGCTCAAAATTTTTATGTTTACTTCTATTCGCCATAATCAGGAAGACTGGAAATTAAAATTTTTATCATTCAAAACAGCCAAACATGTTTTAAAAAAATACCAATCACTCCTTTAATGCAAAGTCTGGCCAGGGAGAAAATTAAGGAAACTCAAAGGGTCAAAACTATATGCACATTCATCCTTGGAAGCCTTCAGTTTACTGAAACATAAAAAGGTAAAACCATGACTTCTCACCAAGTAGAAAGTTGGATCAAAGACCCAGATAAACAAGATGCCTCCACAAGTTAACATCTTTAGTGAATAAAGATAAAATAAAAATCGAACAAATATAAACATTCTGTAGGGAAGCCAGTAATTTAAGCCTTGAGTTGAAGAAAAGGGAAAGAAACCCAAGAGCCCTTACAGAATGGTCACATTTGCTGTGAAACAATAGGCTGGAGGGAAACCTGCCTACCTGAGGCAAAACTTCAGAGGGAATGTATACTAAAACCTCTCTATGGTAAGCATCGGCTCTGATTGGAGGAAAACATGCGATAGTGAGAGTCTACTCTTGAAATTTTTAACTACAGACAAGCCTGTGTTTGGGCCTGGAATTCAAATGGAAGTAAATTGCATTTTGAGGAGATGAGAAGAAGGAGGAGGAAAAGTAAAAAATGAAGATGGGAGGGGGAAAAGGAGCAAATATTCTTGTAAGTGAAAGCAACTAGATGACTGACAGACAAGACCAAAGTTTAAAACATGTTGTAGTTTCTGCAAATAATATCATCATACTAGTTCATAAATGAACAGATCAATGAAATAATTGGAGTTGCTATCTATAGACCAAAGGAAATGAAATCTTGTATAAAATGCATCATCTGAAATCAGAAGGTTGATTTTAATAAGTATAGGTGACCCCATAGCTAAATGGAAAAAATAACAATCTACTCATCACAAAATAGCATACCCTGTACATGCATCAGATATGGAAATATGGATAATAATTCAAATGTGTATGTACTATATCAGATGTTTAGGTTTCACTGGCAACTGCTTGGTAACTAAATCAATCAAGTAAATAAATCGCATTAAATTTGTTCATTATCAATATAATTTGATTATAATAGAGTACATAAAGTATTACTAGTTAACAATTTTAAAGAAAGAACACTTGAAAAATGAATGATGGGGCAGGATGTGCTTACTTGATAATATGTAACTATGTAGGATGCTCTTCCAAAAGCTCGTCATGAGATAGTGGAAATCAATACATTTATGATGCAATAAATTAGCAATTCATCAAAAGAACAAACTCTTTCAAATGTACTACGTACTACAAGTTAAAAGCAAATATATCCATGGCATGCAATAGGCACAGAAATGATGGCAATAAATCAAAATTGCAAATCATTGCTAAGAAATTAATGAAATTTCCAAGGAAACTCTTTTAAATATTTAAATATGGAAAAAATTATTTTTCTTATTCTACAGTTAAGAATATATTATTTCAGAGTGAGCTTTCCTTTTTCTTTCCCTTCTTCACCCCAGAAAAATCAATCCTTAGTATTGACATTTTACAAATTCTACTACTACTCAAAGTAAATCACATGTTTTAATAGCCACTTTCCTGTAACTCACAGCCTTAAGTCAGTGTAAAATATGTTTGAGTCAGTTATTGGTAAGAATGCTCCCAAGAGAATCTTGCCATAATCTCAATCAAATATGACCACTGAAGCAATTTTAGTGAGAGAGGTAAAAGACATTGACCACCTTTCCCCTACAATCTCTGCAATAGCTGGATCTAGTTAGAATTCAGATCTTCATTGTCCTATGCACAAAAAGACATGAAAATCTGTCATTAGCTTGGCCATTGGGAATTTGATTAATTTCTCACACCAACTTCAAAAACATTCATGTGTAAATATTTCAGTGTTCATCTTGTCATAGTAATAGCTTCATCTTCAGTCAGATTTTCCATTGTAATACAAGCTTGCTATTTTCTCCGTATTTAGCAAAATATTAGAATTGCTAAACCTAGAAATTAGCAATGATAGACAACTCCCACACTAAAAAAATCCCTGGGCATTTTTGAAGACTTCTCTATTTTTTTGAAGCATATCCTCATTATTATGGCTTTCTGAATTTCATAAAATCTATTGTCCTTGCTTTGAGTTTTTCCAAGTGAAAAACCTCCTGAAATTGTGCAGCAGACTCCTGAAAGTAAATGAAGAAGAATAAGCTTAAATAAAGTATAGAAAACCATGGCTGGAGTCAAGTTCCTTGCTACACCCAACAGGTGAATGTCTGAATCGACTCAGCAGGGGATGATTACTGACCCAGAGGAGCCAAAACATCTTGAAAAACTGATATTTTGCCAGTTTGGGCAGAGGTGGACCTTAGGGAGTGGGGGTGGGGACAAGGACGCTCACTAGGGGACAATTAGATCAAAGTTAATTATTCAGTCAGACTTTCACCATGCCTCGCTTGCCTGCCGTGCTATCTAAAAGAAACATGTGCTCAGCGAAACTCCATTGCCTTTGTTGTTTCTCAATAAATCTGGGGGTTTGAATCAGTTCGAAACTTCACTTCCTTCCAGTAAAGACCCCTGTGTCCCCCACACAAATTTACTTTTTGTCTCTCACGTCTTCATTCCCCTAACAGGATTTGCTGGCCTGAAGCCAGCACAGAAGCAGATCATTGCATTGTTAAAGAGAACTGTTACAATGCACTTGAGGATGCAGATTTGCCTCAGTGGCACCCTCGCCTGCCTCGCTAGTGCAAGGGCCGGAGTTTGATCCCCGGTAACGGAAAAATAATAATCAAAGAAAAGAAAATTCACTGGAAATTTGGGAAATAGTAAGGCATTTAAAGCCCTTGGTCCTGTTCCACCTTGCTACATTTTTACAATCTATACATTCCAGGCTCCTAGGTTTGAATATTCAGCCTCATCTTTGACGCCTCTCCCTTCACTCTCTCTGTAACAGATTGATTAGTCCTTTTGACTCATTTCATACTACCTCTCCTATCATCCTCCTGTTTCTATTTAGCCCTCTTCTAAGCCCATTATGAGCCCCTAGAGAGTCTAGTCCCTTTCTCTTCTTCCTGTGTCCTACTAATTACAGCTAGTTAAAACGATGAAGAGAAGTTGTAGTATTGACCCCTCATTCCATCAAACCCAATGGTGACACTAATTTGCAAAGTACACAGTACACACACTCCAGAGAATGATGCAAAGGAAATTGGGTCTAACATTTTCCTCTTTTTATTTGAAAATCTTGGGAGAATTTAGCAATTCCTGCCCCCAATTATTTCTTTAACGTGTCTCCGTTTTGAGGATGTGAACTCCACTTTTTCACAGTTACACCAAACTCCCTAAACTACTTATTGTTATGTAGCCTCATGATGGATAGATGTCCTGTATTGGGATTATTTTGAAAACAAGGGAAAAAAGAAAAGCGAACAAAGATAAAAACTTAGGTGAGCAGAACTCAGGATCAGTGAGTCACATTAACCCTCCCACCCAAATATGGAATGCTTTCCAGAAATATCAAGTCTTCACTCCTTTTCATTTTAGTCAAGGATTTGCTACCTCTCTGCCTCTTAGCCCCGGCTCCCTCACTACATATAACATGCATAGCTTAGAGGTGTGCCTGGTTCATTGACTTCTGATTTCTTACTTCCACAGTAACAAGGCAGCTAGCTTTTGCGCATTACCAAGGTAATTAAGTATGTAAGAAAGACTGC
The DNA here is from genome assembly GCF_012274545.1 of Fukomys damarensis. Classification (NCBI taxonomy): domain Eukaryota; kingdom Metazoa; phylum Chordata; class Mammalia; order Rodentia; family Bathyergidae; genus Fukomys; species Fukomys damarensis. The sequence continues at coordinate 42,996,005 of NW_022900916.1, read as the reverse complement.
TCCTTGAGATGACAGCCACAAACCAGCTCCACAACAATGGCTTTGTCTGCAGAACTGTGCTCACTGAAGAAGTACTGGGTTGCTTGAGACTCCATGGTTATGAAGCTGGCAAAATACTCACTCACCTACAGAAGTCGAATACTTACATGAATGACAAGGAAATCCCTTGTACATCTCTTTGGTTCCTTTCACAGACAACAGATAATTGAAAGCAGGGACAGTCAGTTACCTCAGTGCTATAGCAGGCCCCTAAATTTCTAGGTTGGTCCTGAGTACACACCAGACATAGGATCATCTCTCTATTTTATTAACATTGTGCTCTATAGTTTCTCAATTTCACACAAACATTTTTAGACTTGTGACAAAAACAAACCAAAACAAACAAAGAAACTTCATCTCTATAACTGGCAAGAATGTTGTTTATCTTGAAAATGCATTGTTTTGAATGGCATTGTCAGAAATATGAACTTAGAGAGAAAAAAAAAAACTGTAGATGAATGTTACTTCCAAGGTAGGTGCTGGTGAATATTTGAGAATTTGAAAACATAGTCTACTCCTTTTCTTAACAGTGTACAACAATGAACCTATAAACTGCTCTATGTATTCATGTGTCAAGAATCCTGGCTGAGAAAAAGAGAAAAAGGGCAATGCCTGAAAATTAGAAAGCTGCTTTCATTGCCACCGCATGCACTGTTTGCTGACCCGGAAGGAGATTCAGCCCCTACTCCTGTGCAGGAGCTGCCCCTGCCACCCCTCCTGGGAGCCCTGTGTTGACTGTGTATGGCAGCTGTCCCTGAAGCTGTGGATCCCAGGCCACTGAGGAACTGGAAGTTGCCCGCTACTGCCAGGACAGGAAATTCACCCTTCATCCTGCGTTTTAATTTTGCTTCAGTATCTTTTGTTAGCAGCACCTGTCTGGAATTCAGCCCTCAAGAAGGTCTAGGAAAATGCTTTCAGTGTTTTTGGGGAAAAAAGACAGCCTGGAAGACAGAGATTATACCTGGGTGCGGCAGATGGTACCTGGCATACTTACAGATTTTAAGGATAAAATATTCAAGTAGGGGTGATACTGTTAAAGCAGGCTTGCACCTTAGTAGCTTTGAGTGAATAAAAATAAAAATGCCCATTCAAAGGAGTATGTATAGTGTCAAGGGAAAAAACAGATTTTCATAGATTACAATATGTAATAAAATAAACAGTTAACTCTTGCTAGCTTTTATCCTTTGTGTATATAAAAATAAAATAAAAACAGTTCAGCAGTTTACCACTGAGCCAATCTTTAGAGCTAAAGAATTTTCTAAGATGCAACTTTTTTGTTAGTAAAACAAGAAGCTAAAACACTGTATCTTTCACCCATTCAGCAGTGTGATGAGGATGGGCTACTTACATTGTTCTGGCCTTTGCAAGGAATGCCGAGGTCATCATGGACCTCACAGGACATCATGGACCACACAGATGCAATATGTCTTAAAGATGTTTCTGCAAATATACCGGGGATCACGAGGAGGTAAGGGAAACATTAGAGAGAGAACAGAAGAAATAGCATGTGCAAAGTCGAAGGTGCATGTTAAATGGTGGGTTTGGAAGTACTATTTTTTTAAGTAAAAACCTCTTGAGTGATTGATGTATTTGTTTATGAAATGATTTGGAAATTTCAATGCAAGCAAAAAGAAAACAAAAAATTATTTTCACTATAATTTCCTTTAAAAGTATACATATTTTTATTTAATGTATACATCATGATGTTTTGAAATATATATGCACAAAGTGCGAAATAATTAAATCAAACTAATTAACATTTCTGATATGTCACATACTTTCTTTTGTAGTGAGAACACTTAAGACACTCTCTCAGGGCTGGGGATTTAGCTTAGTGGTCTGGCACCTGCATCGCGCAAGTGCAAGGACCAGAGTTCAATCCCCCGTACCAAAAAAAAAAAGAAAAAAAAGACACTCTCTCAAAAATGTTTACTCATAGAAAATACACTTCTTTTTATTAACTATAGTGTCACCTACCATAGAGCAGAACAGATCTCCACGATTTATTCATCCTATCTAGCTGAAACTGTGTACCCTGTAATCCACATCTTCACATTTCCTGCCACACAAGACCTCTGCCTCCCAAACTCCAGCACCCACCAAAGTGTTCTCTGTGGAAAATACTATGGAACAGTGTTTCGGACTATTGACTTCACCTTCGTACTTCTTACATCTAAAACCCTTCCCTGGCCTCCCTTTACACCAAAAGTCCTTATAAGGCTTGGGGTGATCTGGCCTCTAACTACCAGTGGGATCTCATCTCCTCCCAGCGGACTTTCTTGCTGTTCCAAACTCAAGGTCTTTACTCTGCTACCCAGAATTCTGCGCCCCTGTACCTACCTGGTTTGATCCTTTGCTTTGGTGAGGTAGATGTTCAATTATCATCTCATTATAAAGGCCTTTCCTGGCCTCTGTAGCTAACAATGCTTCTCTCTTCTCACCATGATGAACTTTTCTTAATAACCTAGATTCTAACTGGTAATTATATATTTTATATACTTACACAATATATACCAACTATGGACATGCATACATCTATACATTGTTTGTTTGCACATGGCAGCAAGGTTGTGCTCTCTCTTAGCACCTACAACAGACTGGTATGTAGTAGACACTCATGTGCAAAATGAACTAACAAACAGCTAAATGAATGAACAAACGAATCAACAGGTAGGAAACCAAGTTGAACTCCTAGGGTCATCTGATGGGAAAACAGTATGTAATGTTGTACATAAGATCCTAATGGTATAATTGACAATATGAAATAGGAAGAAAAGGGCTAAAGGAGTAGGAGAAGTGGGAAGGGAAGGGGAAAGGAAATAGGGAAAAGAAAAAAACATGGGAAAATGAAAACTCGGAAATAAAGTATTTGTAAATAGAAAAGGGCAGAGGGGATGAAGGGAGGGCAGGGACAAGGGGAAAGAATGAGAACCAAGACCTGTCATGTAAAGGTACAAGATCCCAATGATGAATGTAACTGTACTGTATCCCTAAAATGTGCCAATAAACTCAATGAGAAAAAAAATTTTAAGAAAAGATATATAGGCTCCACTCTTTCAGGCCAGAGTAGAGCAACAGAGTGGGTGAATGCAAAGAGAAGATGAAGGGGATCCGTAGTCACTCTCCACATTCTGAATTTTTCCCGGAGCTGGCCCTCTGACAAGTTACGGACTTTTCCATCCAATAAGAAATGTGTTTGGTAGACTGAACAACGCCTTGTAAGGGGGAAGCTCTACACAGGCTCAATCAAATTTGGGTCTTAAAAAACCAAAACAACAACAGCAACAAAAAATGGAGACAGACATTTACTTCCAAATGCTCTAGTCAAAATAAAGTATGTTAACTATAAAATTATCACAGAGCTCTGGCTGAATGACTAATTTGTGAAATCCCCAGCCCACCCTCCCTCCCCCATCACTGTGGCCCACAATAACTTCAGGGAAATCTCCCGGAGATACATGTAGAAAATAAGTCTCATTTCCACAGAGGAAACAAAAAAGGAAGGGGGGATAAAAATAAGAATAGAAAGACTTGGCAAGTAACATTAACATCAGAAAGAAAAGAAAGCTGGGAATCCAAGTGAGCTCAACCAGAACACACCAGAGCAAACAGCTGCTCCCCGAGGAGCTGAAGGGAGCGAGGAAGCGCTGCCTTTTTCCTTCCCAATAAACTTTCAGATCCCCAGCCTTACCCTTACCCACCCCACACACTCCTCAGCCCACGCAATCTCTTTCCCTGGCTGGGCCTTCCTGACCTTCCTGACCTTCCTTCTTTTCCTCCGTGCCCTGCCAAGAGCAGGATGCAGATTTCACAAAGACACGGAACAGATTGCAAAGCCTCTCCTTGACAGTGAACTGGTCTGAGGAACTGGCTTTCCCAGCTGCTTAATTCACAGGACTGGCACAAAGATCTCCTGAATGTATGCAAAACTCTAACATTTAGCAGAGGAGAGGAAGAAACTGGGTTAGGATGCCTTCAGCTGCTGCCCTTGCAAGGCTTTATGAGTTGGCTGGAGCATAATACAAACAGCTTGTCTTGCCACAGTCATAATAATGACAAATTACTAATACAGATATGCACAGACAAAAGTGAAATTAAAACACCGTTAATGAATTTCTCCATGGTCTAGTCGGTTTTGTTCTGCTGCACTCTAAAGCTTTTGAGGGAAGCAGGGAAGGAGTGCAAAAAAATTATTAAAATATATGCATAACATAAATAATTTTTTCCATTCTAGTCTAGTGAGAGTTCTTTTATTGAGGCAACACTTTTTTTTTTTTTTTAAACCAGGGATCAGACTCAGCACCTTGTAAATGCAAGTCAGGAAGAGGCACCACTGAGCTAAATCCCCAGCCATGAGAGTCCTCTTCTAATTTGTACCTTTTGCCAAATGATTTAGGACATAAAAAGCCTATAGGAGATTTCCAGGTTTGACAATTAAAAATGCGGAATATAAACTTTTAAATATAATTAGATAGTCTGTATCTTTTTTTTTTTTTCCATCTCTGCTGTATGGCTTCCTGCCTTATTTAATGCCATGGTTAATAACATGTCTCCACAGAAAGGCAACTGTTACCTTAGTAAATAATTTAATCTCAGTTACCGTCAATTTCTTGTTCTGTACAATCAGTTAATAACAGTGCATACTTCCTAGGATTCTTTTGATAATTAAATGGTTCAGTTTATTTGATGTGACAGAATGGTGTTTCCACTTAGAAAATATTATTATCATTATTGCTTTAAGTGGGATGGTGAATTTTTAGTCAGTATATAAAAATGTTAGATTAGTTACCAGTAAAATTCCGCACATTTTCTTAGTTTTATTATGCTTTACTGTCTTCAACTTTATGAACAAGAAAAGGAGCATATAAAATTATTACACAAATAAAAACATCCACATTTCTGTTCAACGGTGACTACCATGGGAGGCATGGGAAAGGCAAGAAATACGGGAGACAGACATAGGGAAGATGGAAGAAAGACGAATAGGTGTGATGCTTTTGGCCAGCGCCATATTTTAAATGTGCTATTGTACAGCACTTCAGATCTGAGACGATTCTCAGCAGCTCATACAACTCAGGCTTCACTTGACAAATCAAATTTGGGTCCCCCAAGCTTTGAGAACTGGTGGCCGTCTTTAGAGAAAGCACATGCTTTTCATATTAAGCTCCCGTCCTCTAGAAAACCAGGGCTAATGTTGAGTCCCACAAATAACACACCTGCGCTTACTTTTACACACAGTAGCGGCGCTCATTTATTTCATCTGAGTGTGGCCCAGATAATTGCACTGACCCTTTCAATTATCTGCAACAGCAACCCCAAGCTACCTAAATAAACAGTCTGAGAAATAGTGGACTTGGTGAGCTAGAACCACTTACAACAAATCACTTAAATCAATAGACTTCAAATATTTATACTTAAATACCTTTTAAAGGAATTTTTAAAACTTTGTGCTACTTGTACATGTTTAGGTTGAAGTTTAATTTTTTTACCATATGATTCAACAGTTGAAAGGGTGTAAGTTTTAGCATAATGCCAGTCTGCTTTCACCTTCAATTTTCTCTGCATCCTGATTAATTTTCTTTTATTGACATATAGCAAAACTCTCTTTGTGGTGCACAATTCCACAGATTTTCACTATCATAAACCAAGTACCACTGTCTATCCCCTCTAAGGCGAAAATAGCTCCATCATCCTACCCCTCTCTTACAATACTTTTTAATATGTGCTACTTCCTCACAGAGCAAAGATAATTGGAAAGCAGTGAGTTTCACAAATCAACTACAAAACAATAAAAAGTTTGCGTATAACCTTATGGCACACAGTACCGACTGTTTTCCAATAACCATTTGCCCCTTCCCCCACCGTCTAGAACTCCCAATTTCAGTGGAATTCTACATCCTTCAGAATAAGGATTATACTTTTTGGAATCCCTTTTATCTGGGTTTGGCCACCTAGCTAAGCTGTGGTCAAGAGAGCAAAGGTGGAAGTATTATCCGTGAAGCAGCACACCCGCTGCTTACCCTTTCCATCACTGTCCCTACCTCTACTGCCCCATTGATACTTGGACACAGTAGTTGGCTCTCTAAGGTGCCATTTTGGACCTTTGGGACAAACCCATGCTGTACAGAGTCCATCTTCAAAGGGCTGTTTGGAGGCTGAACTGCCACTGCAGTCTTAGACTGTCTAAATTTTTACTTGAAGGAAAAGTATTTATCCTATTTAAGCCAGTCTAATTTATTTTGTAATATCTGTGTCTGCTAATCATAGATCTAATTATAATTATTATACCCATTGCATTTCAAATAAATATTAACTTGAAAAATATAACATTGTCATTCAATAAGTCCAAAAAGATAAGTTATTAAAAATTCCTTGTAGTTCAACCTAATATGTGCTCAAGGCAAGGGGGAGTGAATGAGAAAAAAAACTTTCAATATATAAAGACAAAAGTAATCTTTGGCCATATCACTGAGATAAATAATATTAACTTTTCCATATTTACTAACAGCTTTTTATGCCTGAATGCGCCAAAATTAACTCTGTATTATTGTTGTCATCCTATCTAGAAGATAGTATACAACTAGAACAAAATAGTTTTTCTGATCGTAACTATATTTTAGAATTTATGTAATAGTGCTTTTCCAAATGAGATTGGTTGTCCTGTGATTTTAAGTTCAATAATTGGCTTCCAGTCTTTTTGAGGTTATCCATTCTATGCCCTCTCCCATGGAAATATACTTTTGGTTTTTTTAGGTATCAAAATTTATAAATTAATCTTTAAAAATAAACTGAAATAAAAATAAGCAATCTTTCATTATCCAAGATTATTATAGAAGCCCTATGATCCATATGTTGCTTCTAAAGATACTTTCCAAAAGCCATACCCATACATAAATTTACACTGGCAACATTTCTTTCTTCCTGCAATAGTGCTTTAAAATTCAAATGCAAAGAGATCATCCTTAAATTATCTTGCCTTGTGAGTGACATCCTCCATTAAGACCTAAATTTGCCTCCAACCCACATAGAACCAGTGTCCACAGAGTGCTGCTATGAATTTTAATAGCTGGAATGAAGAATAACAGAAAATAGTCTTGAGAAATTACTCATGTTGAAAAATATCTTAGCCTCACATCAATTTAGATAACCTTTCCAAGATTGGCTTTAGGGTAGGAGATTTCAGAAGCGTTCCTTGAGACTTGGGACTGCAGGAGCAATGGGAGATGCAGGTTAGTATACTGCAGCCTGGCTTTTTTGTTTTGTTTTGTTTTGTTTTTAACCTGAGATCAAGGATGGCCTTGAAGAAACCTACCTTGTGGCCCCTCCCATGCCATAAAGTTTATAGCATGAAGCAAGATTTCTAGGCTGGGTTCCTATATAAAAATTTCAAAAGGTATCATCATAATGTCTGTGGAAATTAGGAAAAAAAGTCAGAGGAAAACGTTGATTTTTACAAATTAAATAGATGTTATGGTACACAAAAATGTTTTGTTTTTTTTAAACCCTCTATCTGCATTGCAAATGGAACCAGGATAAAGGTGTAATCTGCAACATGATAGAGGTCATTACCTATCTGGAATTTTCTGACAAATGGGGACTGACAAATGGGGCCCTGGAGTTCCAGTAGTGAAAGCATTTTGGAATCTATATACAACCATTGACTAGTTTCTTCTTTTTATGGTAAGAAATAGGAAAATATACTTGGTTATAGCCCAGTGCCTACTTCCAGTCCTCTTCTCAGTAACCCTTTTACTGTCCAATTAAGGGACAGGTCCGAAGAGCTCAGCCAAAAACAAGACACGGGTGAATATTACTGGACAGAAACCTGAAGAGAGGAAAAGTTGTGAGAAGTTAAGATGTGAGCAGGAGAGAGAAAGATATTAGAAACGCCAGCTGAGTGAGGTCAAGGGGGGCCTGCACCTGGGTACCCATTTCTTCTAGGTTGAAGCTTGGCAGAGATAAGAGGCATAATCTGCAGAGCCTTGCAGGTCAGGGCAGGTTGAGAAGCTGGATAAAGTGTTTGGCTACTGGGTTTCCAGACTTCCCTTCTGCAATGCTCCCTGGTTGGCCAGTTCCCTCCCCCAGGACACTCCTATCTGTTTAAGCCTCTGTCATCTCTTTCCTTCAAAATCCATAGTTGAAGGAGAGTTGCATTCATATAGGTATCTTTCTTGGTCTTCTTTCTTATACAAACCTGCAAAAGTAGGCTCTATATTTACTCATTTTAATGCTCCTAATAATGTTTGTGTTCTACACTTCTCTGTCATCTTTTCCCAGTGTTTTTGGTGAGGGCACAGTAGTACGCACCAGCACATGCATTGTTCAAGTAACTCCAGACACTCCCAGATTCTACTGGGAGATTTTAACCAGTAGGTCCCAAAAAGGTATTGGAATCCAAATATTTCTTTGGTGATTCTAATGGACCCCCATATTGTTAGGGTTCTGTAGATCTCTCATAGAACAGAATCAACAGGATAGACTTACAGACAGACAGACGGATGGATGTTTGTCAGAGGCTTATCGGATCAGGGATTACATAATTCACAATAGCTGTCTACGCTAGAAATTCAGGTGATCAAGTAGCTGCTCAATACAAGAATCTGGAAGCTACAGAACAAGATGGATCAAGGATGCAGCACAAGTCCAAGGCTGAAGGCCTGGAAGCTCTGTGAAGAATCCTAGGTGTCAATCTACATTGAAAGGCTGAAGAAACTGGAGTCTTATCACCACAGGTGATGGCAGCATCAAAAGACACACCTGCTAAAACAGAATCAAGACTTTTGGCACAGTGCAACTTTTTCCTCTCCTTTCTTGTTCCATATGGTGACAAGGCTATTGGATGATGCCAACCTTGATTTGGGTAGGTCTTCCTCTCAATTTGCTGAGCTATATGCCAATCATCTCTGGAAACACCCACACAGACACACTCAGAAATGTACTTTACTAACCTCCTAGATGTCTCCTAATCCAGTCAGGTTGATGATCAAGATTAAGCATCACCACAACTCATAATAGCTAAATCTTGGAAGCATCTTGTATATCTATCAACAGATGAATAGGTAAAGAAAATGTAGTATTCATGCACAATGGAGTACTACTGTGACATACAATGAATGCATTACAAATATATAAAAATGGAGCCCACTCTTCTATATAATTAATTTTTACTAATAAATTTTTTAAAAAATACAAGGACACTAAAAGTATAAAAGGACTCAATCTCCCAAACTCATGTATTTCTGCATTCTTTCCTAGTGCCAAATAGAAAACCATCTGTCATCACAATATCCCGTCCTAACTTGAGTCATGCCCATTAGGAATCTCACAAGGGACCATTTCTCCAGGGTGTAACAACTTCCATCCATGGTAAAAACGGGGAAAAAAAGTCTCAGGGGAATTACAAATACATTTTCATTGGGGAACATCTGTTAAACAGTAATAAAATCAGTTTAAATCATCTTCATTGAATCTATTTGTTTTTTCTCTGCTTTATATCAGTATGAGTTGGGAATGAAGAAATTGGATATTCTAAAGCTTGTTAAGAGTATCTAAAATCAGATATATTGTAGATCATAATTAATGAAAGTGGTGATTTCCCTTTTATAATTTTAAGCCCTATATCCTTAATCTGCACATAATTGCTCAGAAAATTGTAAGCAAAGCAAATACATAGTAAGAAAAACTATAAAGACTGAAAGTGGATTATTAAAAGTAACATGAGGATTTTTCCACTTTTCTCAGTAGTAATTTCTACAAAGAATGTTTAACTAGAAGGGAAAAAAACTCTAAACACCAAAGAGAATGGAGATAAGCAGAGAGGATGCTCCACATCATTCTGATTACAATAAAATACACAGATGCAAAGGTAATATAAACTCCCTTAAAGAACAAAATAAGGTAATACAATTAAGGATCTGTTACACAAATTGTATAATGAAAACTACATTTAATATCTGTATTATAAACATAGCAAAGTCTTCGTCCCCCATGTATTTATTCTTATTTTATCTTATAAAATGTTTACTATTTACTACATTCTGTTGACAGTGCATATAATACTTGCACCCACTGAATCAATTATTTGTTAAATGTGTATTTCCTTGTTTATATATAAGAAAAATTTAATCATAACATCTAGTAAAATTAATAGTTATTTCTGACTTTTATACATAATTCTTTTAAAATTATTTCCCAAAGCTAAACACTATGGTCTAATATACCATGAGCACTGATTTTAAGGAGTACTGTGCCTTTTAGCATGCTCTTTCCCTCATAAATAAAGGAATTATAATTTTAGTTACTCATACAATGGATTATTAAAAATTAAGTAATGACTAACAATAGATGCTTATATTTATTATATCCTCGAAACATAAACTATGTTAGTTACATTATTATTAATCACATTAGTTCTTTCATCACTATAAACATGCATTTAGTGTTTTCAGTAATCTTTGATGAAATATAGTCCATAATTTATCTTAGGCAATTCTATTACATTCTGAAAAGTCATATTATGTACATTTAAAAGGAGAGCTAGACTTTTCTGAGAAAAAAGTCCAATTTAGCTGATTTTGTTGACTGTGAGAATTGATATTTTTAAAACCATATTACCCGGCAAAGGTGTAAATTTGTGTTAGTTCAGATTCTTCAAGAAGCAACTGACAACACAAGATTAGATGTGAAAGAGATTTGTTAGAGGCAAAGTCTCTACAGAAAGAAGACTGAAAGATGTCGGGACCCCTTCAGACCACAGAGCAGATCTGTCACACTGCAAAGAGAGGGGAAAGTAAGGGGAGGGCAGGAACTGTCTCAGACAGCGGCTCCTTTCAGAGAGAGCCTTGGCTCAGGCAGTGAAGATGCCTGGGCTCAAGCTGCCTGTTAGAGGAACCTGCTAGCCACAGGTCTGAACTGGCATCCTTAAGCCCACACTAGCTGAGAACAATGAAGAGCAGGGCAGTCTGAATGTAAACCCACGGTGGACTCAAACAGCAGGAGCTGGGGCCCTCAGCCCACGCTCTCCAAAGAGACAGAGAGGTGACTTTGTAGCTGTGGCAAACTGAATAATTTAATCTGTAATCTATGTTTTCAGATATATTATAAATATAATAAGATGAAACACTTAAGAATTATATTGAGAAAAGGCTTTTAAAATGAAAATTCTTTTTAACTGTCACAGAATTGTCGGGGTGTGTTGTGTTAAAAAGGTGTCTCGACACAAAAAAACTAGGTGTTAACAATTAATAGTCATTAATTCTCAGGATTAGAAAAATACATTCTTATAAAATATGTAACAAATCTTTCTGTGAAATAGATGATGATCTGCTTAATTATCCACTGAGGTGCAAATTAAAATAATTTTTGAAGACAGAATGCTATGCTTTTTGGCATACAGTGTAAGATGTTAGGAAACTGAGCAACATAGCCAAAAATCTTGAAATTCTACTTTATATAAATGTTTTGTGGCAGAAAAGATGACATGTAATCAATAAAATAATTTTATACACAAATATATACTACCTGAAGGTAAAATTCTGCAAGGAAAGTAGAAGTGAGAAAATGCATCGTGTGGGCATCCTACTGTTGAAAAGGTATTCTCACTGCCCAGGAGGGAGAAGATCAATTCACTACTGCATTGGTTTCATCTCGGAGATTTAGACAAATGGAAAAAGCATCAAGCCCACTCTTGCAAAAAATAAAAATATAAAAAAGGTAAAATTAACAAGTTTTCTTTAAGCAAGCAGACACTGAATGTACAGGGTAAACAACTGACCTGAAATAATGGGAGAAATCAGTCCCTCCTAGGAGAAGCATTTGCTTATGGGAGCTGAAGCTGTCAGATCCCATGGGACAAGTAAAAAGAGTTAGCTAAGTTTTTAGTGAATTACAAGAATGAGTACAGGCCAGCAGAAAATATGGTTTCTCTGAGCCACAGATCTATGAGGCTTTCCAGGCCCTTGACAACTGTTCCTCTATAAGCCTGGCCTGCCACTCATAGAAATGATAGCGAAGAACAGAGAGGAGATGCCTGTAAGAGCACTATTTATTTGTAAGAGGCGATCCACTATCACTGCTGAAACTCCACCAAGACCCTTCTCCCTGATATCCCATAATCTTCAGTTGAAAGAAAGCAACAGGGAAACAATACCCCTCTTGCCTTTTGGGGCACTTGTGAAAACTCATTGTAGTTGGAGGAAAGCTCTATTACTGTGGCAAGGACAGCATTAACTGCTAGAATCAACACAGTAGCTGGAGGGAAGGCAGGAACACTTAGCCACATTTCTGAGACTCAAAGACACATTACACTACCTAACACAGACTGAGGGTTAACCAGAACACACTCCTGTTACCTCCCAACACCATGTTAACAACTTCAAGTAAAAACAGCAACTGAATACAAGTAGTATAGCGGTTGAGAGTGGAGGGGGGACTCGGGCTCAGTGAACCAGGAAAACTCAAAGTCTTCAAGGCTCAGACACTGAGAAAATGACCTCTAGAACAGTAGCTCACACCATAATCACCAGCGAAATGTGCACCCTACCTGGGACACAGCCAGTAATACTTCAGTATCCATCCTTCAGTAACCAAAAAGTTATGAGGAAAGAGAAAAGGCAAACAAAACAGTCTCAAGAGAAGAGACATCAGATGAGATTTAAATGTTGGAACTATCAGACAGGAAACTTCAAATCACTATGATTGATGTGCACAGGCTTTAATTGAAAGAGTAGATTATATACTGCATCAGATAGGTAATTTCAGAAAAAAAGATGGGCATTTTAAGAACTAATCAAATTGAAATTCTAGAACTACTAAGTACACTAACAGAGATCAAGAATGTCTTCAGTTGGCTCACCAGTGGACATGACATAGTGATTCTGAAGACAGGTTAATAAAAATTACTTAAACAAAGTGCAAGGAGAAAAAAGTTGGAAGCAGTGAAACAGAAATAAATGTTCAAGAACTGTGGGATCATATCAAATGACCTAACATGGAAATACTTGTAATGTCAGAAACAAATGGGTTAAAGAAATATTTAGAGAAATAATGGCAGTAATATTCCAAAATGAATGTGGGACAGCAAACCACAAATCCAAGAACCTCAGGAAACAAAAAAATGTAAAAAGAAAATAAAACCTAGGTGAAATATCTATCTATCTTCTGTCCTTATTTTTCTAATATATATGTATGTATCTAATGTATATTTAAATTGTATGTGCTGGGGTTGACATGACAGAATTCTGTAGATTGAATGACTTAAATATGAGATACATATTTCTAGGGAGTAAAGTCTAAAATCAGAGTTCTCGCTGACTTTCACATGGCAAAGAGAGAGAACTCTCATGTCTCTTCTTGTTCTTTTATGGAAATAAGCATTATTCTATTCAGCTTCCATTCTAAGAAACTTGCTTAACTTTAGTGACCTCCCTATGGGCCCGATTTACAAACACAGGCATATTAGAGGGATTCTTCATAAAAATTAGAGACATACATATTTCAGTCCATAGCATTCCACCCTTGAGCTCCTAAATTTCATGTCTTCTTACATTCCATTCAGAGTGTCCCTAAAGTCTTAACCCATTCCAGCATCAAGTCTAAACTCCAAAGTGTCATCTAAATCAATTATGGATGAAATTTCAAGTATGATTCCCACTTCATATAGCAAAATCCCCCTCTTGTATGAATCCCTGAAACCAGGGAACATTTTGTGCTTTCAAATTGCAAGTATGGAGAAAACATTCCCATTCCACAAGAAGTAAAGAGGAAAAAAAGAACGGGTGTTACGTCACAACCAAGTCCAAAACCTAGCAAGGCAAATTCCATTCCATATTAAAGTTAGAAAAATCCTCTTTGTTCAATGTCTCACTTTTCAGACCTTCTGAGGCGGTTAGTAGTCCTGACTTTAATGTTCATATCTTCTATTAGCTGTCTATTATTCATAATAGTCTTAATTTGTTCTAGCATATACCTCAAAACCATTCCAGCTTTTACCTATCAGCCAGTTTCAAGGCCACTTACACATATTTAGGTATTTGTTACAATGGTACCCTTATTTCTAATACCAAAATCTTCATTAGTCAGAGAGAGAAAGTTGTTATAGAAGATGTCAATTGACTCACAATTATGGAAGCTGACAATTTCATATTCTGCAGCGAGCAAGATGGAGAACTAGGCGAGCTGATGGTGTTTTTCCACTCATGCACCAACAGGCTTAAGACAAAAAAAAAAAAAAAAAAAAAAATTTCATTTGAGTGTGAAGGTAGGAAAAAAGTTGATGTCCCAGTTTGAGACAGCTAAGTAGGAGAAATCAACTGTTTGTTTTACTTGGGCCCACCACTGACTGGATGCAGCCGACCGGTGGTGGGGAGGGCAAACTGCTTTCTTCAGTCTTCAAATGTTAATTTCATCTGGAGACGCCCCCTCTAGGGATGGACATACGTCTCTAGGCATTTGACAAGAGTGTACACTGCAGAGTAATATTGCATGCAAAGTTTAAAACATCCATAGGGGAACACAAAAGGAAATATGAACTATGATAAATGGCTATGAAAAATGAACATAAATGCATTACAAATTAATGACATAACTGATACAGATGTAGAGGAAACAAGGAATGGTGTAAAAAAATAGGGTTGACCAGATAATGTAAACTTAAAGACAAATCAAACTGAATGCACTGTACTCTAGCAATTCTGAAGCTACTTCTCTGATGTGTAATAACTTTGAACAAACATGTAAATTTTGTAGAAAATGGGAGCCAGGTGTCTGTCAGAGGAAGAAGCAACCAATAAATGAGGAATGGTAGACTAATCACTTTTATGCTGGACTGGAACCTAGGATATCAATAAAAACTCAGATTTATTTCAATATGCAGGGTTTTCTATTTCTAGCTGTATCCTCTCTGAGGGCATCAAGTAGTGACATTCTAGCAACAAGCAGACCAAGCACCAGACCCTGTTATCTAAAAAACATTATTCAATAAAAGGAACTGAGTCTTCTTGGAGAACTGGCTGAATCTAGGACTGAGGTAGAGAAAAATCTCAAATGAAACAAATTTCAAATGAGGCTGGGATATTCTATGACAAAAAAAACAAAAAACAAAAAAAAAAAACCAAAGATGTGGTAGGAGAGAAATGTTGAGGATATATCAAAAGACACAGAGGCAAACTTATGGGAGATTGCAAAAACCAAACTCGAAAAATCTGAGCAAAAATAAGAAGAAGAAGAATTAAGAAGAAGGATAAAGTAAATTTCCATGAGTTCATATTTAATGTGGTGGATAATAGATGTTAAAGTCCTGAATACTAACTGGCATTTCTTCACTGGACAGGTGAAGTATAGCTGCATTTGCCTTCCTGAGAAATGCTGGAAAATGAAAATACAGGCATGGCACAGGGGTGTTATTTTGTTTTCGAACTGTAATTTCCTTCCCAGGGATATGATTGATCTTTCCCGACATGTAAGGACTTTCCTGAGGCATATTTTTCTCTCCCACGTTGTAGCATCAGAACAATTCAAGAGAGGAGTGGGAAGGGAAGAAAGCAATCTCAGAGTGCTTAGATATTAAATTTTGAAAACATTCCTCATCTGGATTTTACAGATGATCAAACTTCTAAAATAGAGTTACCTTGAGGGAAAACTCTTATTTCTTTGATTGAGTAGCTTTTAGAATCTCATAAATTCAGTCAAACTGATACTTTCATAAATTATTTTAGAGGATGTCATTTTTATGAGCAAAATTAAATTATGCATTACACATATAATTGCATATGAATAACAACCTGCCTCAGCGTTTCCTTCTCAGAAATGTGCTTTTCATTTGTTTGTGAATCTGAGGGACATAACGTGCATGCACAATCAAGTAAACAAGACATGTAACGGAATATTTTTGAAGATAACTTTTATTGAAATAATAGCAATTGACTATTTTGCACTTTAAAAACAACATTATACTGAAAAATATCATATTGAATGTGCTGAATAGAGCTAAATCACCATCTAAAGGGAAATTTCTAGCATGAAATGCTTACATGAGAAAGCAAAAATGGTTTCAAATTTGTTAAAAAACCAGAAAAAAGACAAAGAAAAACAAAGGGCAGGGATGCAGCTCCACAACACCGCTCCTGCCTGGCAAGCTCCAGGTCCTGAGTTGAATCTCCGGTACTGGGGGAAAAAAAGAAACTAGGAAAGATAAATTAATCTAAAATGAATAAAGGCAAGAAATTAAAAAATAAGAGGAGAAATTAATGAGATAAACAATAAAAAGTCAACCTAGCTAGATGTTTCTTCTTTGTGAAGTAAAAGAAGAAAATAGGATAACTACTTAGGGAGATAATCTCCTTTATTAACAATAAACAGTAGAAAACACAATTATTTATATCAAAAACAAAAGAGGTTATATCACTACAAATCATTACATACATATTAAAAAGATTAAAGTGAAATATTTATGAAAATTTTTATGCCAAGAAACTAAACTCAAACGAAATGGAAATTTAAAACACATAATTATTAAAACTGACACAATAGGAAATCGGAAGGGTTGAATTTTTTTTTTCTTTCATAGAGTTGATTGGTACTTTTTAGGTATACAGTACAGTTACATTCATCATTAGGATCCTGTACTTTTACATGATATATCTTGGTTCTTATTTTTGTCCCCATATTCCTACCCTCCCTTCACCCACCTAAGAGTTGAATGTTTATATATATAAACTAATTTGTAGAAAACTACCAAAAACAGCTGATGGAATTTTTAGATTTGGGAATTTGCGTGTACCTGTTTATTTTGTTTTGTTTTGTTTTATTTTGTGCTAGGGATGAAACCCAGGATCTCATGACTTAGAATGCACTGTACCACTGAACTGCATCTCCAGTTCCTGACTGTAGGAAATTCTTAAATACCTGAGTAAGTATATAAAGCCCTGGGATTGGAAGGCAAAGTCTACCTATGACATTGGTACTCTTCAAATTAATTTGTGATTCATTGTAATTCCAGTCAAAATCTTAGCAGCGTATTTTTGATAGCAGTTGAGGAGTCCATTGTAAAAGTTACCTATGTAGTAATGCCAAGGACCAAGGATATTCAGTGGATGCGAACTGATAGGAAGGCCACTAAACTGATGTAAATGAGGTACTAGTTCATCAACACATTGGTTGCACACATTTTCAAAATGCATTGAATTATACATTTAGTATCTCATATTTCACTGCAAGTAAATTTTGCTTCAATAATAAAATGATACAATTAAAATAGGTACAATTTTAATTACTGCAAAAAATATTGCAAAGAGTATATTGGAGAATTTAGTGTCCTTTTTGTGAGTGTCATGTCATAGTTGTCAAGTTTGTTTCTTGGAAAACTTATTAAAAGAATAACACTTTACTATTTTATTTTTATTCATAGAACTTATACTAGTGTATAAATGTTTTCAAAACCAAATAATTGTTATAAATTGTCAAGCCCTGGAGACTACTTTCATTCTGCATACTTCCATACTTCATGGGAAAGCCTGATTAATGTATAACATTTTGGCTTTCACAGTGAAGGTTTTCTTCACAAATTATTAAAAAGGAAAGTATAAAGTGGGTTAAAAGACCGATCAACACCTGTAATTCCAGCATTCTGGGAGGCTGAAGCATGAAGATCATAGTATGAGCTCAGCCTGGACAACTTAGGGAGACCTGCTTAAAAATAAAAATAATATGAGAAATGGGGTGGGGATACAGTTCAGTGCAAAGGACCTAAGTTCAATCCTCCCTACCACATAAAAATAAAAATACAAATTAAAGTTAAATAAAGAGGAAAGTCAAGATGTATTATGTCAGCCCAGCATTGTGGAGCACACCTACAATCTCAGCACTTGGAAGGCTAGGGAGGAGGATTACCATGAACTCAAGTCTAGCCTGAGGCACAACATGAGACCCTATCTCAAAAAACCAAAAACCAAACAAACAAAAGAAAAGAGTTGGGTCAAATAATAATGGAAAAATAGCAGACATTAAATCTGTTCTAAAATTCGTTCATATCTCTGGAATATTCTCCAAGGAAAATAATTGGGAAAAAATGCATTGTTAATATAAAACAACTGGGGGTTTTGTTCAGAAAGGAAGAATTTTTTATTTTCTTCTACAGAAACTTAAAAAGTATTTTTTTCAACTCATGAGAACTTTCCTACATACTTGCTATGCCTAATAGAAATTAAGTAGTTTATTGCAATGAGAAATGAACTCCAGGTGCTTCGATTCATGTCAGCTTAAAAACAGATACAAAAAAATAGAGCTATTACAATATTTATTCTAATGATTGATATTCCAAATTTTTCACATCATTGTAGAATATATGTAAAATACTGAAGCCTACAATGTTTAAAACCACTTTACAATTCTTTGTTTCAAAGGCAAATCGGTCTCCTGAAGTATGAGAGAATTACTGACTTTGCAAATTAGAAAAGAGAATTAGTGAGTTGTTGTCTCCCTAAAATTGCCCAGCTGTCTCTAATTTGGGAAAGATAAGTACAGGTTAGGAGGACCATTGGAAGCTGCCAAACAGAAGCATTAGCAGGAAGCCAAGCTGAGTGGGAGGAGACTGAACAATCCATTTGCAGAAAAGCTCTGTGAAGCTGAAGAAGTATTTTCTGAGGACTTTGCTAGAGAAAGTTCACAATTTCTTTAGCACTAGTAAATTTCGTAACTGCAGAGTATCAGCAGTAGCTGTTCATACATAGTACACCTGTAAGATTCACCTGTAAAAAAGGATTCTGACTCTAATAATTTTCATACACATTAAAAGGAAACAATAAGGGAAGAAACTTGGGTAAAATTAGAATACAAGGGGGGCAGGGATTTAGCTCAGGGGCACCACACCTTACTTGAAAGGGTAAGGTCCTGAGTTCATCTCCAGTATCAAAAAAAAAAAAAAAATTAGAATGGAGATCTAGGAAGAGAGGGAAAAGGGGAAGAGTAAATGATCAGAATGCAATATGTGTATGTGCTAATTGCCCAAAATGAATGTAATTATTATGTATCACACACATATACCAACATTTAAAAATACTTTTAAAAAGGAATATGTCTTAGTTAGTTTTCTCGTTGCTGATACAAAATACTAGACACTCAAAGTTAAATGGGAAAAGTTTAATTGGCCTTACAGTTCACAGAGATTTAATTCTATAATCGGCTGACTCCAAGGCAGAGTGGCTTGGTAGAGGAGAAAACGTTTATGGCGGCCAGAAGGCAGCAAAAGCAACAAGGGACCTTAACAGGATCGTTCTGCACCTTTTATCTCATCCAGACTACAGGGATTAGGGTGGTGCCAAACTAACCAATGTACTGGTTTAGTAATCACATATCCTTAATCCTAGAATCACACACTCAGGATTCAGCTACCTCTGAAAAAGTTAGTTATGACTACATGAAGCTTGGGGGTGGGGGGATCTAGACCCAAGCCATCACTGAATACAAGTGCCCTGCCATTATTCTATAGTTTATAACAATATGTGCCACTGAGAAAATGGCCAGTCATTGAAGGGTAAACCTAATTCTCTATGAGTATCTCACCAACATACTACAGATTGAAGAAGAAAATTATGCTGTCTTAAAACACAACTTAATTCCATTTCCTTCTTTCCTTTGCCCTACCCCTACCCCTAATATGAGAAAGTGAAAATAATGGAAACAAATTATTTGTAGATAGCAAGGGAGGGAGGGACTGAAGGGTAGGCAGGGGGATGGGGAAAAATACGAACCAAGTTTGATTATGTAAAAGTACAAATTTCCAACAATGACTATCATATTGTATACATTAAATGTACCAATAAAATTAATTTTAAAAACACAATTTAAACAAGTAGGCCAGTACTCATTAATTTAACAGACATTAGACACTTCCTGAGTTGCACATATTTTACATATACACTCTAACATTTAACAATCCAGCTGCAGAAATATTGCCAACTTATATATGAGGAGGCACAAAAAGTTACAATTGTCAGCATGTCTATCTGGCTTCTCTGAGGATATGGATAGTGTTTTTGCTTGACACTGTAGCCCCAACACATAATTACTAGTTCAGAGTAAACTCAAGAATTATGTTTTGAATAAAGCAATAAATGAATGGATGAGTTGGGCTGACCTTGAAAATGCATAAAATTGGAATAGAAAGAACTAGAGAGTGAGGTGGGAAAAAATAGCAGGGGGAAATTCCAGCCTGTGCAAATGCATCTCAGTGGAGATAGGCTTATAAGTATGGATGAATAATCATTTGAAGGACTATTAGGAAAGAATAGTCTAATATCTTTCTCTCATTACTTGCGCAGATACCTAATGTAATTTACGAAACCAAACACTGACATGAAATGCTAAACTTCAGGAAATTATTTTGTTGAATCAGGAAAATATAGACATCTAACTTTGCAAAACTTGTATTGTCTGTTCAAGATTGATTTGTTTCTGAATTCCTCATATCCACATTCACTCCAACTCACTTGAGTCAGCAATGATTAAACATTTCTCAGTCCAGTTTTGATATGTTCTTCATTTGTTTTGACATGATATAAAAATGTCAACTCGCTAGAATTTGAGATCACTCTTGGCATGTCTATGTTGGAATTATGTTTTAATTCTGCTTTGTAAGTGAGAGTGAGACATTTTAAATTTAATATATGTTTCACAGACATGTTGGAACAGCTGTCCACAGTATGATAATGGAAAAGACATTGATTCTGTCATTGTCAAAAGCTGCTCTTATTTGAAAGGGTCATGGTCTAGTACGTATTTTTCTCTCCTAATTATACAAATTTGTAACATTTATAAAAATAATTACTTCTGAGTCATCAAGACTGAACATGGAGTTTAGGTATATGTTTTTAAATTGGCCATTATTAATATCATTTAATCATTTTTATTTGTATTATATGCATTCTTGTATTATAGTCTAAGAAATTTTGTACTCTGCAGTGAATTAACTTCAAATTGATAAACAAATAGTTAAGAATTCTAAGATCATCCAATATACTGTTTTCTTGAATAAACACTTTATCGTGTCTCTGAAACAATCTCACATTTAAATACATATAACGGTCTTTGCAAAAGACAGTGTGATAGATTTTGGAGTTCAATGTGATGCTTTATAGTGCCTATTATGGAATGATACATTATTTCCCCTATTGGCAGCTCTTGGATCCAGTTAAACAACATGGTATGTTGAATCTAATGGGGCATTAGAGCAGGCTACTTGGAATATAGATTTGCCAGCAAACCTGACTCGTGAAATTTGATGAGATTCAAATAATCTTATAATAAAAATATGAACAATATTCCTTTCCAACCATACAGTGATAGCTCTCAGCCTGTGGAAAATTGTATTGTGTTGGTTTAGAAAAACATAATTACTTTACCATTCAGGATCTTTAAAGATTTACTTTGTGAATCTCAAACCCTAGATCCACGGACATATTGCTGTTTTGCTTGGAAGAATGTCTCCTTTGAGCAGTAGGATTTCCAAATCGATTGAGTCCTGGGTTGAAGGGATGGGAAGTACTAATTCTTCATGTAGATTTAAGGTATAATAGTGACAGGGGTCACTCAGCTTCATTTTTGTTCCCCATCCTGTGCATTCTGAAGACAGATCAGACAGCAACTTCTACAGTATTAGCCAGCTTTCCCCACTTTTTCCCAATCTATGCACTATTAGTATGAAGGAGACAGCACCACACATTGGTCAGGGACATCAAATGTCCCTTGCATCCTGCAGGACAGTACTCCATCTCCTGGTCACGTCACATAGATGGCGCTAAAACTGATCCTTTAGCAGGCTACTTTTTTTTCATTTTATTAAGCCAGATATTTCTGAGTGACAGAGACATTGCAAAGCTAGTAAATTTGATGAGCATGAACCCATTATCACACTTGTATCTCTAAAATAATTCCGTTGTTGAAGGAATGTGATATGTGATACCATGGTGGTGAGTGAGGCTTTCTGTAGGTTCATTACTGTGTGGACAAAAGTAGAATAAGCACCTAAGACAAAAAATATACGTATATTAGGGTGTCTTCATGAGAACAAATTTCTGTCCACTCCATAATGAAAAGGCCCCAATATAATCAGTGAGCCACCTGAAGACCTGCTGATTTCCTCGAGGACTCCCACCTCCTTGCAGTTTATTATAGCCGTATGCTGTTGTGGATCACATTCTCAGCTGTGATAGTAACCAGCTCAGCTTTGGTAAGAAACTCTTTGTTGTTAAACCCATAGATAAGAGCCACCCTTACTGGAACAGTAACATTATAAATGGGCTCACTGAGTGAGCACCTGGAAGAATAGCAAAAAAGACCAACTTATCACAAGAATTATTTTGTCCACTTGATAAGTGGCAGTATCCTATGAAATGAATATTCCTTGGACTACATAAATCATTTCTATCCTCCCCTAGAGCCCCCTACCAATTTCTTTGCCTACATCTTTTGCCAGTTGGTCAACATTTCAGACACTAGCATGGATCTACAGATTTGTAAAAGCAATGAATTCCCATTCCAAAAAAAGCAACCATGTTCACCATCTAAAATTTTTCCTGTTAGAATTCTTTTTATCTCATCTTTGTCTTCCATGGCCATCCCAAGTTGAACTGCAGCATAGTGCCCAGCATATATATAGACTCAGCCCCAAAGCAGACCATCTATGGACAGACTATACAGTTCCTTCTCCAAACCAGTTCATTTTTAAAATTTTCATTCAAGTGATCACAGGGAAATCTCAATGAAGCACAGCTGTTAGTTGAGGGTTACACAAGAAAATGGGAATTAGGGAACATATCCTGGGAGAGTGTAATTTATTTATGTGGTTTACATGTAACTTCCAGATCTGCTAGAACATTCATATGTCCATATCTATATCTATATATCCAGATCTATAGCTATATACTTATCCATCATCTACTAGTTCCACATTACAATGAAATGATGCTGTGAATAGTTAACTTTATGATTGGGTATATCTGATAATGCACAGGTCATTATGGTCATTTTGAGTGGCTGAGTCGCTTAATGAATCATGATTAGGTGTTGGTTTCTACCATGACCCAACAGAAGATAAAAAGAATGAGATTACTGGTTGACAGTAAAGAGCAAGCGCTTATTCCAATGCCCCTGATACCTATCTTGTTAATGTCTGATGGGGCTAGTCAAAGTCTCCACACAACATACCTCCCTTTGGCAGATACGGCCATTAATATTACTTGTACTGAGTTCTGTGGCCATGGTAGAAGGAAAACTTGTATGGCTGGAGTGCCTTTATCTCACTCAAAAGTGGCAGCTTAAATTTACTGGTTATTAGGTGAGAGCACAATACCTGAATGGGACATATATTGCCTCCAGAATCTGAGAAGCCCAGTAACCATTGTGCTTTTCTCTGTGGTGTGTGATTTGAAGTGTGACTACTCTACTTTAGAGAGAAAATCTGAATATTCCCTGCTCTATCCGTCAATATCCAATCAGAAGACAACATTGTAATTGGAACAGGGAAATTTCATATAAAAATTCTCAACTAGCAATGAGAGATAAATTGCTGTGAAGAGAACTCTAAAAACGACAAGAACAGTGGACGTAGGGAGCATCCACTGTCTCTATGGTAGAAGTGGATCAACTGAGGGAAAATGACTTGGAAGGATACCCCATTTAGGGCTGAGATTCAGACCTTATTGTAGAGGATGTAAATGTGGCAAAGAGGTTTGCAGTGAGGTTTGGCAAGCAGAAAACTTTCTCCCAGGGCAGACACTAGTAAAGAAGTAAGTAATAACCCCAGGGAAACAGGGACTGCAGTCATACAGGCCAGGGAACAAAGGAGTGCTTGAGCAACCAGGAGTTGTTAGAGACAAGGGACAGTTTTCCCATAAAGATTCTGGAAGGAGTGAAGCTCTTCCAACACCTTGATTTTGAACTTCTGCCCTGCAGAACTGCGAGAAAATACATTTCTGGTTTGTTTTGTTTTGTGTTTTTTGTTTTTTTCTGGTACCAGGAATCAAACTCAGGCTCTTGCACTTCCCAGGCAGGTGTGGAGCCATTGAGCTACATCTCCAGCTTGAGTATCTATTGTTTGAAGACATCAATTTATGGCAATTTGTTATGATGGCCCGAGGAAACTAATACAGCTATGTATTTCACTCCTGGGGATTTGATTACCACTGTCATAAATTATCATTTACCATCATTACAAATCCCTATGTGATTATAAATCCCTAGAGCTCATTCATCTTGCATAAATGAAATTTTATTCTCATTGATTAACAACTTCAATTACCCTTTACCCCATGGCCTATGACAACTACGATTCCTTGAGTTGGACTACTTTAGATACCTCTTAGAAATGGCATCATGCAGCTGGGGATTTAGCTCAGTGGTTCCACCACCAGCCTTGCAAGCACAAGGACCCAAGTTTGATCCCCGGTACCAAAAAAAAGGGGGGGGGCATCATACACTCTTTGGCCTGTCTGATTGGCTTATTTCATTTAACATAATGTGTTCAAGTTTTACCCATATTGTCAGATATTGCAAGATGTCCTTCCTTCCTTCCCTTCCCTTTCCCTTTCTTTCTCTTCCTTCCTTCCTTTCTTTTTTTATTTCTTTCTTACTTAGTACCAGGGATCGAACTCAGGTCCCTGCACCTGCAAGCCAGGCAGTGGAACCACTGACCTAAATCCCCAACCCTTAAAATGTCCATTTTTAATGCTGAATAATAGTCCATTGCATGTATATGCCATTTTTTATCCATTCATTTTTTTATCCATAAACATTCAAGTTATTTTCTTATTTTGACTATTGTCAATATTGCTTCACTGAACATGGGGGCACCAATATTTGAGATCCTAATTTCAATTATTTTGGATAAATACTTAAAAACAGGATTGTTGGATCCTATGGTAGTTCTGCTTCAAATGTGAGAAATCCTCACATGATTTTATGCAGTAGTTGCACCATTTCACATTTCCACCAGCAGGGAACAATGGTTCCGATTATTTACAACCTTCACCAACACCTGCATTTTGATTTTTTTGTTTGTTTGTTTTTGTCCCTAGGGTTTCTTATAAATCCTCCCACCTTTTTTTTTTTCTGATAGTTAAGCTTTATCCCCTTGGCTTTTAACATTAGGATCATATTATTCCCACTACAACAGGTTATCAAAGTCTATTTTAGCATGCATTTTGTCATATCAAGACTACAGGAACCAGCCATCATAGAACATTTCAAGGGTATTGGTCGACCATCAACAAGGGATTTTTTAATCTCTATGTCTTAATAAACATCTCTAGGAAGTGTCAGAGAAGGTTGCACATGATAGGAACCCCAAGTTCCTGAGTCTTTACTGTTTTAAATTCTAGCATTTTAAGCTCATTGGTATGGGCCACTTTTTAATCTAGTCCTCAGTGAACATATCCAACAATTTTCCAGACTTCAAACATGTTAAATCCTAAATTCTATGCAAGAACATAAATTTAAAAGAATATAATTTTTCACTTCACTGTTTTAGTCTTATATCCTTAGGACTTACTTTTCTACATGCTCTTTTAAATCTTAATAAAAATGGCCAAAAGCATACCACTCTTCCAGTACACGGATTAATTCAGACCAGACCACCCCTTGTTCTTCACCAGTATCTTTATCTTAGCCTGAAATCTAAAAGAAGGGCAAATGTAGTTGAACATAGCCCTGAAAACTTTACAATTAGGCTCCAGACTTAATCCACAGCTACACCTTTTCTGCACGTACAGGGGATAAGGAATTTTATAGTTACCATAAAGACTTTCTGAATTGTTATTAGAGGCTTGCATTGACCATTCAAGTCTTTCTATTTATCCTTTAAAAAAATGAATCCTCTCTAGCATAAGGAATATTTGGATATTTATTTATTTTTCTCCTCATTAATCTTACTGGTACATTTAAAGCAAACAATACAGGTACATTTATCATTGGGATCTAGTAACTTTACATGATATATCTTGGTTCTTGTTTTCCTATGCCACAAACAAACCTTGCCATCAAAGTGACTAATTGCTTCAACCATTGGATCTCCTGGCTTTTTATTCTCCATCTGCACCCCATACTGCGCCGTCATTGGCGATCATTTGAGTATGATGCTACTACATGCTGCATGTTGTCCTTGTTCCATTTTCATCCTGGCAAGGATGTTATCCATATGTTCTTCAAATATATGAGCAATTCACGCATAGGATTCCATTTTCAGGTCAGTTTCCTGGGACAATTCCTGTGGACCAATTACTGCTTCTGTTGGGGTCCAGCAGGAACCTCTTGGTATACTCAAACTGCTTATGTTGAAAAGTATTTGATAAAAGGACTTTATAAAGAAGAAAATATGATGAGGAAATCAACAAGAAAAAGTAAAGCTGGCTACATAAAAGTACTACAAAGATAAATTTAGACACATAAAAATATTACTCATGTGTAAGCTTAAGGAGGAAAATGAATGATTTCCAGAACACGGAGTGGGAGTGTTAGAGATGACCACACAGCTGCATCTGTGGCCTTAGACAAAGAAACACTGTCACTAATAACATATCAAGAAGCATAAGGGAGAAGTCAAAGAATACATATCCCAAGCTTATCTTTCTTCTTAGTTTTACTCCGTAAGTCTTTTATTCCTTTGAGAAAATGCTACAATCAGTTGTGGATCAACAGGGGAGTTTTTAAAAGCCTTTATTTGGCCCTATCTGGCTACACACACACACACACACACACACAAACACACACACACATCTTTCCAGCCCTTTTTTCTCAGAGCTGTCAAATTCTCCTGGACTGTTCTGTGAAAATCTGTTATTTTACATTCTAGTGTAAACCTACATATGTCTGTGTCAAATTGTTACCCTTTTACCAGTGGTGAAAATAGTCCCTATTCTAGTCCCATCTGTAATTTGTTGTTTGGAAAGTTTCCAGAATGTCTGGATTGTCTATGAAAATAACAGCATCATAGCACTTTCTTCCTGGATGTTTAGATCTTGAACAATTGCCAGGGGCTGTACTTTTGTTAAGTAAAGAAAATTGTAGACAGCCTAGAAAATGCGCTGCTAAAATGTTGTGAAATGTTTACATAGAAAAATATTTAGTTTGAAATTCTTGGTCACTAAACACGAAAGAGCAGCCTCATTAATTATGGATTAGAATTAAAAGGATTATATATGTCTTTCTATAATTATAATGTGAGTGGAATACTGCCATTTCAATTATAGATTTGCATTTTTCACCCTTTCCTTGTCTAGATATTCTCTATTTAGCCCTACATCTGAAGTCTAAAAGAAGGGCAAATTTAGTTGAACATAGCCCCGAAAATTTTACAATTAGGCTCTAGACAATTCTCATCTATACCTTTTCTACGCACCTCTTTTCTACTCTGGTCTTTTCTCTGAAGATGTATGTATTATGGCTCCTCTTTCCGTTCTCCTTTTGGGTTCTGCCAATGGGAAACCCAGGAGGAGGTTGGAAGAAGGAAGAAGCATGAAATTGGATATTTGTTTTTCTGTTTCACAGGGATTTGCTGCTGTCCCTTGACAACTAGGCATTGATCTCAATTATCTTCTTAATCCTCTATTTCTGGGTCCTCTGGCTTCGCTCTCCCCAAGTTCATTTAAGACTAGAGGTAGATACAGTAAATGTAATAGCAGCCCTGGGTTCCTATGCCAGTCCTTCAGTTTTTATATTGCCCACATTTTAAAACAGGCCCTTTTGTAAAGAAAATCTTCCTGAATTATGCTATTTAAATGTGCCTGTTAAGACTGATGGATCAGCCACTGTTCACTATCACAGGTCCCAGACAGACACACAGTCAAGGCTATTCCTTTGGTTTATTGGTGTTGATATAGCTGACTTGATCGAGTGGATAAAAATTCTTATCATCAAACAAATATTTCCGGATCCTCTAAGGACTAGGTCTCTGGGCTGCTATAATTTTCGGTGCTTTATGTATGTGATATTTGCTTCTGATCTCTTCTATTTCACCATCATCCTGTATAAATGATGCCAGCACTGGAATCTGACCAAAGTAGTTCTTAGCCAGAATGTGTTTGTGTTTGATTTTGTGAATAAATACATGTCCATATCCCTGCAAAGAAAAGAAAACAAATTCCTACTACAAATCACAGCTATATTTTGCCAGGCAAAAACCGTCTTATCTCAGTGTCTTTTTTATTCAGCCCAGAGTACATTTTTTTCTCACTTTGTGAACAGGGCTCGATTCCTATGATGCTTCAACCCGGAAGCCTCCTCCCAACCTCCCTAAGTCCAAACCACTGGTAGTTACCAATTCAGTCCGTAGTCATTCTCAATTCCATTTGCATTCATAGGCTTGGTTGTGTGTGTCCAGCTTTATAGCCTTCCTTTGAGCTGGGGTGACCACATAACTAGTAAGGGGTTTTCATAAATATATGTATGTATGTGTGTGTATGAGGTGTGATCAGAAAATATGGTGCACATTTACATAAAAATTGAAATTTTTATTACAATAAAAGACACATTGCCAACCTCAAAATACTCCCACTCATTTGAACACACTTAGTTAATTATGCTAGCTACTTTCTGAAGCTGTTCTTAAAGTTTTCTTTCCTGTCTAATTATACTATTGTTTCTGCCTTAATGTTCTGAATCAATTCAAAATGTTACCTTTCATGTTACTTTGATCTAGAAAGAGTCAGACATTGCACAGGACAAGATCCATGAACTAAGGTGGAACAAAACACACTATGATTTTTTTTTTTTTACAAGCCTGACATTTTGTTGGCTGGCGCTTGGCAATAGAGTTTAC
>NW_022900916.1:42940861-42966985 GCF_012274545.1 Fukomys damarensis | reverse complement strand
ACACACACACACACACACACACACACATACACATTTGGATAAAGTTTGTAAGAAATCTTTTTAAAGACAGACTTCTTTAAATAGTGGACAAACCCGTCAACCATCTTTAGCCTTTTTCCTTATATGGGAGGTAGATATAATGCAGAGATAAAGTTACTGATTCCACATTTTTAGCTAATCTTCTAAAAAACTTTATGAAGCAAAGAGGACAGGTTGTAATGTCCTGAACATTGTTAGAACTGGGTCAGGACTGTTCACTTTTAGTCCATGATTGTTCCTGCCTTGCACACTGTGCACACTATGAGAGATTGATCTGCCTTACTTAGCAAGTTCACAGAACAAAAGTCTTTTTCCCACATCTTTTTTTATAACTTGTGTGACTTCAGGGAGTCAAGATTATTTTAAGTTCCAAGTATATTTTACTTCATGGAAAGTCAAGTATCTTTGTGCATGAAAGAAATTCTGGAAATGCTTTAACTTTCTGGAAAACATAAACTATTGTTTAAGTGGACTGAGTATTAATACTTAAAAGATTACACCAGCCACAAACCGTACAAAATGCAAATTTTTTAGCCTTTTGCTTTGTTTCTTTGCTCCATTTACAGAAATCAAGAGAGATTGGTATCTTGAAGTTAGAAATGCATCTGAATACAACATTTAATTTGATACTGCAATGATTTGATCAAATGCACAAAGGGAGTTGTGTGGGTTAATTGAAGAAGCACTAGAATATCATCTTTGGGAATGAACTTCAATCTCATTGTGAGTCCTAGATGAAATGATATTGCTAGATTTGGCTTGGCTTCGAGTGATTAAATATTTATGAGGCAGCTTAGTTTACTAAGTGTAACATTTAACACAGCTTCAATTTTTTGCTGTCCTTTATTTCAATCCCTAGAGTGAAATTTTTCTTAGCCTGGTTTCTTAAAACTCTGAAGAATTATTGACAAAATGATAAAAAATTTGACTAGCTTCTCTTTATACCTTCCCCCTCCCTAAAAAATAAAAAATAAATAACACAAGGCAGAGAATGTTACTATTCAAAATAACTATTAATGATATCATTTCTTTATTTCCCTGGCATCTTATATGGAATTAAAGGTGCAGCAACTTAATCAACTGAAGACAGAGAATTGGTATCAGTTCTTGTGATTCTAGGCTTGCTTAGACTAAGTGGAGCTCTCTATGAACTCCTCAGAGGCCCCTTGACTTTGCTCATCAAAATATTTTGCACAACGTATCTTGTAAGTTACTGAAATTAAATGGCATTTAATTTTTGCAGTGCTTTCTCCACTCCTACTTAGCTGGAAGCAAGTGAAAAATGATGCCTCATCAGTATGTTTGCCATATAGCATGCAACATTATGAAAAAATTTCATTTGACAATTGCGTGAGTTTAGGTAGACTCACGAGGATTAATCAAAGGAGGACAGATTCTGCCTTCCAAATGCCTATGTAGTGATAACAGCCATTAATTATTCATAAAATACATATTAAATGTCTAGCTTGTGACAGGCACTATTGTCTGTATTTGAGCTGTAGATGCAAATAAATAAAACAGGTGCTTGCCTTGATGAAACTCACCGTGAAATTAACACACCTGAACTTGCTGTCAGTAGAAGAGTGTAGTATCACAGTTAGATATTTAAGACATTCATATCTCTTTTCTTTATGTGTTTCATGTCTTCTCTCCCTTTTCATTTTAATCTCTGCTATGTATATCATCCACATGTTTTGTTACTTTAGCCCAGAAAATCTATCTCTTAATCCAATGGATGCCTTTATATCACTTAGGGAATGCACTTAAAAAAGTAATCAAGTCACATCTAATAATTTTAATGATCAAATTAACTTCCCAAATAAAGTTCACCTATTTACCTTTTCAATACTTTCTAGCTGGAGATGAGCAGCTGCTTCGTCTTTGGTAAGAAGAATGCAATTCCAGGGGGACCACTCACAGGACTTATCCCATCTCACCATGACCAAGTCATTGAGGTCGTCCCAGGCACTGAGTACAGACTGGGGTATCCAGATGTTCTCTATCAGGTATTGAATATCTTGGAGCTACAGTCAAATTAAGTTTGAAAACAATTTTGTTTTACTGTAAATAAAAACTTTTAAAAATTATATGACTTGAGAAAATAATTAAATTATATTGACTACTTTACAAAATACCATTCATAAAGTTTCAGTGGCATATAGTAGTAGTTCCTTGTATTTTACCAAACTTCTGTCCATTATGCTCGACTACATTGTTAGTCTCAAACGATGACTCTATGTTTAACCTACAGTAAGCTGAATATATTTCTTTCAGTGTGTTCATTACTTGTACATTAATAATACCTGACTAATACCTGTATAAATATATGGTACTAAATGCTTTTTTAAAAGATCATTAGTAAATTTTTTAGGACAATGATAAGATCTTTTTAGAGCTATTTATTGCCATTTTATAAATGAGGAATCTGAGATTTAATAAAGATGAAATAATTCATTGTGTATAAGATTTAAAAAGACTGTAAGAATATAAAAAAGGAAAAGAAAAAAGTAAAGGACTATAAGATTTTGTTTTTCTAATTTTAAAAAGCAAAGGTAGGGAAGTAAAATAAGCGTTTAAACTTTTGTTAAAAGGATCAACTCAGGGCCTCAAACAGACTAGGCAAGTGCTTCATCACTACACTACATTCCCAGCCTCCTCTTGGAATCTTCTTTTTTATTTGGTTACCCAGGATTGAACTCCAGACCTTGTGCTTGTGAGGCAGGTGGCAGCACTACGGAGCTAAATTCCTGGCCCCTCTTGAAATCACTTTGTATCATGAGCTTTTTATGTGTAAATTTAGAACTGTAAGAAGATGCCTGACAAAGTATAAACATTTAAAAAAGAATTATTACTTTTTAAAAGTTTGTGTGAGAAAGCAAGAATATTTTCTATAAAATCAGTAGATAAAACTTAAATTTACCAAACTTCACAAGAAAAAGACCTTATCACTGACCTACTACACTGTTTCATAAATGAATAATTCAACTATTAAGCTCAACTAATGGAACCTAGCTTTTACTTCATTCAGGAAAAGACAATATTATAACAGCTGCTATGCAAAAAATCTATGTGACCTTAAAATGTAATATTTCATATAATTTCACTCATATTCAAAATGTTTATCTTATCTAGAATATATAAAGAACTCAAAACAATCAGCCCCCCAAATATAAAGACCAAATTCAAAAAGGGGCATCTGAAATGAACAGACATTTCTCAGACAAAGAAATAAAAGCAGCAAGTAAATATATGAAAAAATGTTCCACATCACTGCTCATTCGAGAGATGCAGATAAAAACAACACTGAAGTTCGACCTCACCCCCCAAAGAATGGCTGCTATCAAGAAATCAAACAATAACAAATGTTGGCAGAGTTGTGGGGAGAAAGCAACACTTCTCCATTGTTGGTGGGAGTGCAGACTGGTACAACCACTGTGGAAATCAATATAGAGCTACCTCAAAGAGCTGGAACTAGAGATTCAATTTGACCCAGCCATCCCTCTGCTGGGTATCTTTTCCAAAAGAACTAAAAGAATCATATCACAGAGAAGTATATGCACCCATGTTTATAGCAGCACAGTTTGTAACAGCTAAAACTTGGAAACAGCCCATTTGCCCATCCGTTGGACACTGGATAAAGAAGATGTGGTTTTTCTATAAAATGGAATATTACTCAGACATAAAGAATGAGAAAATAGATTCACTCATAGGAAAATGGATACATATTGAAGATATACTCCTAAGTGAAATAAATAAATCACACATGTGTAAATAGCGAATAGTTTCTCTGGTGTGAATAAACTGCAATAATACATAAGATCCTAATAAGATTACTGACATTGTGAAATGGGAAGGAAGGGGCTAACGGTGTAGGGAAGGTGGGATGGGTAGGGGAAGGGCAATAAGGGAAAAGAAAAATTGTGAGATAAAGAAAAGATGGAAATGAAGTGTTTGTAGATGGGGAGGGGAGGAGGGGGTGAAGGGAGGGCAGGGACAAGGGGAAAAAATGAGAACCATGACCTGTCATGTAGAGGTACAAGATCCCAACAATGAATGCAACTGTACTGTATCCCTAAAATGTACCAATAAACTCAATTAAAAAGAAAAAAAATGTGTATCTTATTAACACTTTTTAAAATGCGTCAATTGTCATAAAATTTTTTTAAAGTTTCAAGGAGAATGAGATATTTATTTGCATGTAAACGTTAAATGTGCACATGACATGAAGAACTGGCTACTAAGCAATAAGTGTGATACTTGAAATTGCTGCAATAATGAGAAATAATACCACCCATTATATTCTGGAATACCTGCATGGATTCCAAGTAAACCAACTGACTACACAAACATTCAAAATCTCTAAGTATGAGAACTTTTACTATTTTTTTAACTTTTTTTCTTTTTTACAAAGGGTCTCATCATGTAGTTCAGGCTGGCCTTGAACTTGCTGTGTAGCCCAAGCCAGCCTTGAACTCGTGGCCACCCTCCTCCATCAGCCTCCTGAGTGCTGGGATTACAGGCATGTGCCACCACACATAGCTTAACTTTACTTTTTACACATCTTAGATTTCATCCTTTCAGTGTACATGCCATCACGTTCAAATTCAGTATACTGTATGTTTTATCTTTGCCCATAAGTTTTACAATTTCGTGAGAAAGTTCAAATATTTAAATTATGCCTGGCAATAATATTGCTGAAGTATATATTTGTCAAAATTATATCAATTTCAAGGGAGAAAGTTCTTGGGCACTTGTATTTGTCTATTAGCCAAGATATTTGAAAAGCAAGATAAGAGGCCCAAAAATCCAACACAAGCACAGTATCAGAGATTAATCTTATCTGAAAGGTGAAAACACTTTTCTGGGATTTTTTTTATTCAATATATGTGATGATTAATTTCATCTTCACTTGACTGGGCCAAAGGGTTTCCAGATATTATAAAGTGTTAATTCCAGTGAAAGATAAGTAACCACTTTTTCTCTGTATTTTTAAACTGTGGGTTGTTACCTCTTGGGTGACACCAAATTCTCCAAAGGAAGATTAGAATGAGTAGGTTTGGATTGAGCACAAAATATCTGAGGGCATCCATACCAGTAAAGGTAAATATTATTTTGAGAACACTTTGTGTCTGGGGCAACACTAAAATGCTTAAGTTTGAACCCAGTGATGGTACTTACCAGTGTAAACTTGGGAAAGTTAGTTAACCTCTCAGATCTTAAATTTTTTCATATGCAGAACGAAAGTAATTCCTATTTTCATAGGATTATTGTGTTGGCTGAACCAACATATAAAGTGTGTAGGGCCATATAAGCACTGTTTAAATGTTGGTTATTATTATCATCACTAATACTGCCATGCATGCCTATGTTAGGTTTTGATAAAAGCACATATCACTGTATAGATCATGATCAAAATATTTGAAAGCTATGGACTTAGAACCCTTTTTTAACAAAGCATATTATTTTTGGAAACTATTTTTTCGAACACCTAAAATTTTTTATTCATAGCATTACCTGTTTTCTGATTTAATTTAACATAATTTTAATTAATAATCTAATTACAGAAAATGACCTATTTGACGGTCTGTGCGCACAAATGTCATTGTTGAGATCAGTACTTCTTTCTGGGTTTCTTTTATTAATAAGTTGTTGATGTTGGGAGCTACCCAAGCCTACTTTCCCAAAATAGCCTCCGGGAACCATATTGAGAAGAGGGGAGACTTACGAATACTGCATATATGATCATTTTTCTTCTTCTTTGGGTGAACATAGAATAAATAATACCAGAAGACTGAACACTGTCCCAAATGATAATATTCACAACAGCATAAGAAAAGACTACCCTCTCAATAAGAAACATATAAGCTCTTTTTTGCTGGGTTAATGTTGCTACTGAGGAATATTAATTTAGTAGAATAATATTCCCATAATATTTTTAAAATCTAACCCCTATCTTGTTCTAAAAGAAGCAAAATTTGTCATTGGATATTATTAGTGTCCACAGTTTCAGCTCAGGGAAAGTTAAGAAAAAGGATAGAAACTGGCCTCATCTCCTATCTTCTCTTCCCCCATTTAAGGCAGTTACGATGTCATTTCTCATTGCCCACTCCTCCCGCTTGGAAAATTCCAAACTTCTTATATATTTTTAAATTGAAAAGAACTCTTGTCAAGGATGAGGCAGAAAAAAAGTGGAAATAATATTTTATTATTATTTAATATCTATGGTACACTTCAAAAAGAACGCAGAGACTCTTGACGGCGTGGCAGGTTGAAATGTCTACTCATTCGCTGTCTATAAAGAGCCCAGAAAGGCCTACCTAGCAGAAGGGGGAGCGCTTCTCATCTCAGCAACAGCATGACACTGTCTTTATTTTCAATTATGAGGTTCCTTAATCTATGACTCAGACTCCCCACATATCAATAGGAAGGGGACTCCAATTCCAACCCCAAAGCTGCCCACTCAGGAGTTACCTCAACAATAATATAAACCACCTACCTCCTCCACACCTTGACTCTCTAGGACTTCTACATGAGCCGAAGAGGTCCCTCATTACTTCTCCGCTCTGTAGCGCCAGGTTCCCACTCAGCTAATCAAGATTCCTACCTCCCTTCTTCTCTCCAGCTCGTTCACTGGGTCCTTCGAACTACCTTTCGTTAACCGGCCCCGATATAAATCCCTGACCATCACACTGTTGATCGCCCTCACCTCCCTCCTCCTTCAGCGGCCTTTCTCAGAATCACAGCGCACATGAGTCATCACTCAACTTCCTCCTGCCCGAAATCTACCATTCAGACATCTCCATTTCTTGTGTTTTTCTTGTAAAACATGTAACTCTAATGGTTTCAATTCTTCACATTCTTCCTGTACACACTTTACTGAAGAAAATCTTACAGTTAGGCGGACTGGTACCACATGAAGTCATGTTCACTCCTCTTAACTGTGTCACTGTTATGGTTTAGACATAAAATGTCCCCCAAAATTTCACATTCAGAGGTGGGTCAGAAGGAGTAGGTTACAGCTGGCACGACTGAAAAGGGCACATGCTCGTCCCTGGCTCTGCCCTTCTCTCTCTGCTTCCTGGTCATGATCCCATGCACAGCTTTCCACCGCCATGTTCTTTCTTCCTTGAATCCAGCCAAATATTGACTGAAACCCTGAGTCAAAATAAACTTCTCCTCCTTTAAACTGCAGGTACTGGGTATTATGTCTGAGTAACAGAAAAGTGTCTAGCCCATTCACTAATAGTGCTTCATGTGTGTCCTAATTTATTTTAGTTTTTCACAATTCATTCCCCCCCATCTGCAAAGACTAGAATTTCACTAGAAAATATCCTAGACATTCCATACATTTCATAATTCTGTCCTCCATAATATCTCTCAACAAATGGAAACAGACCAGCAGAAGGTAACTCATAGGATATGGAATCATTATTTCCTCTTTTATTTCAATAAGGGAGGTAATCCTCGTCTTAACAAAGGCCATTCCACACACTATGTTCCCTTGTTTGTGTTATTTAAACAATAGTATAAAGAAACGATCCTACCCTATAATCAATTTATTTAATGTTCATATAATTTCTGAGAGTAGGTACATTTGATGTTCCCATTTTACAGGTGAGTAGATTGAGGTGCATTCAATTTTAGCATGTCCTGAGATAGAGCTGTTATGTTGCAGAGCTAGAATGTGTTATGTTGGCTCCAATGTCCTGCCCCTGTGCTTCAATCTCTTCCTCTTGACTATTCTTTAAACAGTGTTAAATGCACCCTATCTCCCCAATCTAAAAATCAGACTCCCACACTGGATAGCACCTCTGCTGCAATAGAACAATGTCGTTTCTGCCTCTAGGTCTTCATGAATGCTATTCCCATGGCCTGTGATGCTCTGTTTATCAAGGTCACTGGATTAAATCCTACTCACTCTTTTGTCTCATCTTATAAGTCACATCCTCAAGGAAGCCTTTGCTGGCCCACAAAATACAGCAGTACCACTTTTAATACTTTGTAGTACTCAGTATTTCCTCCCAGAGGACTGTTATTGCTGTTACAGAAACATAATCATTTTAATATCTGTCTTCTTTTCTAAGCTACAAGGTCTGATTCACCAGTGCATACCTAGAGTATAGCACAATACTTAAATACCAAGGAGATGTCTCCATGTAAAAGTCAGGAATGCAATCATTGTCTACATTAGGAAACCAAAAGTATCTTTTCTGATACGATAATATGTTCAACTGCACTGCACTTTCGTCACCACACCTGCTGAGAAGACAATCTCCTTAAAGACAGACTTCAGTCATTGGCAACCCTTACGGATCATACCTGCATCAAGAAGGCAATTTGAGCACCGTCATCATAACTGGCTTCGGAAGAGTAGAGCCGCTGAAGTAAACATTTATACTTCAAATAGGATTCTCGTCTTTGTGCCTCATTCTCAAGGTTAACACAGTGACGACACTTGAATACATGGTGTGAAGTAGATGAAACAGCAAATTCTGTAGAAGGCAGATACAGCTGGCAACTGCGGCAAAAGTAAATCTTCTTATAAAATTTAAGTGGATCTTGAGGGACCTAAATAATAGAAAGAAAAAAAGTGAAGGAACAAAGGAGAGGAGGGAGGGGAGGAGAAGGGAGGGTTGGGGGGACAGGGTAGGGCAGGACAGAAAGGGAAGGGAAAGGATAAAAAGATTAGGTTAAATACTAAAAAGAAGTACTGACAAAAAAAATTCATTGTCTCGTACCTTATAATTCTTGGTGGTAAGACAGTACACACATTTAAAACAATTAGTTCCTCTGGGTTAAAGAGGAAATCTAGACATGCAATTGAACAAGAAGGCAACGTTTCTAGTTCTTCTTCTGAGTTTTACCTATTAAGCTTGTCTTTAACAATTATTTTCTCTTCTTGCCTCCCAGGAATTAAGCTGGACAGATATATTGGGAAACTTCATGAAAACCAATTGACACACCTCTCCCTGGGTGTGTCAATAGGGACAGACTATTTATAAGCCATGAAATGAAATTCTCTATCTATCTGAAACTGAACAAGAAAGAATATAGCCTGTCCCTACTATGAATATGATGGCAGAGAGCACTGATTAAACTGAGCTACAACTTAGCCAAGGAAGAGTGATCTAGAGAAGGCTGAGCACTCACCCTGGCTCTCTCCCAGAAAGTAGTGTCAGGATAATGGTGTTTCTTCAAGTTCTCCTACCAGGCCAACTCAAAATGTACAAATGAGCTACACCCTTTGAAAGTCAGTGACAGTTTATTATTGGTAAATGTAAACTGGGATGTTAAAGGGCACGTCCCCTAACTGTAGAAAGATCGATGGACAAATTTGTTCTAGTTACTAGAAAAAGGAAATCTTTTATTTTAAATTGATATGTCACAAATAAATGAGCTAAATATTTTGCATTTATGTAAACAGAAAAGTAATCTCAAATTTCGTAGAAAACAATATGGTCTCTGGTTTAAATTTATTTGATGAATTAAATAAATAGTTCCACTATTTGATCATTTTATATAAAATTATTTTTTCTTTAAATAATAGAACTAATTAACTATCTTTGATAAATGAGAAGCTTCTTTTTGGTAATTTCCAACTAAAATTTATCTCACCTTGAACCAAAACAGTTTGTTTTAATTGTTTGATAAAAATCTTACTAAAATATTGTAAACTCCCTTTCTTTATAGAGCATACAAAATATAATTTGACCAACTACTAATGAGTCAGAATATTCTTATGATCATATACCAGAGTATTTTTGTGGCAATATGATATAGAATTCTTCGATTTATTTTTTCCTGCAAGGCAGGCGCAGTGCCACTGAACTAAATCCCCAGTAGAGTTCTTTGA
Organism: Fukomys damarensis; assembly: GCF_012274545.1. Taxonomy (NCBI): domain Eukaryota; kingdom Metazoa; phylum Chordata; class Mammalia; order Rodentia; family Bathyergidae; genus Fukomys; species Fukomys damarensis. The sequence goes on along the minus strand of NW_022900916.1, from coordinate 42,957,093 downwards.
TTATTGCAAAGCATATCTACTCCTGTTTGCTATGAGCTGTTATTTCCCACTGTCTTTATTGTTCCAGCTCTAAGAGCTCTTACATCTTTGCAATTTTTGTTTCTATCCTGTTGGAGAATGAAAAGTAAAATCCCCAATTTTGCTATTCTATCTTGTACTCTGGCAGCTTCAAATGTCATCCAAATGATAAGCACTCCCAAGTTTATTTCCATCCCAGACCTTTCTACAGCAACAAAATTTTTTAAAAAATTTACTTCCCACTACACTGGAAGACTCCACTTTTTTGTTCATGACACGTTCTTCGGAGAATTAACATGACATGAAGACCACCCTCTGTAATTCTATAGCACTTGGTTATGAGTTTGCCTGCTGCTCCAGAATGATACTCTGACCCCTTTAGACCATCTCTATATTCTTGGCCCCCCTTGTTACTATGCACACAGATAATGTTCAAAAATGTTTGTAGTTGAATGAGATTGAATAAAAGTAATGCATGATTACTGTCAATGAATAAAATATGTGCGCTTAAGTGCAAGAGTTAAGAAGATACCCCAAGTGCTTGGAGATAATTTAGCTTGTTTTTAGGTTACTGAAGTCAATCACAGCTGCAATTACTGTATATGTAGGCATCAAGTAGAAAAGAATAAATAACAAATAAATAATAAATAACAAAATAATAAATAACAAAGTTATTAATGTTGATTTTTTAGGAGATACAGAAAATTAAAGAAGAGTACATAAGAAAGAAAATAGTATCAAAATGATGCAATATGATGAAAATATAATCTTTTCTATTAACTCAGGAAAAAATTAACCAAACTCAACACACATCCTTTGTTAAAAATCAAAAACAGAAACAAAACCACTATCAACAAATTAGGAATTGAAGGTACTTTCTTTTGCCAGATAAAAGACAGCTACAAAAATCTAAAGCTGATGCTGCATTCAACGATGAAAATCTTATGTTTTCCTATCTACAATCTCAAAGAGGGAAGGGATATCTCTCTCTATTCACCATTCCCATTCAATATTGTATTGAAAGGTAAAGCCAGTGTCATAAGGAAAAACACACTAATACAAATGAGAAAGGAGGAGATAAAAGTTTCTTTGCAGATGACTCAGTATCTTTACAGATATTACCTGACTGTCTTCTCAGTTGTACTATTTCCAGTGAGAAATCCACAGTCATCTTTATCTTTGTCCCCATACATGTTTTCTGTCCCTCCTTGCTTTTTAAAATTTATCTTATCATTTGTTTTGACTAATTTGATTATGATGTAACTTGGTGTAATATATTTTATGTTTCTTCTGGCTGGTGGTTAACGGAGGTTCTTTGATCTGTGGACTCATTTCTTTACATCGAATTTATTATAATGTTGGCCATCATCTCATCAAAATGTTTTCTGTATCCCCTTTCTCTAATCTCATTTGGAGACTGATCATACATATATTAGGCTGCTTGAACTTAGCCCAAAGTTTCGTGATTTTTTAAATTTTTATTGTTCTTTCTCCATGTTTTATTTTGAATACTTTCTGTTGCCTTCATCTAGTTCAGTAAACTTTTCTTCTTCATTGTCTAATCTTTTAATTTAACCCAATGTGTTTTTCATCTCATGTGTTATAATTTTCTTCTCTAATTTAAAAAATATGTTCTATGATTTAACTTATGAACATATGCTTGTTTCAATATTTTATTTACATGTCTAATAATTTTTGTTGGATGCTATTATTGTAATTTTTACCTTGTTAAATTGTGGATTTTTTTTCCTATAAATACTCATAAACATTTTGCTGAGACATAGTTACTTATAAACAGTTTGATCGTTTAGGGTTTTTTTTTTTTTTAAAGCAAGAACAAAGCCGCTCTCAGTATTCCCAAATACTGAGTCAACCCTTTCTGATGCCTACTTCACACTCTGAACTGTGAGGTTTTCCACTCTTGTCTGGGGAACAGGCACTGTGAAATCAGCTGTGTGATGCTTACAATTGTTACCTTTCCTGTACTTGAATGCTATACTCATGCACTGTTCAGAACTCAGTTGAATACCTGAAAGAAGGATTGCAATTCTCCAGAATTTTCTCTGTACATTTCTCTCACTTCTACCTTTATGTCCTGAAAACATTATCTGTGTTAGTCTCAAGGAACAAGAAAAGGCTTGATTTTTCTATTCAGCGCAAGGAATCCTCTGGGCTTAGCCTGTTCTCTTTCCTTATTCCATTATCAAAATGATTCTTTCAAGGTATCAAGAGGGGACAATTACAGGCTTGCTTCATTTGTTTCCTGTCTTTCAAAGATCATTGTCATCTGTGGCCAGATGTCTACTGTCTTGCAAACTGTTGTTTGTCCTTTTTCTACTTCAAGTAGGTGCTAACTCCAAGTTAAGAATTCTTGATGAGAGTGAAAGAAAGTAACCAATTATATTTAACAAAGTTATCGAGACAATTCAGTGAAGAATTATTTTTGCATAAAACTATACAGGAATAATTTTTAAAACAAAACAAGAAATAATTTTCATTAATCTTTTCTACATTATAAAAATATCTCAAAATAAATTGTAGGCCTAATTATAAATATAAAATGACAAAATTATAGGAGAAAATTCTTGTGCCTGCTTAAATTCAAAACCAAAACTACAATTTACTTCAAAAATAAATTTGGCTTTTTCAAAATCAAAAACTTCTTACCTGTTAAAAATATTATTAATAGAATAATGACAAGCCACCAACTGAAAGAAATTATTTTCAAATATATTTCTGATGAACTTAGATGAAGGAGAGGATTGGGGAAAAAAGAAAAACCAAGATATATCACATACAGGTACAAATTTCCTAAGATGAATGTCATCATTATTCATATCTAAAATATATGAATTACAATTAATTAATGATAACATTCATCATAGGAAATTTGTACCTGTACAAGAACTTACATGCAGAATGTTTAAGGTACTCAAAATTTTAAAACAAAAGAAAGCCAACAATAAAAATAGATGATAGAAAAAGGAATGTGAGAAACTTCATCAAAAAATATATATGGCAAAAAATTACATGAAAAGATGCTCAATATTATTAGTTATTAGGGAAATACAAATTAAAATATAATGAGATACCGCTACACACTGTGCAATGATTTCCAAAATTAATAACTGATAACACCAAGTACTGACAAGGATGCAAAACAACTGGGACTCTCTTATACTGCAGATGAGGATGCAATCTGGTACTGCTAATTTGGAAAATCAGTTTAGCAGTCTCTTATAAAGGTAAATATTCATTTATCATTGACTCAGCAATGGTTTCCTAGGTATTTAATCCCAATCAATTTACCTAAAACTCATAGCAAATGTATATACTAACTTTATTCATAAAAGCCCCAAATTCTAAACAACTCAAATTTCCTACAACTATGAAAGAATAAAAATAAATTTCCTGCAGGGTCCAGATAATGAAAAGGTTGCTCAGCTATAAAAATCTACTGATATACTCAAACACAAGGGTAAATCTTAAATGTAATATTCTGAGTGAAAGAAGTCATTTCCAAAGCCTAAATATAATTCCATAATAGTATTATTCTATTTATACGACATTGTATTAGTAATTCTCCAAGCTCTGGAGCAAAATTCCCAACATTTTTAACTTAAAGGAGAGGTTTATTTTGGTTCATGGTTTCAGAAGCTTCAGTTCATGGTGATAGGGTTTAAAGACAGAAACAGCATGATGCAAAGGCAGGGTGGAGGAAAGCTCTCAGTTCTGACAGCTGGAAGCAGAGAAAGAGAGAGATGGAGAGAGAGAAGGGACAAGAGCAGACCTTGTAGGTCATACACTCAGTGACCTATGTTTTTCAGTCAGGCTCCACCTCTCATAGCACACTGAGCTATGAACTCATCAACAGATGAAGCCACTGATAAACATAGCTCCCCCATTATCCTGTCACCTTCCAAAGCCTCAGCTCTGAACACGTGAGACCTCGGGGACACTGTGGGGGGGGTACTGGGGATTGAACTCGTGTCCTTGGGCTTGCAAGTCAGGCCACCGAACCGCCGAGCTAAATCCCCATCCCTAGGGACATTTTAAATCTAGACTACAATAGACATTCTTTAATATATAAAACTATAGAAGTAAATGCAAATCAGGGTTTGAAAAAAGTAGAGCGCTCAGGAAAAGCACTGACTATAAGGTGGAAACATAAGGAAATTCTAGGAGGTCACTGGACTATTTTTGTCATGGTCGTGCTGTTGTCATTTGTCCAAACTCACCAAAAAGAGTGGGTTTTAGGAAAAGTAAATTTAAAAAATGATTAGGATGCCATAACATTACGAAAAAGTGTAGCGTGTGAAATTCACTCTATTAACACTGCTGCAAATGTATATAAACTGAATACATCTGTAGAGAAGGGCTAGAAGTTAACTTTGACAAATGAAACACTGGCTAAAATAAAATACAATGGGCAACTTTTCATTGGGCTTTTGTTATTTGCAATTTAGCATGCTTTTGATAATACAATGAAGTTTTCAAAATCAATTAAAAAGAACAAACATAAAAAGTAAACACTTTATTTTTTTAAAGGTGAGTGGATTTTGCTTTGTCAAAAAGCTAAGGAGTTTTAGTCAGCTTCTTCAATTACAACCCTAAAAATAACCATTGAAATTAAAAAAACACATAATTCTTTAGAAATCTCCAGCATCCCCTTCCAGATTTACTAAAAGTGTTTTTAAAGAGTTTTGCACAGTAAGAAAACAATGAGGCACTTATCCTGGCTTTAGAGACAAAAATCCCCCAGAAAGATAACGAAGTTGGAGAAGGTAGTGTAATTCAAATACAAATCACATTTGGAGTTCTCTCCGGATACCTACATGGATCTGTTCTCCAATAATTATGACCATATGTATTATAAGGAAGAGAAATAAAGGACAATGTACAATCTCAGAAATGAAAATTTCAACTTTCTCTGAGGACTAGTGAAGGAAAGGAGAGGAGAGTTGAGTATTTAAAAATATAAGTAGGAGTTTGCTGGTGAGACAGATGATGGTATTTCAGGTGGAAACAGTTGTATACATAATAGCATGGGAGAGTGAGAGATCACGGTGCATACACATAATGCAGTATTAACTGGAAAGTTGGTTCAGTTATTAGGAAAGAATTCAAGCAAAGAAACAGACATAGAAGTTGTGACTAATCAGCATAATCATTCAAAGGAGATCTTATCAATAAGACAGTTTTCCACAAAGATTCCAAGTAAAGAGTTAAGGCAAAACTTGAAGATCTTCTAGTCGAATATAACACATCTTAGGATTCTGGGGGTAAAAAAAAGAATATAGCAGAAAAAGTAGCATACCTTAAGGTATCTTGCAGCTTCAGGATTAAACAGAGGTGTTTTTATGTAATGAAAAAAGAGTGTTGTAATTCTTTTTCTAAGTCCTTCAAGGTTCTGAGGTTTAACTCCTCTCATCATAAGGTCAACTTCTCTATCAATTAATTCTAAGATTTCCTGGGTCAGTTCACATTCATGTTCCTATACAAAACACAGAAGTGTTTAGAATAAATTTTGTTTAAATCATTAAGTTCATTTTCAAAATTATCACCCAAACAGACCAGAAGCTGCATTCCAAGAGAAATGAAACAGTGTTAATAGGGCTATAAAACAGTAGAAATAATTTGGAGGCAACAGCATTATCTAACAGTAGTTAATATGCATAACCAGTTCCACTTATATGTGCTTTAGAGAAGTATTCAGGTAGAGCTATTTTCAAAGTAGCCAAACATTCGAAATAACTAAACACTGTATCCATTGATCATGATGCAGAGGTGGGGAGGGAAGGAGGGGGTGAAGGGAGGGCAGAGACAAGGGGAAAAAATGAGAACCAAGACCTGTCATGTAGAGGTACAAGATCCCAACAATGAATGTAACCGTAATGTATCCCTAAAATGTACCAATAAACTCAATTAAAGAAAAAAAAAAGAAAGTACCAATGAAGTTGATCATATGAATAGTTTATAGGTTATTCATTCAGTAGAATATCATCTAAGGTATACAAATGAACTAGCCAGATGTGGTGAGGTACATAAGTAATTTAAGCACTCTGGTAGACTGAGGTAGGAGGACTGCAAGTTTGAACCCTGCCTGGACAACTTAGTGAGACACTGTCATCAAAAACAAAAATTAGCCAGGCATGTTAGCACATGCCTGTAATTCCAGCACTCAGAAAGATGAGGCAGGAAGATCACTGCAAGTTTGAGGCCAGCCTGATCTACACAGTGACACCCTGAATAACAACAGAAAAAAAAAAATTAAAGGGCTGAAAATATATCTCAGTGCAAAGTTCCTAGGTTCAATCCCCAGTTCCACATAAAAAGGACTGTAGCTACACACTAATAAGATGTTTAAATATTACACAGTAATTTTGAAAAACATAATGCATAATACAATTATGTATCAGGTACTACATAGTACATAGTACTACAATTTCATTAAATATAATTCAAAAGTAAATAACACTAAACTATATTATTTAGAGATTTACACAGAGGTAATAAAACTACAGAGAGAAATTAAAGAAATGACTCCCATGAAAGTTAGCAGGGTACTTAACTTCTCACAGATGAGAGAAAGGTTTTGATAAGATGGGAAAGAGGCACAGAGGGAAGGCTCTCAATGACTCGCTTAGTATTTGCTGAACTATTTATTGTATGCACGTTTATTGTAATTCCTAATAATTTTTAATAAAGTAATAAAAATAAGCATGGTTGAACGAGAAAGCACTAAGTAGGCGGTAAGGGATTAAGGAAGTACAGGTATTTATTAGTCATAAAACACAAGTCCCTCTGACTTCCCAAAGTAGCTGGTGCACAGTGTGAATGCAGAGGCAGGCAGTCAAGTCGGTGACTACAGAACAACGTCTGCCACACTGTTCAGCACCTCCCTGGTAAAGTAAACACAAGTGTGAATCAATGCTCCCTCGCCATGGAGGAATTTTAGAAGGATGTGCAGATTTTAATATTTCCTTCAAGCCTCAAAGTGTTTCTAGCATATAGCCAGGTTAAACATGCACTAGTCTAATTGTCAACAGAATAATAACTGTTATTTTTTGAGAGCATCCTACTTATGAAGCATAGTAATTAATTTTATACAAAATGAAACATTTACAGAAATAGTAAATAATTTATTTAAGGTTATATACTCATAAATGCATGGAGTCAGTCTTTGAGTCATGCTTAAATATCTTAATCCTCTGCAAAATTATTAAATAAATGAATATATACATATTCCAGTTAAATTATTTATGTGCATGGATTATCTTTTGAGTTCATATTTGGCTGTTTTAATTATCTAGTTATTTGTCCTATTTATATCACGTAGAAGGATATCTACTTCCACTTGCTTTTGACCAAATTGGGTTTTGTCTTGCCCCCTATAAGCACCATGTTTATTTCCTAGCCCTGGATTTATTGTTTCTTCTTCTCTAATAGCTTCATCTGTCAAGACTAGTTACAACAAAACATCTTTGAAAAGGTAATCCAAAACAAAAGCCATCGGTGTCTCTGTTCTCACTAAAAGCAGAAATGCAAGCTAACTATAAAAACTTGTCTCCGAGTAAGAACTGTTTAGCCAACTATTTAATTTTTGTTTTGCTTTGTTTTTTGAGACAGGGTCTCACTATGTAGTTGAGACTGACCTGGAACCCACTGTGTAGCCCAGGCTCGTCTCGAACTCACAGCAATCCTCCTGCCTCAGCCTCTGGAGTGCTGGGATTACAGGCATGCGCCACCATGCCTGGCTAACCCAACTATTTAATTTATTTTAAGAGATTTACAGATGGGTATGGGTGGTACAAAACTGTAATCCCAGCACTAGGAGAGTTTAGGCAGAAAAACTGGCTGCAAGTTCAAAGCCAGCCTTGGCTACATAGTACGTTCAAGGCCAGCCTGAACTATGTAACAAGACCCTTCAAAAAGAAGAAAAAATATTTGCACACCTTAGTATTGTTTTTCTCAACAGAATGATAGCTCTTTGTAAGTAAGGGGCAAACAATATACATAGGGTATCTGAGAGTTATGTTTGTGTAATTCTCAAGCTTGTAATCATGCAGCTTACTTAGATGGACCTAAATATGTCTGCTTTCCAGTTATCTTAGTGGACCAGATTATCATTAGTATATTTATACCTATATATGTCCTGGCAATTTGGGTCATATTGATAATCAAACCTGACTGACCACATGGTTATCTAATCCACTACTTATGTGCAAACTTCAGTTAATACAAATGACCAATAATAATAAACAATTGATATATCTATCATAAACTGAAAAGAGTGGCAGTCAAGTGTCTTACTATTTTCCATAACTCAAAATCACAATTCAGAAACCAAGTATTTTTAGTTGAACTGCTCATTTAATTAATTTATAATTGACTAATATATGCCTGATATTATCTTCAGTTTGAGTTATAAAAACCAGGAGGGGGGGAGCTGGGATTTAGCTCAATGGTTGCACCATGGGCCTCGAAAGCACAAGCTCCCAAATTCAATCCCTGGTGCAAACAAACAAACAAACAAACAAAAGCCAGGTTGTTGTTATGATTTATATCTGGGTGGCCCCTAAGGCCTCCTGCACTCATAGGTGGGGCTTTTAGGGAGGTGACTGGATCATGAGTGCATGATACTCGTCACTGAATCAGTCCACTGATGGATTTATAGCTGGGTGTGATATTGGAAGGTGAAGTCTCGTGGGAACAGGTGGGTCACTGTGGGTGTTGCCTGGAAAAAAACTCCTCCTTGATTGCTGTTGCTTCCTGTCTGCCTTTCCATCAGCTCCTTTTCTTCTACCTGGAGCCAGCTGACTATGAAATAAAAACTCTACAAACTGTAAGCCACAATAAACCTCTCCTCCTTTTACTTGTGGGTGATGGATATTTTGTCCCAGCAAGGAGAAAGTGACTCAGAAAGGCACCACTGGTTCTAATGATACTAGAGAATTACTCTTTAAGGATATAAAAACCATATACATTGCAGCAAATGCAGAGCTGTACTTCCCAGATTACCCCCACACCCTGAATGAAGCAGTCTTTCTGTTGCATGTTGTGGCAGCTGACAACTCTTCACTGAGCCTCTTTCTGGGGTTGCACACCGCTGAAGAGAGCCATCTTGCTGAAGAAAATTGCCTCATCAAAGGTCATGCTTTTTTCTCTGAGCATCCTGAATCAAAGGACTAATCAATATGGAGGAATAAAAGTCCAGGACCCTACGAGAGTTAAGGGTATTTGAGAATAGAAAATAAATGAAGTCTTGGCCCAGGTATAGCTCACAATAAATACATTGGATTTACAGAGACATCCAATGCTCATTTCCTTGGTCCTTGGATAAGTAATGGAATAGGATACTTGGTAGTTGGCACAGACTCTGTCCTCTTCATTTCTTGACCTGTGGGCTGAGCTAACATTGATGAAAAAGACCATGGGGAAGCCTCTGAAATTGCCCAGCCCTAAGGACAAAGATGGAGACAGAAATGGCCCAACTTGCTACTTGGAGAACTTTTGTTACTTTCTGTAAAACTCTGGCAATATCAAGTTTAGGAGTTCCAATTTCTGGAGAGAAAAATGCATCTAATGAAGGACACAGCAAGAGTCCTCATACACCTTGTTTCTCTGGGCCAAAAGACCTGGAGTGAATTGACCTCAATCTTCCAAAGGCTGGGGCTGTTATTAACCAGTGGGGCAGGGGAAAATGTTTGGCTCTCAGGTTACTGGGTATTTCTTGGGTACATGGGTACTTGTGCACTGGGATACTGGGTATACCCTTACCTAATTCTGACAACAAATGGAAGTGTTGTAGCCCCATCTTGAGAAGAGCAGTGACCTATAGTCTTGAGCCCTAAAGGTATGGGTCATTCTTAAATGGTAGGTAAACCAGTAGTAAAAGTGCTACTTGAGGGTGAAGGAAGTCTAAAACAGATGGCAGAGGAAAGATGCAGGAGTAGTTTCTTAAAGCCAATGGCTACAATAGAAGCTATAGTTTTGTCATTAACCTTGCTCCTAAAATTTTCTCCAGGAAAAAGAGCCCATCCAAATCAGAGAAACTGCCCTCAGAACTTGTGGATCCAATGAAGGAGGTGGATCCAAGAAACAGTATGTGTGGTACACATGGTGTCCGAACTGGAAGCTCCCATTCTCCCCACAGGTCTCGATGAATTCCTTTGTGAGAACTGCTGAGGAAGACAGATGTTTTATCCAAGTTACACCTCCTTTCCAAGGTCAGTTCAGATCTAATAAAAGGTCCGTGTGGGAGTAAAACGCCCTCTTCATCCCTTGACTCAACTCAAGACAACTCTCAAAGTCTGCCTGCCCAGCTTCGGAGTTTCGGTGAGATTCGCTAAAGTCATTGCTGACCCTCCACTGTAACTGAATTTCTCCATCTGCTTATTGTACAGCCTCACAGAAGTTAACCTGAGAGCACTCTCCAATGAAATTTTTGAACAGAAACCCAGATCTCAGAGTCTGTTTTCTGAGGAAACTTGACCTGTGTGTGATGTCTAAATTTATTTTCTGTGATTAAAAACATGCATGAGAAAAACATATACAATGGTGCTGTTTTAAACCTGCTAAAAATACTTCTTCATTGAAAAATGTTCAAAATGTACATAATGTAGATAATTATGGCTGTTTATTGAAATAACTATTAATCTCACATTGTGCATTTGCATATATTTGCATCCAGTGCATAAAGTTACATTTACATATTTAAATATTAATTGTGCTGTTTACATTTTATCTCATATATTTTGCATGTTTTCAGATAAATATGAATTCATAAACCTAACTTTTCCCAAATAAAACAATATAGTTGTCTATATGAAAAATGTATATATAATCATATTAATAATCTTTATAATTACATAATGCAAAAATATTTTGCTTATTTCAATATTCAACTAATTTTTTATTGATAGTATATTTTACCCCAACTCTAAGAGAAACTTAACATACCTTCACAGTGTGCTTAAGTGTCAGGAGTATATCCAATCGCTCATCTTGAGAGATATTTTGAAGCCTGATGCATTTATAGATGTTTTGCAACTCCCTGGCTCTGATTGTGAACTGTGTATCCATCTCAATTATTTTACCATCAGGTCTTCTCCACGTCTTTGGACTTGAACACTTGAAAATAATATTATGTTTATAATTATATTTAGCCAAAGGCTTAAAGTAACAATTTTCCACTAGCAGTTATAATCTTATTTATGACTAAAACATCACTAAAACTTAAAATTAATTGAAGAATTTATAAATAGTAAAAGTAAAAACCATCTAGACAAAAAAGAGAGCTGTTCAGTCTGTGAAAGAGGAACACTTGAATAGAATTCAGAATTTGCAACTAATTTGTACTAACTGGAGAATATCTGTTTGGTTCAAGTATACTGAATGTGTATAGTGTGTTTTAATCATGCCTTTTCAATTACATATCATTTTTATGGAGAAGTTACAGCAACTCTTGATGGTTTAGACCTAGACATATAGCAGAAAGGGACTACGTTAGTTATGGCTTAGTGTCCAATACAGAAGTAAACCTGTAAAAATTCCAAACTTCCTCATCAAGAAGATATACTTCATGACAAAGCTATACATACAGTCATCCTTCTCTATTTATAAGTTGTGAATCCTCAGATTCAACCAACCACAGATCAAAAATATTGTTTTGAAAATTACATCTGTACTGAACATGTACAAACATATTTTACTGTCAAGATTTCCAAAAGAATGTAGCATAACAAATGTTTTGCACAGTTATTTTAATTGTTTTAGACGTTATAAGTAATCTACAGGTAATTTAAAATATATGGGAAGATGCTCATAAATTATAGGCAAATACTACGCCATTTTATATAAGAGAAGTGAGCAACTATAAGTTTGCTATCCTATGGGTCCTGGAACCATCCCCTGTGGCTATGAGGATATATTTATCTAATTATTGTATCATTGCCGTGATGTTTACCACCCTAATGGTGGCTAACATTCTCACATTCTATTTGCACATTTGGCTTGATGCTTCTCAATCTAGCCCACCGCCTCAAGTGAAGACCAGTTGTCACAGAGCTCATCTAAGGACTCTCAGGCTAAGAAGTCAGAAACCAGCAAATAAGATGACAAATGAGCCCTCCACAGCCTCAAGGATACCAATATAATCTTCGGTGATAGTACCTCAGTGTATTCATTCACCTGGAAATGTCGCAGTGATAATGTACTGTTTATTTGCTCTTCTACTTTAGGGTGAAATGCAGTTCTGCTTCCACGATTATAATCTTTCAGAAACAAGACTACACTGACCCCAATTGTTAGCTGTGCAATGTTGGATGCTTTCACAGGTTAACTGGTAACATTTTGAGATCCGCGTAACCCAACTTGTGCCATAGCTGCAACCATTTATATCAGAGCTGTGAACTACTTTAAAATTTAAATAGAAACTCTACATATTGGAACAAATCATTAGGAAGATAGAATACCAGGTGGAGGTACAATATAAGGTTGTATTTAGAATGACAGTGTTGCGAAGAACTTTTCAGTTCTAACAATTGTCAATTTATCCTTAAGTTTTCACACTTCATAGTAGCAAAGTTACATTGCAAACTATGGAGCTATCCCTTACACACAAGTATATTTCCTACATTTTCAAAATAATGTGATTATATTCATGCCAAACCAAAAGTGAATGTTGCTTGCACTAGAAACCTTTACTAAGAAAGTTTAGATTTTCACTGCTAGTTTTAATTCAGCAAATGAGAAGCTGCTGCTGTGTAATTAATATTATTAGACCATAAATTTTACAGTAAAGAAGGTATTAAATAGCAGATTGATAGAATTAAGTAAATTGATTAAAGAATTATAAAAAGTAAATATCTCAGTAACAAAATGTTTTATTATTTAGTTATTATCATAAAAATTAAATAATTTTGAGTGGATATAGCCTTGTTTTGCATAATCCACAGAGTGTTACAGACATACAGTGTTTGTCTCAAAATTCCTTTCAAAAATTTTAAGGAATAAGAAGGCTTAGGCTAAGCTTTATATTACCATATTCTAAAGTCTAACTAACATCTTAATCTTTGCATGCAGCTGTGATCAAGGGGAGTCTTTTAAACATAATTTTCTTTCTTCCAATAACATGGACAATACCTTTTGCTCTGCACACTTTTTCAATTTGTAATTATCTTTATGGTGATATATTTATAAAATACCTACTTTATCTGTACTGCACTTTTTCAGTTATGTCATTTGGCTTTGGGGGTCCTAAAATGCACTGATTTGATTCTGCCCTCTCTCCAACTTTTTAGTCCTAAGAAATACATTATACTATGACAATGTCTAGGGATTTTCCAAATACATTCTATATCTAAAACTTTTGCATCCTTTAATTTTTAATTCTACACTAACTCTTCCACAAAGACTCCTGTAATACTGTTTTGAACCAGTGACATCACTTATATCTGAAATCATATCATAGTTCTAGAAATAAACATACACAGGTATGTATGGTCTCATTTTCAGTCACTTGGAGCAGTGAAATTCACATTCAAATTGTTCTATAATTTTCCCCCAAACATTATAACAAACATGTTTCTCATATAATTCTATAAATTTAATAGTATTCATTTATTCATTTAACAAATATTTACTATATTTACTTATACATAGTTGTATATTAGGCACTGAGTAGGTAAAATACTGTCCTGATTTCAAGAGCTCTCAAATCTCACAAAATGTAAAGGTCAGAAAACAAATATTTAGGGAAAGGCTGAGTATGGTTAATGATTGCCAGTAAGTAGTTAACTGTGGGTGGCTACAAAGCACTAAACTGGTGAAATGAAAATAGTGTCTGGATGAAAGCTGAAAAAATAACTAGAAGTTATCCAGATTAAAGAGAACTAAGGGATAGGGAAAAAAAAGATGGGAATGGAATTAACATGAGAAAAACAAAAAATGGAAACAAAGTCTTTGTAGATAGGGCAGGGTGGAGGGGTTAAAGGTAGGGCAGGGAAATGAGGGAAAAATAGGAACTAAGATGGATTATGCAAAGGTGCAAATTTCCAATGAGGAATGTCACTACAATACCTTAAATGTACCTATAAAATTCATTAATTTTTTAAAAAGGAGAGAATTAAGTGAAACAAAGAATACTAGATTTGAAGTTCCTAGAGCAGGAATGGGGAAGACACATATCTTAAAAATCTGTTGCTTTTTTTATATTTAGATGTATTTCTTTCAACTCTGATAATTTGATTTTCAAGTGTAGGCTTCTTTGATTTCAGGCCTGAGGGTGTTTTTACTCTGATTCAAGAAAATGTTTACTTTGCTTACTTCTCTTTCCTATTTTTTTTTCTTTCAACACTTTAGCTGTAATAAGAGATGTACAACAATCATGTCTTAAAATTGCTTCAGAAAATAAGAATGTAATAAATTTCATTTAGCTGCCAACAAATAAGACAGCATAGGCTCTGGAACAGAGAAACAGAAGAACAGCAGGGAGACACACTTCAGGGAAGGCAAGGTAGTAAGATAACAAAAACCTTGAGAGCAGCAGGCCTCTAAAAAAAAAAAGAGGATAAATGACTACCCTCTGAGAGTAGGTCTTTTCTTTTTCTTAAATTAATTCTCAAGTCCCTAAGGGCACACATTAAGCATAAGTTCAAGCCCCCAAAAGCACTTGGCCAAGATCGAGGGTTTTTTTTTGCACAGCACAGTGGTTCTGTTCATTCAGATAGATGCCCCTTGTTTAATGCACTGCCCAGAAAGAAGTGGATGCATTTTTCAACCCCATTAGCTGTTGGCCACCTGAGTTTGGAGAAAAAGCATTAAAATGACACAATTAACATGAACTACAGTTTTTTAAGCTTATGATTTTGATAAGTGGTGAACAAATCAAAGAGAATGAAAGGAGTAAATGGCCTTGAATCTAGGAGAAAGCTCTTACAAAAATCAAAATATCTCTTCAGGGAGTTTGAGCAAAGAGTAGCCAAGATATATTAGAGACTAGCTAATGATTTTTCGTTCAAATTTATTAACCTGAATTTCTTTAATATTCGATAACTTGTGAACATCAATGTTTGATATGTAAAATTAAACATTAATACTTCAAAAAATCTTATGATGGAACAAGCTTTTATTAAGAAGGAGAACTTAGCTTATAAAAACCATGAAATGTATTGACTTCCTAGATTGGACTAATTTTAAATCATATCAGTCATTATTCAGAGAAATTCCACGGTCATAAGGAAGATAAAAAATAAAATATTGGTTCAATAGACCATTTAGTATTTGAGCTCAATGAATTTAAGCTAAAATATAAACATAAAATCTATTCTCTAAAGTTATTTCCAAACTATAGGAAAGTAAATATCCATATAATGATGGTAATTGTTAAAAATCTTAAAATTTACATGGTGATTTTGGTTATGTGTTACTTTAGATATTTGTAAGGACACTGGCTGCTTGGGTCCACAAGCTCCAGGCAAAAAGATGCTGGGAAAAGAGCTGCACAGGCCCACAAACAATAATAGAGGTCCTTCCAGATGGTCCTTCCAGAGGTCCATCCTGATACCACTGGTAAGTGTGTGCAGAACCTAGCCAGAAGCCTGACCATAAACCAGCAACTGGGGTACTCAGCCTCCAGCCAAAGGCCTTACCACACAACGGGTACACAGGAGGGCAGGCCTTAGCCAAAGGCACACCTACATATCATCCCAAGTGTGCACACACCCCAGCTAGAACCCCAACTGGACAACAGGGAAATTCAGAGATCCAGAAGACCACCACACTGAACCCAGGAAATAGTGCAGTGGTGAGCAGCAGAGAAAAGACCATTCTCTATGGCTTGCTGAGAATTTCAGACCACTGGGTGAGCAAAAAGTTGCCTCAACAAAGGCACAGCAAGCTGCATCTGTTGAAATGAGAAGATTCATAAACTAGTCTCAAAACCAGACTTTTGGATCTCCTAAATCAACCCCAAAGAGCAATGAGATGGAACAATCTGATATGCAAACACCTGGACTCCATGAACTGGCAACAAAAGAGCATCTGGAAAAAATTAAATCAGAAATAATTCTCAGATAACAGAGATTGTTCCCATAGTGCAAGACATGATTAATAAATCTAGAGCAGACACAGATTTAAAAATAGAGCATCTGACAAGTGCAAGGACCCAAGTTCAATCCCCAGTACCAAAAAAAAAAAAAAAAAAAAAAAAA
>NW_022900916.1:42911780-42940740 GCF_012274545.1 Fukomys damarensis | reverse complement strand
GGGAATCCATAAAACAGACACAAACATATTTCCAGATTAAAAACTCCATTGAAATTTACACAGCAAAAAGAGCCAATGTTAAGACAGAATTTTAGATATAGAAGACAGGATTGAAATTAGTGACCTAGAGAAGAAACATTCCTTAAAAATAGTAAGGGACAATGAGAAATCAATCTAACAGCTGCTAGATGATGTAAAGAAGAATAGCATAAGACTGATCAGAGTCAATGAAGAAATGGGAGAGAGTGCAAACAACATAAAAAACTGTTCACAGAAGTAATGGCAGAAAACTTCCCAAGCAGGGGAAAAGTAATTGACATACAGATAAGTGAGGCATATAGAACTCCAATAAGCCATGATCAAAAAAAAAACAAAAAAACAAAACAAAAAACCTACATCTAGGCATATAACAGTTAAGATTACAGAAGCCCAAAAGAAGAACAAAATTCTACAAGCAGTCAGAGAAAAGAAACAAATAACATACAAAAGAAAGCCCATAAGAATCACAGCAGACTTCTCAATACAAACCCTCAAGGTAACTAGAGCTTGGAGGGATGTATTTCAAGCCCTAAAGGAAAACAACCTCCAACCCAGATTGATGTACCCTCAAAACTATCAAAAGTGATGGAGAAATAAGATACTTTCATGACAAAGAGCATCTTAGGAACTTTAAGAATAGCAAAGCAACACTACAAAAAATTTTAAACAACATCCTAGGACAAGTCAATGAGAGTCACAACCCCAGGAAGCCCAGCAGAATGAATCCTTCAGGCATGACAAGAAATTAAATACAAAGGGGAAAGATCCAACAAAAAGAAAAAGTCATGACAAGGATAAATTAACACATATCTGTTATAACCATCAATGTTAATGGTCTCAATTCACCAATCAAAAGAAATAGACTGGCAGAATGGGTCAAGAAGCAAGATCTAACAATATGCTGCATACAAGAAACACATTTAATTCAAAAAGAAACCCATAGACTGAAAGTCAAAGGGTGGAAAACAATGTTCCATTTGACAAGAACCCCCCAAAATGCCGGAGTAGCTATCTGCTTTGCAGATCAAATGGACTTCAAAGCAACACTGATTAAGAGAGACAAAGAAGAACACTCCATCTTTGTAAAGGGAACAATCCACGAGGAAGAAATGACAATCATAAATACGTATGCACCAAATACTAGTTCACCCATCTATATAAAACAAATACTAACAGACATGAAAAATCATATAAACACTAATACAATAGTAGTGGGAGATCTCAATACCCCACTGTCACAAATAGTTCAACTAGACAGAAAATAAAAAATGAAATACTAGAACTTAATCAAACTCTTGAACAAATGAACTTAACAGATATTTACAGTGTTCCACAACACAAAATCAGAATACACATTCTTTTTGGCTGCAAATGGGTTGTTCTCCAAAATAAAACACATACTCATAGAACATGTTTAAGCAAGTGCAAAGGAACTGAAGTTATCCCCTATATATTATCAGACCATAGTGCGATGAAAGTGGAGATCAATAATAACAGAAACAACAAGAATTTCATAAACACATGGAAATTGAACAACACACTTCTGAATAACCAATGGGTCACAGAAGACATTAAAGAAGAAATCAGACAGTTTCTAGAATTAAATGACAATATTAGTACAAAATTAAATAATATAAAAATTTATGGCACACTATGAAAGCAGTCTTATGAGGTAAATTCATAGCAATGAATACACATATTAGGAAAAGAGAGCAAGCTCAAATAAACAACCTGAAGCTGAATCTCAAACTTCTAGAAAAAGAAGAGCAGAACAAACTGAAAATGCATATAAGGGGTGAAATTATAAAGATCAGAGCAGAAATTAATGCAATGGAGCCAAAAATAACAATACAAAAAGATCAGTGAAGCAAAGAGTTGGTTCTTTGAAAGAATAAGCAAAATTGACAAACACTTTGTCAACCTTATCAAAAAAAGGAAAAAGACCCAAATCCAAGCAATTAGGAATGAAAAGGGGAGAAACTATAATGGACCCAGCAGAAATCCAAAGGATCATCAATACCTACTTTGAGAACCTATACACCAATAACATGGAAAACACAGAATAAATGGATAGATTCTTAGATACATATGCATTACCAAAGTTGAACAAAGAAGACCTAAAATTCTAAACATCTCAATATCAATCAACAAAATTGAAAACGTAATTTAAAACTTACCAACTAAGAAAAGCCCAAGCCCTGATGGCTTTTCTGCTGAATTGTACAAGGCATTTAGAGAACTATTGTCACTACCATTTGAATACTTCAAAGAAACTGAAAGGGAAGCAAAACTCCCAAATTCATTCCTGGAAGCAAGCATCACCTTGATCCCCAAAGTAGAGAAAGACCCAACTGAAAAAGAGAACTATAGACCAAGCTCACTAATGAACATAGATGCAAAAATCCTTAATAAGATACTGCCAAATAAGCTGAGGATATAGTTCCGCCGCTACCTGCTTTGCAAGCACAAGGTCCCAAGTTCGATCCTTGGTATGCCCCCCAAAAAAATTAGAACAGTACTGCCAAATAGAATGCAGATCATCAAGAAGATCATACAACCTAATCAAGTGGGATTCATCCCAACAATGCAGAGATGGTTCAACATACACGAATCAATAAATGTAATACACTATTTTAATAGTATACATATTAATAGAGCCAGGGGGAAAAAAACATATGATCATCTCAATAGAGATTAATATAGTAACAGAGCCCAGGGCAAACACCATCTCAATAGATGCAGCAAAAGCATTTGAAAAATTTCAATACACATTCATAATAAAAACTCTATAAAATGGGAATAGATGGTCTCTATCTCAATCTGATAAAATCCATCTATGAAAAAATCAACAGCCAAATCATAATAAGTGGTCAAAAACTGAAATCCTTCACACTAAAATCAGGAACAAGACAAGGATCTCCACTATTACCACTCCTGTTCAATACAGTAGGAAATTAGATATATAGGTTGGAAGTTTCTGAGAGTCTAATATGAAACCAGAACCATAGTTAACGGCAAAGACAAACTGCAATCAAACAGTTAAGTATGTAAGTAAGATGAGAGTGGGATATTTAAAGTCTCAAAAAATGGTTTGTAGCAACAAATATCCTGAGAGAGTAAGACACATAGAACTAGAATCACAGGAGGCTAATATCTTTGGGAACTGCATCCTTTTCTTCAGGCTGCATTGGCCTTTAATTGTTTGGAAAGATCAGGTTTATAAAAGGAAATTTGTTACTATGGAAACAGGCTATTCAATATCAAACAGGCAGTTTAGACCACAAATGGGTAATTACTTTAGTTTTTCTTTTAATTGCATGTTTTCATGGTCTTCAATAATTATATATTTTTTTGGCTAGAGATTTCCAGTCAATAGTGTGGCAAGTCAGCAGCAACACTCATTCTAGCTGTTTTCCCCAGGTTGCTTACTATTGGGGCACCCAGACCCTGAAATTTTGTGATTTTAATACTCTGTATTTCATCCAAATGTGCAACTCATATTATTCCTGTAGTCAGCCTAGGTCACAGGAAGGTGTCTCCATCCTTTCTTTCATGGCTAACTGTCTTTAGTGAAGAACATGTTAATTTCATGTCACTTATCAATCTTTATTCCAGGCTGCAGCTAAAAATTTACAACTATATGAGAAGAAAAAACACTTGGAATGCAAAGTAATGTTATCAAAATACTAAACAAAAATTCATGTAAATTTTTACACTATAAGTATCTCCTTTGTTTGGATCATTATTCCACATTGTTAAATGAGAATACATTTATATTTTAAATAGTAGTTATTTCACTAACCTTATCCAAAAAAGCTTGTATGACTTCTTCCTGGTTGTCCATACAAGCAATATATCTATGTCTGCCAATGGAAGCAATTATCTGGGTCTCTTTTTCCAAAAGTTCACACAAAGCAGCTTTCCTTTCGACTCCAGTAAAACGTTGGTTAATGCGTGTAAGTTCTTCTTGCCGCCAGACTAGAACAATAACATGAAAAACTCTTAAATTTTAAAACCCATGTCTTTACAGAGCATTTTTACCATCACTTCCTAACAAAGGCCATTTTATTTTTTAATCATTTTAGTCAAAATTATACGTAAATAGAACGACTCACATGAATGGATGATGGATGGAGGGAAAAAAATGGAATCTGAAAGACTTCAAGCAATAAAAATAGACTGGAACAAACAGAAGCCAACGAAAATCAGCACCAATAAATGTCAAATTATGCCTTCAAGTATGCATACACACTCCCCAGCACTGAAAAGAAATATGGCCTGGGTTTTGTGGTAGCCATGAATGTGAGCTGCTCAAACTCTCCCTTGAGGAAAGAACCTCTCAAAAGTAGTAGAGGCAGCTGACAGTTCCAACTATTCAGACCTGCTGTGATGTTGGGACGGAGGTCACAATCTGCCTACAAAACTCTAAATGACTTAGAACCATGAGGAAATTAATGTCTGGCTGTGTCTTCCTAAAGGTGCACTCTTCTGCAGTCTCTCATAACAGCGCTGACCTTTCAGCTGCCTCACTTTCGGAACCTCTGTAACCCATTCTTTTTCCTTCACTCTCTCAAGTTCCTCGACTGTCCAGCATCATCTAGGTCTAAAGATTTCCCTTGCTTTCCCTTCCCCTCTCCCCTCTCATTTCTTATTCCATCTTGGTGTCTGCTTCTCTAAGGACCTGAAATGGCAGTTTTATTTAGCATAGTTGACTATAGCCATTGCCTGACAGTAATACCCACAGTCATTTACTTGCCAGCTTCCACTTCTTCACTAAACCCTAAGTAACAGCAGCAAATGTTATAAAATAATTTACTCTGTGCTCAAATCAATGTGTTACATAATAAGATACCTATGCTATTTAAAGCTTTGGTTACTATCAGTAAATATGGTATCGATGGAATATGACTCAAAACCAAACCATAATATGTACACTAAAGAATATTTAAATAAACTCATTTTATCAAGAGAGTAACACCCCCCCCAGAAATGCAAGGATAATTCAGCATACAAATCAATAAATGTGACACATCACATAAATAAAAGCAAGGACAAAAACAATGTGATCATCTCAGTAGATGCAGGAAAAAACTTAGACAAAATACAAATCTTTTCATGATAAAAACAATGATGAAAATAAGTATAGAAGAACCTTATCCTAATCTGATAAAGGCCATTTATGACAAGTCTATTGCCAACATCATATTAAATGGAGAATAATTGAAACTTTTCCCTTGAAAATCAAGAACAAGACAAGGATGTCTACTATCACTACTTTTGTTTAACACAGTACTAGAAATTAAGGGCAGGGGCCAGGGATTTAGCTCAGTGGTTCAGTGGCCTGGCTTGCAAGCACAAGGACCCGAGTTCAATCCTTAGTACCAAAAAAACAAAAAAAAACAAAAAAACAAAAAACAAAACAAAACAAAAAAAACTATATAGAAATTAAGAGCAAATAAGCAAGAAAAAGAAATAAAAAGGAAATGTACAGGAAAGGATGAAGTCAAATTACCATTATTTACAGATAACATTCTATACATAGAAGACTAAAAAATCCATCAAAAGACACTTTGAATTAATAACCAAATTCAGTAATATACATATAAAACCAATACACAATACTGTTTGTGTCACTAAGAAAGAAATTACCCACTGAGAAAGAAATTAAGAAAAATGCCATTCATAATAGCACCAAGGAAATTACTTACAAATAAACCTAAGGAAGTGAAAGACCTCTACAGTGTAAACTACAGAGCTCTGAAAAGTAAATCAAAGAGGACATCATAAAATGGAAGATATCCCCTGTTTCCCAGGAAATGGGGCAAGTTCCTGGTACACAGAAACAATATTGGGTCTAAAGGTCAAAGTGGGAGACATTAGCATCTGGGACCTAAAGTAATACTACAAAACGACTGTGAGAAAAACAGCACGACACTGGCACAAAAAACAGACATGAGGATCAATGGAACAGAAGAGAGAATGCAGAAACAACTCCATGTACATTCAACTACTTGATCTTTGACAAAGGAGCCAAAAGCATACACTGGAGGAAAGAGAGCCTCATTAATATATGGTGTTGGGAAAACTGGCTGTCCACATATATAAGATTGAATCTAGACCCTCATGTCTCACCATGTACTAAACGAAAATCAAAGTGGATCAAAGAACTATATGTTAAAACAGAAACACTTAACCTGCTGGAAGATAAAATAGGTAAAACTCTTTAAGTCAGTCATAAGCAAAGACTTTCTGGAAAATAGTCTCAAGAATCAACAAATGGGATCACATCATATTAAAATGCTTTTAAGCACCGTAAAAGAAACAACCAACAAAATGAAGCGACAGCATACAGAATGGGAAATTGCCAGCAATTTCTCAAAGGACTCATTCCTAAAATATATAAAGAACTAAAAACATTTAGACCCATAAAATAAAGATCCAATAAAAAATGAGCAAGCAAAATGAATAGACACTTCAAAGAAGTACAAATGGCCACTATATATGTGAAGACATGCTTTATATCATTGGCCATTAGAAAAGTGCAAATTAAGACAACACTGCCATTCCCTCTTCTCAGGAAGAATGGCTTACATCAAGAAATCAAATAATAACAAATACTGGAAAAGCTATGGGGGAAAAGGAACGCTTCTACACTGCTGGTGGGAATGTAAGCTGGTACAACCACTATGGAAATTATTGTGGATATACATGAAACTAAAAATTCCATTTGACCCAGCCATTTCCCTTCTCAGCATCTTCCTAAAAGAGTTAAAGACGTCTTATTACAGTGATCCATGCATACCCATGGTTACAGCAACACAGTTCCTAATATCGAAATCTTGGAAGTGCCCTATATATCCATCAGCAGATGAACGGATAATGAAAATACGGTGTTTACACACAATGGAGTACCACTCAGCCACAAAGAAAGACGGATACACTTTGAGACCATAACATTACGTGAGGTAAATCAGACATACAGGTTTACACATGACACTGTTTTGCTTATACGAAAAACAGAAAAGTATTTATTGTATATAAATAAAAAATAAAATAATAGATAGATAATATGAAGTGGGGAGATAGATCTTTTTCAAAGGGTAAGGGGACCGAGAGAGGAGAGAGGAGGGGGAAAAGGAAGGGACAGGTGATGAGAAAATGAATTAATACTTATCATATACATGTATCAAGTACACATAAGGAATGTAAGCATTCGATACTGCAAATATGTATTGCAAAAGTAAGGGAATCAAATAGGTAGAGTGGGGTGGGACAGAGGAAAGGGGGATCAAAGGGGAATTAATCTGTATTATGTACATGTACCGACCGCCCCACAAGGAATATAAACATCATGTACTACACACATGCACTAACAAAAATGTCTTAAAGATTAACACCATGCTCTACACCACAACATAAAGTATGAATTGCTAGGTCCTACTTCAAATTTAAGCGAATCAAAATTTCTGATCCCAGATATATACATTTCAATAAGTGCTACATTCCATTCTTATATACACTAAGTTTGGGAAAGAAAACTCTTTTGATCCCACATTTCAAAAATGTGGGATGTTGGACCAGAGATTTAACTCAGTGGCCCAGCATCTGCCTGGCAAGTGCAAGGTCCTGAGTTCAAGTTCGATCCCAGGTACTAAAAAAAAGTGGGATGTCAACCTGATTGATACTAACAGAAGTAGAGAGTTGGAAATAACTTTAGAAATTATATTTCTCAACTCTACATTTAAGAAAATATCCTTGTCTCAGTGTCTTGGACAGGTATAGTTTGCCCAGATTCTGTAAACTAGTGCTAAGACCAGGGTGGGTAAATTATACTCACCTTGGTCTGACACACCCCATCTCAAAGGGATGTGAGAATGTAAAGTAGTACAATCACTGTGGAAATCAGTGTGGAGATTCCTCAAAAATCTGAAACTAGAAGTTCCATTTGGCCCAGTTATTCCCCTTCTTTGTATACACCAGTGGTCATCGAAGATGGCTGACACATCCCACTTATATTTTCCCTTATCTGAACACAAAGATGTGCATTTCTTAATTTGCACATCATTTGGAATCACTTCCTCATACTTCTAGGCCAAGCTTCTCTGGTTTATCAGAGAGCATCTTGAAATATGTCATACAATGTTATCTGTGGAGATGGAAATTGGCTAGCCATCCCTCACCTAAGTCCTGACAAATGGTAAGAGAAACATGGAAGGAGGAAGAAGAAGAAAAAGAGACTTGAAACAGGACTTGCAATCAGCAAAGAATCAGATCTTTTATGGGGAAACCTTGAGGGATGTCTAAGACACATTGCAGATACTACTGAATAAATGGGAGACACTGTCACAACAGTGCACAGTCGTCCTTCAAACTACTGCTAGGTCATCTACGCGAGTGGATATTGATTGTAGCCGAAGAGACACATTGCAGATACTACTGAATAAATGGGAGACACTGTCACAACAGCGCACAGTCGTCCTTCAAACTACTGCTAGGTCATCTACGCGAGTGGATATTGATTGTAGCCGAAGATGGTAAATCTCAATTTAAGTGATTAAGAATTAGATGAAAGGGTAGGCTGTGGAGCTATTTGATAATTCATCATACCTCAAGAAGGTCTTGGAAATGCTTTCTGAAAAATGTCAAACTTTATTTTTAAATCACTGCAGAAGATAGTACAACTAAAATGGTTTGTGCAGAAAAATAGAAAAATGAATTTTTTAAACAAGATGGAGAGAAGCAAAACAAAGCATAATAGCATGTTTACACATATAAA
Organism: Fukomys damarensis; assembly: GCF_012274545.1. Lineage (NCBI taxonomy): Eukaryota > Metazoa > Chordata > Mammalia > Rodentia > Bathyergidae > Fukomys > Fukomys damarensis. The sequence continues at coordinate 42,931,925 of NW_022900916.1, read as the reverse complement.
ATGGTTATATTTTGTTGAAAATAGAATAGAAAAATTTTGTAAAATTTCAACGACATGATGTTTTCAGGGAACACGACATCAAACATGAAACGTAGAAGTTTGCAAACATGATCAAAAAAGGAAGAAGAAGCAGAAATAGGAACATATAAACTGGGCACTTTTTCTATTCTGTATGACTGTTTAAAGATCACTGAGAACAATTTTTCTCTCTGGAGAGAAACTTGAACTTTAAACTAAGTCTGTGCTACACTCTTTGTATAAAATGAAAATAAAACATAGGTTGGAACAGTGGCCTACTATTCTTTTTCTGAACAACTATTCAAAAAAATCACTGTAGTCTTTGACATTTATCATAAGCTTCATTCCAAGTGTTTTGGATTTTCAGAACTATTCCTTAAAATTTCCATTCTCCTCTTCTATTAACCCTCTCAGAAGATGCAATCTTAGTTTGACTTTGCAGTGCACCCTCTGGCCTCACGCTTTCAAGATCAGAATTTCAGAGATTCCTCCCTTTGGAAAATAGATTCATTTTCCATACATAGGATGTTGATGCATCTGTTATGGTTTCTGCCTAGCTGATCTAGATGTCCCCCCAAAATTTCATGTAGTCATAGGTGGGGCTTTTCAGAGGTGGCTGGCTCTGGAGTGTGTGATGCTGGGATCAAGGATGAGATGCTGGGGGTTGTTGATTCTTGATGAGATTCTGGGGCTAATGCTGCTTAATCCTGGGTGTGCTACTCACTCTAAGGTCAGGTCGCCGGGAGAGACTATAAGGAACAGGTTGCTGTTGTCACTGCTTGTCTCTTGTTGCTCCACGACTTCGTTGCTTGTTGTCTTCTGCTTTGCTGCCATCTGCCCATCATGAAGCATTTCTCCTCTCTGAGGCCCCTCTAACACACCACCCTGCCTTGGAGCCAGCCAACTACAGACTGAAACCTCTACCAACCATGAGCTACAATAAGCCTTTCCTTTTTAAACTTTGGGTGTTGGGTATTTTGTCCCAGCAATGAGAAAAGTAACTAAGACAACACCTTTGTGTTCTTTCAAGATGTCCTCACTCGAGAATACAACAGAATATATTTTCTGGCCTCACTGTATCAGCCTTCTGTTTACAGAACTCCCACTCTCTCCTCTCCTAATCGATAGAGGAACAATAATTTCAAAGTTAGACCAGAATAAGCAGTAACTTCCTTTTTATTCTTATGTGTGCACTACAGAAAAATGCCCTGTCTTTTCCTCAATTCCTAGATCCCTCTTTTCCAGTTAAACTATTCAATAATATAACAACAAATACCACTCAGTGCAGCTTACTATTTGTGAGGTTCTGTCCCAAGCATTTCATGCATGAGTTCATTTAATCTACTGACAAGCCAATAAAGCAGGTGCTATTAGTCCCCATGTCACATAAAATGATATTAAGAAAAATAGATGCTACATACCTTGTTCAAGGTCACACCACAAATACATGGTAGGGCTAGAACTTAAACTTGTCAGGTCTAACTCTGCAGTTCACAGTCATAACCACTGCAATCCTGTCTCTCAAAATCCAGGTCATCCTTGCAGTTGTGCACAGGCCTTTGTAATGTGGACTTACCAGTTGGTTTACTACTATAGGGGTACATTTACTTAATTAGTCACCACACTCGGCTTCTACACAGAGATAATCTATTATTATATTGTCAGAATTATCTTTTAGGGTCTTGTGATCTCCATTGTGGCTATAGAATCAAATCTATTTTTCTCTGAGTTTTAAGGAGCCTGTTTCCCTGATTGGTTATTATACCTGTCAAAATTTTATCACTTCTTTGTCAGTTCAAAATGCTCAACAATTTGTAAGCAATTATTACGTGACAGGAACTGTACAAGATTGCATGGTGCATACAAAGTGAGAATTACAGTCTCTTCTTGAAGAAACTAACATGTTTCCTTGCCTCTCCCTAGTTGGACAGATGGTGAAGTCCACAAGCAGAGAATTTCTGCTTCTCTTCTCACTTACCATAACTTCAAAGCCTAACGTTTTTCACTATTAGGTTTAAAGACTTCTTTTGGATATATATGTCCTTGACATAAGATTATGGTTCTCTTGTATTCAATTAGATACAATTGAAATGTATGCATTCTCTCACTGTAACACTCCAGACTTGATTATTTTCTCATCAAGTTGCAGGGATATTTCAGAACATACTAAGTTTATATAAATTTTTTTAATTAGAAAACATATTTCCTTTTATTAAAATTTCAGGCTTTAACATCATCTCTGTAAATTAGAAGATAGATGTCTGAAGCTGTAGTGTTATTTTTGACCCTCCTTTTATAACCTCTTCCTTTCATGTTATTTAGTGTTACAGTTTTTCCATGGTATTTCTTTCTCCTTTCAAATTTCAATTCGAAATCATGCTGATCTGGCCAAGGACTTGCCAGTCATGTTCTTTATAAGAATCCTCTCTGTCCTTTATCAGGAATACATTATTCAAACACTGTACAGCTTGATCTTACCAGCAAGAGGATTTGTAAATTTAAGAACTAAATTATATTATTAAAGTTAAGGAAATCTGTGACTGATGAGTTTGTTATTTCAAGGTAGCTTTACCAACCAAAAGAACTTTAAGAAATATAACAAAATCTGTACACTGTATAGATTAACAGTTTGTTAATGAAGAGAAAAACTGTTTGCTTGTGGAAATAATAACTGAATATTAATGTTACAGGATTATATAAATATTCCCCACAAAAATAAAAATCAAGTGATATAAGTAAACCTATTTTATATACCACTTTTATATCCGAAACCTTTAGAATCAAAATAAATCTAGGTCAGTAGGTTATTACTTAAGCTATTCTGGAAACCTCAAAGAGCAATATATTATCATCTTATATAAAAATTTAAATTCTGGATAAATCTGAATATATACATATATATAATATATATGCAGATTTTTCATTTGTTACATTATTAGTATGATGTATTAAGACAATCAACTCAATCAAGCTAATTGGAAATGAATATAATGGACTTAATTCCAATAAAATTCTTCATTAGATTAAAAACTTAAATCTCAAAGAAGGGATAGGAAAAAAAAAGAATAGAAACAGCTGAACAACTCATTTTACATCTGATACTAGAGTTTCTAGAACTACAGAGAGATGACATTAAGTAACTATAAAAGTCTTCCATCTTTTATAAAATGTTTCCTAGGGATAATAATAAAAGCACACAAAAAATTAAGACATTATATTAATTTGCTAGGGTTGTTGCAACAAATTACCACAGGTGCTGTAAACAGCAGAAATTTCCTTACAGTTCTAGATCAAGATACTGGTAAAATAAATTACAAAATCAAAAAACATACACCATGTTAACAGTGATCAAAGGAAAGCTAAAAAAGGTATATTACTAACAGGCAAAATAGATTTAACAGCAAAAAAGCTTATAAAGGATAAGAAAAATCACTTCACCATGATACAAAGCTCAATTCATCAACAGGATAAAGCAATCCTAAATGCTTATGCTACTAATAAGGTAGTCAAAAGACATGAACAAAAATCTGATAAAACTTCAAAGAAAAACAGAAGAATTTACAGTTATATTCCAAGATTTCAATACCCTTCTTATAACTGATAAATAAAAAAATGAAAAATTAGTAAATATATATACTTGAACTATTAGCTAACTTAACCTAACTGATATTTATCAACTATTCCACTCTAGACCAGAATGTAAACTCTCTTCACGTATAGACAGAACATTTTCCAATAAAACCTGTATACTGATTATTAATTCCCAGTAAACTTAGAAGGGCTTAAGTCTTCTAAAATTACATTGTCTCTCCACAATAAAATTAGGAATAATGAACAGAAAGCTCTCTGAAAAATTCCCAAATATTTAGAAATTAAATAACTTCAAAATATTCCATGGGTCAAAAAAAATCAAATGAGTAGTCAGAAAGTATTATGAACCAAAAGGAAATTAAAACTTAACATACAAAACTTTTGTCATGCCATTGACACCATGCCACTGATTAGGGGAAAATTTTTTGCACCAAACATTTGTTTTAGGAAAGAAAAAAATCTTAGACCAATGGATTTAGCTTTCACCTTATAACTAAAAAAGGAAGAGTAAACTGTACCAAAAGTAAATCAAACAAAGGAAAAATAATAAAAATCAAGAAAATATAAAAGAGAAAAACCAATGAAAGAGTAATAAATTAATACATCCTTAACAAAATTGATTAGGAAAAAAGAGAAAAAACAAAATCACTAGAATTAGGACTTAAGATAATATTACTACAGATCCTAAAAGTATCAAAACATCTTTATGCTGATAAATTCAAAAACTTAGGTAAAACCAACAAATTCCTTAAAAGGCATAAACTTGGTCAAAGCTCACCAAAGGAGAAATACATAGCATTAACAGCACTGTACCTATTAAAGACTTTGAAGTTATACTTTAAAATTTTCCTACAAAGAAAACTTCAAGCCTACATAGTTTCAATAGTGAATCCTAAATGTTTTAGAAAGAAATACTAATTCTACACAAACTGAGAAAATTGAAGCAGATAGAAGAGTCCACCATTACTCTGATACCAACACCAGACAAGATAGCAAGAAAACATTAAAACTGTATATCAATATCCTTCATAAATTTATACACAAAAATCCTAAACAAAATTTTGACAAATTGAACTTGACAATATACAAAAATCATAAGATCATAAATAAGTGGAGTTTATCTTAAGAATGCAGGGTTGGGTAGGAAGAATCAACATAGTGAAAATGGCCATACTACCAAAAGTGCTATAAAGATTCAATGCAATGCCCACTGAAATTCCAACACTATACTTCACAGAACTAGAAAGAAGAATCCAAAAATTCATTTGAAACCATAAGAGACCTAGAAGAGCAAAAGCCATCCTAGGCAAAAGACACATGGCAGCAGGTGTAATAATTCCCAATCTGAAACTATACTACAAAGCCACTGTGATAAAAATAGCATGGTAGTGGCAAAGGAACAGACCTGAGGATCAGTGGAACAGACTGGAAGACACAAAAACAACTCCAGATGTACTCAGCTACCTCATCTTTGAGAAAGGAGCTGACCAGCCCCACTGGAGGAAAGATAGCCTCTTTAATAAAAGGTGTTGGAAAAACTGGATCTCAGCCTGCCGAAGATTAAAACTAGACCCTTATCTGTCACCATGCACTAAATTAAAATAAAAATAGATTAAAGGTCTAAATATTAAAACAGAAACACTGAACTTGCTGGAGGATAAATTAGGCAGAACTCTGGAAAACATTGGCATAGGAAAAGACTTTATGAACAAATCCTCAGTAGCATGGGAACTAGCAGAAAGAATCAACAACTGGGATCTCATCTTATTAAAAAGCTTCTGCAATGCAAAAAAAGAAACCATCAACAGAACTAAGAGACAACCTACAATGTGGGAAAAATTTTTTACCAGCTGCTCCTCAGACAAAGAACTCTTATCTAAAATATATAAAGAAATCAAAACAATCACCCCCCCAATATAAAGACCCGATTCAAAAATGGGCATCTGAAATGAACAGACATTTCTCAGCCAAAGAAGTAAAAGCAGCAAGTAAATATATGAAAAAATGTTCCACATCACTGGTCATTCGAGAGATGCAGATGAAAACAACACTGAGATTCCACCTCACCCCACAAAGAATGGCTGCTATCAAGAAATCACACAATAACAAGTGTTGGCGGGGTTGTGGGGAGAAAGGAACCCTGCTCCATTGTTGGTGGGAGTGCAGACTGGTGAAACCACTATGGAAATCAATATAGAGATACCTCAAAGAGCTGGGACTAGAGGTTCCATTTGACCCAGCCATCCCTCTGCTGGGTATCTCTCCAAAAGAATTAAAAGAATCATATCACAGTGATATATGTGCACCAATGTTTATAGCGGCACAATTTGTAATAGCTAAAATTTGGAAACAGCCCATTTGCCCATCTGTTGGAAACTGGATAAAGATGTGGTTTTTCTATAAAATGGAATACTACTCAGCCAAAAAGAATGAGAAATTAGAGTCATTCATAGGAAAATGGATACATATTGAGGATATACTCTTAAGTGAAATAAATAAGTCACACATGTATAAATACCAAATAGTCTCTCTGGTGTGAAAAACTATAATGGTACACAAGATCTTAATGGGATAATTAATAGTGTGAAATAGGAAGAAAAGGTCTAAAGGTGTAGGGAAAGTGGGAAGTGTAGGGGAAAGGGAACAAGGGAAAAGAAAAAAATATGAGAAAATTAAAAAATGGAAATAAAGTGTTTGTAAATGGGGAGGAGAGGAGGGAGTAAAGGGAGGGCAGGGAGAAGGTGAAAAAATCAGAACCAAGACCTGTCATGTAGAGGTACAAGATCCCAGTAATGAATGTAACTGTATTGTATACCTAGATTGTACCAATAACTCAATAAAAAGAAAAAAAAAGAATGCAGGGTTGATTTATTAATTGAAAATTGATGTCATTTAACCTAACATTCATTCCTTAAAATAAAATAAAATAGAAACCTCCCATAGAATTTGGAATAGAAGGAAACTTCCTACCCCTGATAAGGAGCATCAGTGAATATCAGCGTTAAAGTGAGACTTATGACAAAAGGACTCCATTATTACAAGAAGAAACTTACCCCTAAATTGAACTAAAGGTTAAACCTAATCCTGTGCAACTTTCCATCTAATTTTTCTGTATAAACTGATTCTAAAAATTATTTTGAAATGCAAAAGATTTAAAACAAAGGCTACTTTTAAAAAGAAAAATTTACAGTGCTAATATTCAAAATTTATGAAGCCATAGTAACTGATACAGTATGATATTGGTGCAAATATAAACATATATTAATGGGACAGGAGAGAAGATCTGGAAATAGACCCAGAAATAGGTAGACAACTAATTTTCCACAAGGAGGGAAAAACAAGTCAGTGAAGAAATGATGTCCAAAAACAAATGGTGTTGAAACAACTTGTTTTCTGTATGAAAAAATACGTTAGTATATTTGGATCTTCTAGGATTGAAAAGGTAAAGATATGCCCTCTTACCATTTCTAGTCACCATGCTAATAGCACCTCTAGTTAGTTCATTAAAGGATACTAAGGAGAAAGAGAGAATACCTATTAGAAAATGGAAATAAAACTATTTTCACTCACAGATAACATAGTTTTTAATTATCTACATAGAAAATGTAGAATCCAAAATTGACTAATGGAATTAAAAAATTAGTTTAGCAATATCTGAAACTACAAGATCAATCAGTATACAGGGTCAATTTTATTCCTATATGCCAGAAATAAACAACTTCAATTTTACATGTAAAATAAATTCCATTTCAAACCACACCAAAAAATAAAGCACTTTAATATAAATTAACAAAACATGTTGCAAATACAAAACACTGATGAAAGAAATCAATTAAAACTGATATAAATGGAAAGGGTATGCTAGGTTCATAGGTTGGGAGATATAATATTGTTAAGATTCCAGTGCTCCCTAATTTGGCACACAACTGCAATTCCAGCACTCAGGGAGCTGAAGCAAGAGAATTGACATGAGTTCAAGGCCAAGCTCTGTGATACAGGGAGTTCAAGGCTAACCTGGATTACATAAGGAGACATCATCTAAAAAAATTAATTAATTTTAAAAATCCGACACAACACCACTTAAAATCCTCTCAAGATCTTTTTGAAAATACCAATTCCAATTATAAATGAAAAGACAAAGGAAGTAGAAGAGTCAAAAGAACAATATGTGAAGGTTTGTGCGATTCAACTTCAACACTTATTACAATCAAAACCCTCCCCGCTCTTTCTTTCTCTCATCAATGGAACAAAGCAGAGAGCCATGAAATGAATCTATACAAACGAGATGGCTGATTTTTAATTGCTAGGATCTGAATGCTGCGTCTCCTCTATATGTTCAACTCCTTACCTCCAAGGCATTGATACTACGAGACGGGATTGGGAGGAGATGATTAGGTCTTCATGGTGAAGCCTTCAAATGAGATTAGTGCCCTTACAAAACTGGCCCAAAAGAGCATGTCACCTTCCCGCCGTTGCGAGAGCGCTGTGAGACTGCTTCATCTATGAACCAAAGAAAGGACTCTCACCAGACACTAAACTCTAAGAAACTCTCAGAAATCAAGTTCTATTGTTTACAAGCTACCCAATCTACAGTACTGCATTACAGCAGCCCAAAGGGACTAAAATGTGGAAGAAGAAATGAAAGCAATTTGATGGGGAGAGAATAGCATTGTCAACAAGCGGTATGGAAACAGATGGATGTTCAAAAGCACAACATTTACAAATTAACTTCAACAAATATTTCTAATCTCATATTATTATTTCCAAATAGATAGTATATCTAAAATAGAAAAACAGAAAATTATAAAATCCCAGATAAAAGCGTAGGACAAAAATTATGTGAACTTAAAATATAATGTTGAGATTTAAAGTATAACACTGAAGGCATGATATCCACACATGACAAAACTGTCATACTGAACTTCATCAAAATTAAAAATTTCTGCTCTGAAAATATTAAAATAATGAAAAGATGAGCCCAAAGTGGCAAGGATGGAAACCTGCTGTAGACATTTCAGGGAAATGTAGATCTGTTGCTCTCACCGTCACCTGAGCACCTTTCCTCAGCAGAGCTGTGCTTCCTCTCCACACTGGCTTTGGGAGATCAGTGAGTGGAGAGGTGCAGTTCTTACTCGGTAGAGTGGACTCCCACTCTCCAGGCCTGACAGATGATCCATGCTCACTCTCCTGAGGCTCTTGAGTGGAATCTCTCTCCTCCTGCCATTCCTCTGGCCCCAGACAGATACATCTGCACTCTCTCTAGTAGCCACTTACAGAAGACCAACTGTTCATGCCAACCTTCTTTCTGACCAAATTCTATCACATCGCCAGTTGGTCTTTTTGAACAGTACCCAAGAGGACCTCAAATCACCCAATCTTGCGTTTGTTCTCTATTATGTAGTTCCCACTTGAGAGAAGGCAAACACCTCTCTGCAAAAAAATATCCAGGCAGGGATGTACATCTCCGTGCCTGAACAGTCTCCAGTGTCAAAGACCTCTGTCAGCTCTCCTCTACATCTCTGGTCTGACTCCAATCTACCATCCTGAACAGGTTTAGGCACCAGTCTTTTGCATTCCTAAAAAAAAAGAAACATTGTAAGCACTTGAAGTGCCTCTCATTAGGCATGTAGTTAGCAAGTACTAATGCTCCTTGGCCCCACCCCAAAGCATAGTGGTAGCTTCCTATATTAAAAAAATATTTTAAGCACTTTGCTAACCTCTTCAAATCCCTTCTCCTACTCCCTGTTTATGTGTTTGGTCTGGCTGAGTAGTCCCTGGGCCTAGGATAGTTCCTGTTTCATTTCTTCTGTAAATTTTTTTGACACTAATATCCTGCTGTATCACCTATTGCTGGAATTTCAGTAAAAATGAGGCAGGGGGACAGCAGTGCACACTGTTCAGAGCCACCATGAAAAAAACAGAAGTACCCAATGTTGGGGAGGGTGACAGAACAGCTAAAACTTTCACAATCTCCTATAGGAATATAAACTGGTATAACCTTTGAAAAATTTTCCAGCAAGATCCCCTAAGGCTGAAAATACTGATATCCTATGAACTAGAAATTCTACGGCTAGATTTGCACTTAAAAGAAATGTACACCTATCTTCACCAAAAGAGATTTGTAATAGCACTACTTGTACTTAACAAAACTGTGAGTGGGCTAGGGAGAACAGATTCACAGTAAATGGATAAATAAATCATGGTATATTCATGCAATGGTATACTGTCTGAACTAACCCAATAATATGGATGAATCTCATGACATAATACTGAATTTTAAAAGCTACACATAAAAAATTCTGAATAATTCTACTTATATAACAATTCAGAATAAACACAACATGTATTATTTCAGGCTTTCTTTATAATATGGGACACTTAGAATCTGTTTCCTTCAACTACCATTCCTCACGACAATTCAGACTAGTGAAAAATGTCACTCTCGATATATTGCTATAAAAAAGACATAAAAATCAAATGTTGGCTGAAGACAGTCTTGTCTTTGATATATTTTATACAGTTACATTTATTTTCTTAAATTTGTTATTTTTCTTATATTGCTGAAGGACTTGTCTCAAAGAAAAGTTACATTTCATCTTAGGAATTCTAATTTCAAACTATACAACTGCCACTATGAGCCACAAGAGGGCAGCAGTTTCAAAGACTGGAGTTACAGAAACCACACTAAAGGGCCAACATAAATTACTGAGCATGTAAACCAGATTTTAACTACATCAGACAGAATTTTGAAATAAATATTCTAAGGGTTTTTACTTATAATTTTAGAGTTGGAAAAAACTGAAAGATGTCCTTACACAAGAAATTCCATTCGTTTCATTTCCTGTTTCATACAAATAATGTAAACTCATATAAAACCTGTTCTACTTTAATATAGAAATTTTGTATAAAATGATTTAACATATGTTATGGCTTATATCTAGGTGTCCCCTCAAAGTCTCATGTGCTCGCAGGTGAGACGAGATCATGGGTGTGTGATACTGGATTAGTCCAGTGAGTGCTTTACCACAGATCTGGAGTAGTTACTGAGGAAGGCGGACTCACCCCGGGTGAGAGTGGCACCAACCAATAGGCTTGTAGCCTGGATGAGATAAGAAGGGAAAAAAACAGGGAAGGGTCGCTGCCTGTCACACCATGAACTGCTTCTCTCCTGCCAGGCCCCTCTGGCCATACCAACCTGCCTTGGAACCAGACAACTATGAACTGAAATCTCTCCTCCTTTTACTTGTGGGTGTCAGGTATTTTGCCTTTTTGCCACAGCAGGAAAAAGAACTAAGACACCATGTAACAGTAACTCATATATGTATAGATCTTGGCACTTTTTAAGTACTTTCATAGATGTAATATTTTGGGCTTTGTTCACTTCACTAAGCTCCATGAAGTAGTGTGCTAGAATTTATTGTGACTATTTTATAGATTTTAAAAAAGGTAGCTAAGAATAAGTCAGTAACCTGTGTTAGTAAACACTTCTCATATGTAGAAAAGGCAGAGTCTTACTCAGCATGTTTGCTATAATTTTGCACATTTGCTTGTTAACAAAAGAAAAATAACAATTATATCCTTTAGTTAATTCAGATATGACCTTAGGATATTATTTGCAATGAACTCTGCTCTACTACAATGTTAATTTTATACTTGTCTGTAAGAATTTTCATAGACACCTGGTTAATAGCGCTCTTGAATGAATTACTGATACATGACCATTGTTATCATCTGACAAAAAAAAATGAAATAGAAGTTAAGTTTAAAGTAAAAATAACAGTATTCCCAGAGATTAGTGATTAAATGAGTTGGGAAAACAGATGTACAAGTAAAAGAAGACAGTTTCAAGCTACCTCAACACTGCTACATGACATTGTAAACATCCCCAAGCCACTTTATGCTGTGTATTACAAACAGATTAATATGTAAATATTGATTATTAGACTTAGTGTTTTATTATATTGTCTCCAATAAATAGGTTATCATCTTACAGCTATTTTTTTTTTCTGCTACCAGGGATCGAACTTGGGTCCTTGCACTTGAGAGGCAGGGGCTGGAACTCCTGAGCTAAATCCCCAGCCCATCTTACAGCTGTTTAAATAGACCCAAAATGTGACACACAAAAATGTATACAACTAGAGAGGAAATCATGATCTGAATGAACAACAAAACATATAACATTCACAAAAATCTAGTATGGGAAGAAATAAAGCTATATAAGAAAATGAGCTTAATGTTTTAAATAATCATAGAGAAATCAAATATTTATTTCTTAGGATAAAAAGACCCTGCTCAACTAAACAATATGAGGCTACTTGTAATTTTTAAAAATTCTGTGTCTTCACAAGAACCCCGTTTCTCCACTCAGAGACACCTAACATAATAATTCCTCTTTTCCAGTCATTTCCACGCCAGCAGGTGCTTCTGGTGACATGGGTGAAGCTCCAGCTCAACTCACTCATTTTACCAGTATTTGTTAGGTATATGAGCTAAGCGATGAGAAAGAGAGAGTATCAAAAATAAAAGAACTATTCCTATAGAGCTTCCCGTGATGGAAACTATGTTAAACAAAAGATGCATTATTATAAAGTGTGATGATATAAATGAAAACATTAGGGTGTGAGGAGCACAGTGAGGGGATAGAAGAATGCTCGAGTTAGGCTGCCAGCACGAAGTCCTCAGGGCGGGGGACATTTATCCCGAGACCGGAGGACACGCAAGGGAGACAGGGCTCCAAGAAGGGAAATGGTGGCTCCGTGCCCTGAGTAGAGGATTCTTCACTGGTTCAAGCAACAGAAGCATTTACTTTATCACTAACCAACACGATGATATTTAGAAGAAATAAGGAATGAATTATCATTGTTGTTGTTGCAGTTGGGAGATTAAAAAAGGTATTGCCAATTTCTTCCTTTGAAGAGCATAACCAGACAGGATGCAGGATTGAGGAATTAAACAGATTGTCTCTGAATGGACAAGTTGCCAAAAACATCAGAAAAGCAGATGAGACAGTGTTTTCTCTCTTCATCTCACATGAGAATCAAATGAAATAAGATATTAAAACTGCACAATCTACATAACAATCTGCATATTTCCTAATTGTTAATATAATAGCATTTTTAATTTCATTGCAGCCTTCATTCCTGTCCTAAATGTAAGACCACATTCATCTTTCTCAATTCTCTATCCCAGATTGCCAAATAATCTTCCTAAGATAATAAAGTCTTCCTTTTGCCTTCAGTGAACTGTCTTCGTATTTGTGAAAAATTTTTTAAATTAATCTTTTATGCAAAACCTATGTCAAACTTACATTCAAGTGCATTATAAAGAAGTTCAAAATCCTCCTTTGTTTTAGGATTATGCCTGCGGTAATAATCCAGCTGCATCCATTCTTCTTTTTCTTTTACTTTCCTAAGTTCTTCCTTTGCTTCCCATTCCAACCTCAACTTTCTCTGTCTTCTTAAATCCTCCACGAAGATTTTAGCGTGCCATCGCCGGTAGTAAGTTTGTATTGCTATCACCTGTGTTTAAATTAAAAGGAAACAAAAAATGTCTGTCATCAACTTGGTGATCAGATGAAAAAGGCAGCAATGATTATTTCGCTTCTGACTCAATAACAGCAAAACAATAATGAGAGTCTAATTCTAGCTCTGTGTCAGGCTTCCTATAGCCACTAACATGAAAACCAGTGGTAATCGTGCCACTGCTCTTTGTCCTTGAAATCTAGCACATGCACCTTCATAGGAGGCTGTTAAAGCAATAGTTTGGATACAGACGCTGGAGTACAACTTAGTTTACATCTACCCTTTTGCTCACGTAGGTGTATGATTTGGGGAAAGGTGCCGTCTCTCTCCTTCAGTGTCCTCATCTATAAAACAGTGATGATGATAATAATATGCATAAAATAAAGTGTTTAGCCCAAGCCACAAGTCTTATGAATCATAATTATCTGTAGTGTATCTTCATTCCCATCAGTTTAGGCATGTATTTAAAACAAAACTGCGTGTCTCAAATACACAGCAGGTAGATAGATGTGTGACAGGTTAGATAGAAGAGGGACTTAAGCAGATACGTATTAAATTGTAGGATGTACAATATATTGGGTAGTATGGTATAATATAAACCCTCAAAAAGCCCATGAAGTACCTGACAGTTTGTGGCTTTATTTATTATATTTACAAATACAATATGGAGAGGTTACATCAAGATTGAGGATGGGACAGACTTTGACACATTGCTTTTCCTTATCCTAACACTCAATAATTACAGAAAAAATATGTAAAACAGAAACTGGGAAAGACACTGATTCATACTGTTGGGTCACTAAATGAATAGAAACTGAAGAATCTCTTCCAGAAAAGAGTCATATAAATAAACTGATGAAGAAACATATAACCTACTCGTCACTGGGAAGGCAAGCTGAAAATAGAAGTGGCTTTAGGACTGGTTCAAGCCACAAACTGGGCAGAAGGGCTACTGTCAAGGTAACTGCTTAGAAAATGCAAAAGGGACCTGAGCCTGGTAGTGCATACCTATAATTCTAGCACTCTGGAGGCTGAGGCAGGAGATTGCAGGTTTGAGCCCGGCCTGAGCAATTTAGCAATTTAGTCAAATCCTGTCTCAAAATAAATAAAAAAGGGCTGGGTATGTAGCTCACTAAGAAGGCCCTTCATGCAGTCTCCAGTACCTCAATCAATCGATCAATCAATCATTCATCAATCAATCAATAAGCAAAAGGGACTGGCTCCTTAAAACAACTTAGGGAAACAGCAAGAGAACTCTTGTGCCTAGAGAAGAAGCCTCTGTGTCCTAGAAGGCCTGGCAATGCTGAGGATGAATAGAAACCCTTTATCTAGGAATTAGATCCCTCTCAAAATCAAGGTTTACATCCTACTACCACTGGATCAGCACATGGGTTAGGAATCTCAAATTTTCTGAGTACACACCTATGAATAAGCAAATATATGAGAAAAGCCAACAAAACAAAATGTTCTTCACCCAAAAAAGTGAAGAATTTACACTTGTTTGAAAGAGAATTATAGTACAATCATAGTAGTTCTCAAAGAGTAGTGGCCTGGGTAGCAATATAGGCATTATCTGGAAAATTACCAGCAATGCAAACTCTCAGGTCCCACGTGACCGCCCGTGAATTAGATCTTGATGTGGAACCCAAAATCCTGTGCGTTAACAAGCCCTCCACGGGATGGTGAGGCTACAGCTTTAAAATCACTTTATTAAAACAAAACAGAAAACAAGACCAGACTACATTTAATTAACATTTTTAAAGGAAAGACTATCAGATAAAACAATCATTTCGTAAAAATAAAAAAAAATTAAACAAGAAAAGATTGCATCATAATTTTTATTTTTGAAATTAAAAAAATAATATATGTTAGCCCATGTGCTATTAAACTTGTTAAACTTAAAGACAATAAAAAGTATTTACATAACAGAAATTTTCTGCTTTTCACATAACAACCGAGAGATTAGTTTTGAGCTGGGGGAAAAGTTCTGCCATAGATAACAAATCTCATCCTACTCCTATGTTCCACCTGGCTGATCTACTTATCACCACCCAGACAGTGGAACCGGAAAGGGACAAAGGCCACTTTACAAGCAAGGCCTCCAGAGTGTCTCTCATCACTGTCCCTCCCTACTCATCCAATTCTTTGTTGTAGGACCTCACTGACTGAAAAGGGAGGTTAGGAAATGTAGTCTTGCATGAGTGGCCCAGATAGTATCACCACAAGGATAGAAGGGAAGAGTGAGCTTTGATAGAGAAGTAGCAGTTTATTACAATATCAACTGGAGAATGTGCAACACCTACTAAGGAATTAATAAGCAAAAATGTAGGCGAGAAAATCTTTTACAATGCAACTAGAAAGGTGGAAAAATTAGAAAGAATTAAGAAAAAGATAAGGAATGCAAACAATAAATTCAGATTTTAAAATATGGCTCAATGTGGATACTCTAAAGAGAATGAAGAAGGTTGAGTACTAAAATCACCCAAAGCATAATACAGGGCTGGAGATTTAGCTCAGTGCCACGCCTGCCTTACAGGCACAGGTCCTGAGTTTGATCCCTGGTACAAAAATTAATAATAATACAAAAATATTCCCCAAAGGGAGATAGGAGTTCTCAGATAAAAAGGGTCCATTACCAAGTCTCAAGCATAATGCAGTAATATTAAAAAATACCAAGGATAAAGTGAAAATACCTAACGCTTCTAGAAAGAAGAAATTAAAAATGAGAATCTGATTGATATCAAACTTTTAATAAAACACAGCTTCAAAGTTATAAAGGAAAATAATATTGGAAATAAGTCTGAATCTAACCTTTTTATACCTACCCAAACTAAAAATCTGTGGATCAGATTTATTGAATAAGGACTTAGATTTTTTTACTTTTCATGCACAATCTTTGAAAGAATAACTTGAAAATACATTTCAACAAAATTAATAAATTCTAACGGGAAAAGTAGAGCAGTGAATAAAAGCTGTAAAAAACTCATTAAGTTAAATATATTTTATTTAAGAAATCATATATATCAATGTAAATATATAAAACCAAAGGTCTAACATTGTAATTATGTAGTAAATTACGCATAATTATAAGATCAAATCCCTACTGGATAGGAGGAATGAGGAAACAAGAAAATCTGAAGACGGAAATATTTAGCAAGGTTCTTCACTTGTTCAAGAAGATGGCATATAGTCTGATTACATATATATATTTGGCATAAAAATAATTAGAATTGATAAAAGAACAAAAAAAAGTTTAACAAAACTGGCAAAAAGAAGGAAATGTCAGTAAAGAATAAACAAGAATGATTAGTACATTAAACCAGATGAGACTGTAAGAATAAGTTAAAATATCAGTAGGCATACATAATACAATCTCATCTAAAATAAATGTTTAAAAATAAACACTATGTATTGAATTGTAGAAACTAAATAAAGAATAAAACAAACAGGGCCCAAGTAGGAAGGAATCATGAAGATACAGAAACTTTTTAAGTGGAATTTCACTCCTTACCAGGCTCCAATTCACTTCCCAAGATTCCACGGGGAATTCTACGTGGATCTTGAATTGTCACTCTAATGGGTCAGCACTTCTCCATCTGCTTTACAATTTCAAAAACATCAACTGTGGCATTTACTCTTCTCTCTTCTCATACATTCTTTGTCCTTGCATGTTTGCACTTTTCTATTCTTTTAATAACGTTTTATTGGAGTTGCAAAAGTGGCATAGAGAGTTCGATTTCTCTACCTAATGTCCCATCTCTTCTACTTCCTCTTACAAAGAAAATCTCAACTTTTTTTAGATATACTGTGTTTCTTTAAAAATGAATTTCTCACATTTTCTTGCCACAGTGATAGTCACAGGACACAGTTTAGGCCAGTGAGATGGGGGAGGCTTTCCAGAGAAACCCTGGAAGATGGCGAACATGGGACATGAGTCTCGACTTTTCCTTTCTCCCTACATAGAATACAGTCATGGTGATGAGCAGCAGGCAACTGATTCTGCATCACACAGTAGCAACAGGATGAGATTAATGGAACCAAGTTGAAGTTCCGGATGATATTGTAAAACTAACATCCAGACTCAGTACAGTACTTAAGGAAAACAGTTTTGCCAGAGAAACTAAAAAAAACCATCAGTCTGGAATAACTGGCCCTAATGGAACAAGCTACAAAGTTAACAGGCAACAGCCTTTCTCCCAGGGACCTGATGCAGTTATAAAATGTCATTCCAATCAGTTTATTTGGGTGACTATTTTCCTACTTGCTGAGAAACTTTGTTCTCTAAAATCGTAAGTGTCAAAACTTTGCTGTCTGAAATTAGATCGGTAAGAATGAAACGTCTCGCTCACTCTTGCCTAGAGGATCCAAGTCGCTTTGACAGAGAGAAGCAGCCTTGATTTACAAACCAGATGATGAAGTTGAGAGAACTTCATAGAAGAGAGAACATTCTATAGCTCTTTTAACGGTGTGCCCAGGGGAGCAGGCCCCTGGCCGCTTCCAGGCTAGACCTTGATGCCGACCCATTTACTCCTTGAGACTCGAGTATCAAGAGGCTCCTTTCCTTAAATTCCACATAAAGTTTACTCTTCTCCCCAAACTCTATGATAACTCTTTTTCCCCTTGTTTAGTAAAAAAAAAGTTTACACTAAAAAAGTAAAAAGCTCATCTGCTGAAATAACTGCACTAGTCATACCAGGTGCGAGGCTAAATATGTGTTTACCCTGATGTGCAGTTTTCCTTCATGCAATGAGTCAATGAACCTCACTTTGAATTCTGGGTTCATCTTCAAAATCTTGGGCTGATTAAACTAGAACAACAGCTTAGCTCCAAATTTCCTCTCACTTAAAAAAGAAAATCTATTTAAATACCTGTTTCAGCTTACTTTTACTCATAAAAAAATGCTAGGAGGTAGATCCAACTAAGGCTTCCTACAAGAGATTAAAGAGATTGAAAATAAACAAGAAAAAAACCCTGAGAAATTGATAAAATAGAGACTATATTAGTATCAGAGAAAATGGACTGTAATTTCCTATTTGATTTCAATTCGTAGGGAAAGGTCCTTGGATAATTCTGCTATGACAAGGGTTAAGGCCAAGAGATAGAAGTGTTAAGACTAATGATCAGTAAAAATCAATAAGAATCAGTAAGAATATGGCCAAAGGCAACACAAAAAACATCTGGGATGTCTTACGAAGAAACAAAGGATTCGGAACATTTAGGATTCTGATTGCTTCTATAGAGGGATATTATAGATAAAGACTTTGTTTAATACCCACAAAAAGTGACCCATATTCATATGGGTTCTTTCTCATGCTTATGTGGCTTAGGAATAGAAACACAGATACACAAAGAGCAACTGAGTTTTAGTATTTGCCCACAATAAAGTCATCTTACCGCCTTTAATCTTTGAGCATGGTATTCTGCTGCTGAAAAATATTTTCCTGGTGTTACAAGTTTATCAGTCATGTTTGATACATACACACCAATTTTAGTCATTTGTGTAGATGTTGTATTTATAGTTTGTTGGATCTTTTTTCTCTGATACACTGTCTAAAATAAAAACAAAAAATTAAATAAGTCTTAACTGTATATAGTATTCGCTATATACACATATGTGCATATGCACATGTATGGGGAGATAATTTTTCTATACATTTAAGTTAATTTTTCTTTTTACTATATTTATTGTCATATAACCAACTAGGAAATTTTATTTGAGTCATATAGCGTATAACAAATTATTAATCCTATAGCTTTAAGAGCCTAAATGGAAAAATAAAAATATTACCTGTGTGTCCCTACAAAATAAATTAAGCTTCTCGGGAATCTTTTTAGGTACAGTTTGTGTTCCAGCATTGTGATATTCTATTCCTGTTATTTTATGTCTAAATCCACCAAGAAATGGCTTGTGAAAGTCAGATTTTACAATTTCAACAGATACTTCCTGGAACTGATCAATGCCTAAGAAGAAAAAAAAAAAAAAAAAAAAAAACAGACTGAATGGAAGTTAAGTTACAAGGGAACTTGAAAATACTTTATCTGAAAGACATCAAATAACTCACCAGTTTGTACAGTGACAGTTATGATTTGAGAGACATCATTTAGTCTAACTATTCTTTTGATTGGATATACATCTGGATTTAGAGAAGAGATTTCCAGTTGTACACTTTCCTGTGGCTTAATTCCATGTTGTACGAGAGTCTCATTATTTCTAAGAATTTTACCTAAAAATAAGAATTTTAAGTTTTATGGCAAAGAAATGGCTATGTATTTTGTTGTTTTTCAATAGAGAAATAAAAATGTACACACTTAAAATGTTCAACCTGTTTGGATATATATATACATATATATATACATATATATATATATATACACACTATGAAATAAAGCTAATCAATCTCATTAACATACCCATTACTTCAAATATGTATTTTTTTGTGCTGATAACACTTAAAATTTCCTCTCAGCTGCCTGCCTTGCAAGTGCAAGGACCTGAGTTCAATCCCTGGTACCAGAAAAAAAAAAAAATTTCCTCTCAGCAATTTTCAAGTATGCAATATACTGCTATTAACTATAGTTACCATGATTACAATAGTCTTTAGAAATATATAACCAAGTAAACACATTTTAATGTGATATAAATTACCAAAGATGATTATAGGAACACACATCATTTAATTAAGTAGAAAATTAAAGGTTTCTGCTTCTTGCTGTAAGTTAATACAAAAAAACTCTATAAGAGTTCTTAATAATGTACTACATATTTTATGAATAGCTCCTAGAAATAAGCTCAAAGCCTCCAAACATAAAGCAATTATAAGGAGATATGAACATTAATTACTCTGACATGATCAGTGTACATTGTATATACGTATATTATTCTGCATCTCATAAATATGTAGTTTATTTTATTAATCAAAATTTTTAATGTTTAAGGAGATCAAAATGCTAGCTACTTGACTGGGTCATTTTACATTGTATCCATGTATCAGATTATCACACTGAACTCCATATA
>NW_022900916.1:42874119-42911532 GCF_012274545.1 Fukomys damarensis | reverse complement strand
TAAATAATAAAATAAAAATTAAATTCCACAAGAAGAAGAGTTATAGTGGCATTCTTGTGCAGGACTTCAGCACTATAAATAAAGATACAATTCTGAATTATTTAGATATATAAACATATAACACCATGAAATGTAATAAATATTAAAAAATAAAAACACTCTATAGTGTGAGCAGGATCATATACTAAACCTTGCTAGTGGAGAACCATAATGTCTTATATGTAAATATGGGATAAATCTGTTAGGGAAAGCAGGATTATTATAAAACCCACTCTACCCTCTAAGGTAGAAAATCATAGGCTCAAAATTCCACAAAATTCCTTTATTTTTCTCTCTCCATATCAGAAATTCACGTAAATTAATAAATGCCAAGGTGAAGGTTAACCTTAGTTTTATGCTGGAAAAGGTATGCATCACTTCATTTGTTGTTGTTGTTGTTGAACTGCTCCAACTTCTACACCCTTTTCCTGGCTCCATCCTACCATAGTTGTATTTAATAAATTAACTTTCTTTCTCTGTTTTAAATCAGTGAAAGTGAAATAGTGTTACTGCCTGTTATTTTGTGTTGTGGAAACTTTACTAATGGAATCTGTATAAATCATCAAGTGTACAGTCTTCCTCAACCACAATTAGGAATTTGAACACAGCAGTAGTGATACTCATAAGATATATCAAACACCAGTCATCTGTTTTGGCTATGTCCAAGAAAGCACAGTCTAAGATCTTTGAGTTTCAATGTCACAGCCTATATTCTTAACTTTAAAAATAAACATGAATGTCTACATACTTTGTGATAAGTTGAAAAATGCATCCATATCCTACTCCTAAGAATGCTCTTATACAGGAAAAGTGACTTTATAGGATTTTTAGATGAAGGGATCATCCAGGGATATCTGGTTATGCCCTAAATGTAATCACATGTGCCTTTATTAGAAGACGGAAGACCGAATATGACCCTACAGGAAAAGGTACTAGGACAGAGGAAAGGATACATAAATATGCTACTCTGTGACTCTGCAGATGGAGAAAAGGCCAATGAATCAATGAATGCCAGGACTGCAACTCTAGAGGCTGGAAGGCGAGGAAGTGGATTCTTCCCCCAGAGCCTCCAGAGGAACAGAAAGCCGTGCTGACACGTTGACTGTGAGTTTCCCAGGGAAACTGATTTAGGATTTATGGCCTTCAAAACTGCAAGAGAAATACATGTTTCCTTAATTAAGCCACTAAATTTGTGATTGTTACAACAGCCATAAAAAACCAATACAGGTTTCCAGAGCCCTTTTCTTTCTTCTGCCTGTTTCTACACTGGGCATAGTGCCACCAAACTTAAACTCCAGTTCCAGTCCTGGAAGAAGGCACCCATCTTAGAGAATGGCTGATACGAAATCTAGCTTTTCTGTCACCGCAGCTGGCATCCTTTGTTGTCCACTGATAACACCTGATGCTTAGAAAGACAAAAGGTCATGAAGCACACTGGACAGAGAGATCCATAAGTTCCACTGATCACCAGCCCCAGCCAATAAGTGCTCTCTCTTCAATTTCGACTTCACCTTTGAGATAACAGGAAGTAATGTCAAATTTCCTCTGGAGTCATACCTACATTTCAGTTCAGACTCTGCCACTTATCACTGGCATAACTTTAGAAAAGTTTCCTGTTTTAGTTTTTACCTCTCAAAAAAAGTTAATAATAATAATACCTATCTCAAAAGATTGTTCTGTGGATTAAACGACAATGTAGGTAAAATGTTTTGTAGAAGTACTAATGCATAGTAAGGATTCAATAAACTAATCCTCATGATCATTGTCATAATTATTTTGTCAATAAGTATTTAAAGTTTGTTTCCTTAATTAAACTCTAATTGGTTATTTCAATACATTTTACTTTTTGAGTAATACATTCATTATAATAGATCCTTAAAATGGTTTGTCTAATTGTTTTTCTCTGGAAACTTTCTAAGTCAATATCAAAACTCTCAAAACAAAATATTAGGAGTTGCTCTGACATGTCCTACAGAAACATACAGTAGTCTAGGGAAACTATCACAAAAACTATATCCAGGCATGAAACAGGCTAATATAACTTCTGTGAGGCATTTCAATATCATCCACAAAATATAAATAAACCTAATTAACATCATGTGCATGACCTTAATATATAGAAAACATAATATTTTCAGAGGCTGGGGATGTAACACAATGGTATAATACTTGCATGTATGAGGCCCTAGGTTTGCTCCCCAGTACAGGAAGAGAAAGAAAAAAGCAAGAAAGGGGGGGGGACGGGCAGAAAGAGAGAGAGAGGGAGGGAGAGAGAGAGAGAGAAAGACACTGACTGGACTCTAAAGTCTCTGAATTTCCTTTCTCCCAGTCTCATAGCTTTTTGTAATATTCCCACTGAAGCATTTACACAGTATGTAGTAACTAATGCATGCCATTCTTCCTTACTATTCTATTGACAACTTGAGAATAAGACACTTCATGTTTCTTTGTATCTTCAGTTATTAGCCAAACAATGTAGTACAAATTCTTCTATAAAAATCTTTTAAATGAATTAATAATGCATAACCACAATATGCTGCAACAGTAAATATCAAGATATTTCATTTTAGACATCAAAGATATGGTTTACACGCTAAAACTAGAAATGACTTAATAAATTCATTACCCTTCAAGCTTACCTGCATAACTTATCTGCAGTACAGAAGGTGGGATGCTTAATAAGCTTGAAAAATGATCCCCAAGGTATTTTAAAATGGTGTCAACCTTAAAAGACATTATAATTTCTTGACCCACAGGAACAAGTACAACTTTTACTGTGGATAAAAAAAGAAAATAAATAATCATAATCAAATATATCCAGGGATAGCCAGTTATACTCCACAGATGCAGAATTACAGGCCTCTTTAATCATATGGAATGCAGATTACTTCTCTATCACACCCAGGCACATATAAGGAGAAATGGTCAACACTGACTTGCAAACATTTCCTCTAAAAATTAATACAGTATACATAATATCAAGATTGTTCACCCATGTTCAACATCCACTATATTTTATTCCTATAGAAGCCTAGGAAGCATCACAGAAAATCAAGGCATTTTTGTGTTTAAGCTCAAGATGTTAGAATGAACTGTAACTTCTTTTGAAAAAAAAATGACTATTATATGGCTCACTCTCCCACCACAACTATTTTTCAGAAAAATTGGCATTGTCTGACCCATACTCCACTGTACAAAATAGGAAATCAAGATATGCTTAATTTTAAACACAAAAACTGTTTTCAGAAAAATTATTACCTGCTAAAAATAACTATGGGAAAGAATGTAGGATTTAAGAACTAATTAATATGGAGTAAACTTTTTTCTTTTACAACTATAAACTTTCAATTTTAAGAGAAGATTTAATAAGATGAAATATAAAATCCATATTACAAGAAAAGATTGTGTACATTTCTAGATATCAGACATGACAATTGTTCATAAAGCTAAATGAGAAATTTATCAATAATCCCATGAAAAAACTCATCTAGGCATTAGTAATATCAAGGTTCTTTGAGTTAGCTAAATTTGTCCTAACAGTTCTGTATAAACAAAGACTATTCTTTCAGATGCCAAACACTAAATTATCAGAAGACTATCTTAATTGTTTCATGAATACAAATAGCTATGTTTAACAGATTTTAAAACTTTCATATTAGTGTCTTCTTGAGTGTTCAGAAAGAGAGTTATATTAAGGGATTTTTGGAATTCAAGAAGAACAGGACTAAAACAAAATTTTTTTAAATCATCATGTGTTTGCTATAAATTACAGTATCAGGCAAGAAAAAAACTATTCAAAATTAAACCCAAATTTACACTAACAAATGAAACTGAGAAATACTCTGTTCTGTCAGGTATGGTTTTCTGTCTTTCTTTTTCATTCTTTACTTTTGTGGACACACCACACAAGAATATACTACCCACTGTGTTCAAAAACTACATTTGACAAGCCAAACTAAGCTGCAGTTATTATTGTTATTAAATAATGGCCCGTGGTCTCTACCCTGTTGGTGGAAACTGTCTTAAGATTCATAAACAAGGAGGAAAAGGAAGGGTTAATGGTTTTCTGTGTAAACACCTTATTCCTGCTTCCCCTTCTTGGTTATCAAGGATGTAATAAGAGCCAATAGGTGTCCTCCATTTTGTTTGGTGAATGTCTTTAAAACTGATCTACAATGAAAGACAACAATGATTTCTTTCAAAGCTAAATATGAGGTTAACACAAAACAGACTACAGTGATATGTAAAAGCAACTTGCTTAGTGGAATGGACACTGAACGCAAAACTAGAAAATCAGGAGTCAAATTCTCACCCCAACTCTTACTAGCTATATACAACAATTAATTCCAAATAGGCATGCAAAGGAATTCCAATTATAATACTGAAGCATTTTTCTACCATTTCCCAAGGTTCTCGAACATTTTCAAAGCCTACTTTTTCAAACATATATACAAATATGAATTTAAAATTTAATGATGCTCATTTATTGAAGAAAAATAGACAATGTGGCACAGAGAACTTTTCACAGATACTGAACAGATTCAAGTGGTGTAACCACAGAAGTCTGGTGGATAATGGAATGGGAAAGTAGCACCAGGTATAAATACATTTTCAAACAAAAATAAACAAGAAAAAGCATCAATTTTTTGAAAAAAGAAAACAAAATGTCCTATCTTTTCTAGGTAATACCTGTTGCTGAAGGATCTTTAATTGGTATTTGCAAAGATTGTGTTATAGCCTTTATTTTATTCAGAAAGGCCAGACTTTCATCACTTAGGCTCTGTTCATCTGGTTGCAGTGCATACTGTTCTTCCTCATGGCTCAGAGTATCAGAAGCTTGGCTTGGAGATTCAGTCTTTTCCACGAGTTCTTCTTCATTTGATTCCAGACTTGTAGCACTCTTGTATCTTTGGTTCTTGGGTGTTTCATGACCCATAGTGACTTCTTGTTGTTGCTGCTGTTGTCGTTGTTGTTGTTGCTGTTGTTGTTGTTGTTGTTGTTGTTGTTGTTGTTGTTCTTCTTCTTCTTCTTCTTCTTCTTCTTCTTCTTCTTCTTCTTCTTCTTCTTCTTCTTCTTCTTCTTCTTCTTCTGCTTCTGATCCATTTTCTTCACTTAGTTCTGACTCTTCCAGTGCATCTGAAGGAACTGGGACATTGATAATGTCAACAGCATCATCACTTTCTTCTGTGGAATCAACAACATCCCGAATATCCAACTGTTCCTCTTGATCAGACATTTTCCTAAATGATAAGTAATAAACACATTTATTACATATGTGAGAGTTTCTATGTGAAATATCAAATTCATTGATGGTATATAGAGTGATGTTCATAATATAATATTGCTCATTATTTCTTAAATGTTGATTATCTTATTAATGGCAATGAATTTTTAATAATACAGAAAGTAAAGGAAGTAAGATAACTTCAAACAAGAATTCTGAGAACAATATTCTGTGAAGACTATACAGAAAAAAATACTTGAATGTATTTTGCCACTCATCCTTATTCAACAAAGTATGTCTTATAATAAAAAGACACTCAGAAAAATTATTTTCAAATATAAATTTGACATGGATACATGCTTCTCACATTACAAATGATTAGAAGCTTCAGAGAACCAACCAGCTTCGCACCAACTGTTTCTTAGCTGCAATAGAGACTTTGCATTAGCTCTGCACTCACAAAGTGTGGCACAGGTCTCCAATGACCAATGCCCACAAAAAGAAATGTGCAAATGTGAGTTGAGCTTAGAGTTCATTAGAGCTTGAGAAACAGGATGACAGCAACTAGTATCTTGGTCCAGGGTGGTCCAGGGTATCCCAGAGTTAGGGTACCAAGAAGGACCTAGATAAGAGCAGTGAGAAGCCAGAAGAGAAGCTACAGAAGCTGAAAGCCAGAAAGAGAGGATAAGGGAAGTGGCCCTGAGCTTGGATTTCTATGACAACAGCAAGGGGAAGGTTAGACCTGGGAATAGGAGTAAGATGCAAAAGCTAAATCTCAGGCTTCTGACTTGTGCACTAATTCTTACAGAAAGCAAGAGAGAGAAAAAAAATCACCTTTAGCCTGGGGAGATATCTGACTACCAGAAAAAAAAAATCTGAAATAAAAAATATATAATTGTTCAACTCAACGAACAACCTATAAAGCATTAAAAAGAGTTGAGAAGAGGACGAGTCAGAAAATTTTTTGTATTAAATGCTGCAAAGAGCTTAAGATATAAAAATATGAGTGATTAAGAGCCGTGGAAAAGAGAAAAAAAAGTTTAGCATATGGTTTTGCTGTTTTTCAGCCAGCAAAGAATGAGTCTGTATTCTTAAAAAGCAACAAAAAATATGTAACAAAAAATATGCATGTGGTCAATAAAGCCTAAAAATGGCCTTTTCAGAAAACTTTTGTCAGCTTCTGACCTAGCATATATCAGAGTTCAAGAAGGAGAAAATGAAATTAGAGGGAAGAAGAAATATTTTTAAACACAATGGCTGAAAATTTTTCAAAATTAGGAGAATGTGTTGATCCACAGATCCAGTAAACACAAAATAAATCCCATACCTTGTAAGATAAATAAAAATAATTCATAACCATATACATTATAATGAAATTACAGCAAACCAAAGACAGAGTCCCGAGGGTGAACAGTAGTAAAGGACATATCATCTATTGTTTTGGTATCATTTTAATTTGGTGACATTAATATAAAGAAAAGTGACTACAAATTTGTCATCAGACAAACAGAAGCAAAGCCCAGAGAGACTAAATGAAAAAAATAAATATCAACATAGAATTATGTACCCAAAAAAAGTACCTTTCAAGGAAAAAAATGAAAACATCTACAAGTAAGTTATCACAAAGATACCTGCTCTAAAGAAATTTCTAAAGGATTTCATTAAAAGTGGAAAATAATTCCAACTGAAATCTGGATGAGAAGGAAATTTGAACACATAAAGCCATAAACATATAGGTAAATTGAAACGAATATTGTCAGTATGGAATCATCATAAAAAATTGAAATAGTAGAGGTAAGAGACTACTATATGACTGTACTCTAAAAAATTGACAAAACTAGAAGAAATGGATAAATTGCTAGAAAACCATAACTACCAAAGAAACAGAAACCCTGAACACACTAATAATGAGTAAGGATACTGAATTGTAATAAATATATTTCAAAAAAGAAATACTAAGTACCAAATGGGCTCATGGAAGAATATTCTGCCAAATATTTAAAGAATTAATACCAATCTTTCTTAAACTTTTTAAAAATTAAGCTTAGGAAATACTTCAAAATTCATTTTATGGAGCCAGCATTATACTAAAAATAAAGTTCACAGCTACAGGAAAAGAATATTACACACTAAATCTCTATGGATATAGATGAAAAAATCCTCAACAAAGTACAGGTTGAAATTCTTAATCCAAAAAGTCAAAATTGAAGATGCTACTAAATCTAAACTTTGAATTTATTTCAAAATCTTAAAAACTATAAATTTTGAAACATTTTTGTCCTTTGGGAAAAGAAATGCTCAAGCTGTGTTA
Source organism: Fukomys damarensis (assembly GCF_012274545.1). Classification (NCBI taxonomy): domain Eukaryota; kingdom Metazoa; phylum Chordata; class Mammalia; order Rodentia; family Bathyergidae; genus Fukomys; species Fukomys damarensis. The sequence goes on along the minus strand of NW_022900916.1, from coordinate 42,903,958 downwards.
GCAAACTGAATTCAGTAGCATTTATTTATTTATTGAGTACACGTTTGCATTTCATGCCATTTACAATTGTCTTGAAGAGTGCTTACATGTACATATTACAGCTTGTTTCTTTATCTTTTTTCCCCCTTTCCTCCCCCTTCTCTTCCCTTGTTCATACTTGTTAATATTATCTGTCTCAGCTCAGGTTATGGCATACAGTGTTTACATTAATTGGGGTTACGGGGTTTCTGTACATGACACATCTTTGTTTTTCTTATTTCCCCTTCCCCTCCTCCTCACCCCTTGCACTTGGTCCCTTGGACCACTCTCTCTTGCAAGAGCTCCATCCTCTTGTCCCTTTCTTTTCATCCTTTCTCATTTTCTTTGTATTTTGCCTCACTCAAATGAGAGATACCATACGACATTGAAGTTTGTGTGTTTGGTTTACTTCACTCAACGTTATATTTTCCAGGTAGACCCACTTTTCTACAAATGCCTCAAATTTGTCATTGTTTGTAGCCAATTAGTATCGCATTATACATAGATACCATGTTATTTTTAATCCAATCATCTGTTGATGGGTATTCAGGCTGCCTCTAGGATTTAGCTACTGCAGCATCATTTTTAAAAAGATCAATCAACATAATCAAGTAAGAATTATTACTGGGATGCAAGAACATTTCAATATATACAAATCAGTAAATGCACACATGCGTTAGCATATTAACAGAAGTAAATCCAAAAACCATATAATCATATAATCATGTCAAGAGATGAAAAAAAGTCCTTGACAAAATTCAACATGTTTTATGGTAAAAAAATTTAATAAGTTAATCATAGAAGGGTATGTCAATGCAAGAAAGGCCACAAAATGAAAAGTTCACAGCTAATACATTCAATGGTAAAAAGTTGAAATCTTTTCTTCTAATTTCAGAAATAAGCCAAAGATACCCTCCTCTTACTGCTTCTTTTTTTTTTTTTTTTTCTTAGACAGGGTCCCACTATATAGTTGAGACTGACCTGGAACTCACTATGTAGTCCAGGCTGGTCTCAAACTCACAGCGATCCTCCTGCCTCAGCCTCCTGAGTTCTGGGATTACAGGTGTGCACCACCATGCCCAGCTTCTTACTGCTTCTATTCAATGTAGTACTATAAATTCTGGTAAGAACAATTAAACATGAAAAAAGAATAGAAGGAAGGAAAGGAGGGAGGGAGGAAAGGGAGAGAGTGAAACAACTAAACAAGGAAGGAATAAGTCAAATATTTTGCACTTGCCTGGTATGCATGAGGCCCTGGGTTCAATTCCCAGCACTGAGAAAAACAAATGGTCACTGCTCTAGAAGAAGACTGGCTCTATCTCTCACGGCTGCTCATCAAACAAATTCCCTTGAAAAGACAGTCCAGAGCAAAGCTGCCATTTCCTCTCAAGCAGAAATACAAGAGAGCTGTGGAGAATTCTCTCAAGAGGAATACCAGCCAGCACCAAGGAGCCTCTCATCAGCATCCTGTGAGTATTCTCTTAGCTGTCCGGGGAGGATGCCAAGTTCAGAACAACAACCACAGTGTCTCACACAGCCAACAGGAGTTGTGCCTGCTCATCTGTCCTCTGGAACATTGTCAAGTCCCATCTGATTCCACCCAGTGTGCATAAGCCCGCATGCAATAGCCCACAACACTTACTAGCACTCCCAGGGCAGAAACCTACAGGGTATTCATCTAAGGTAGAAAAACATTAAACCAACTAGGACACCCACCAAGTCAACAGCATAGATTCTCCTATGCCTGAGAGTAAACTTCATGACCGTAATATAAGTAACTAATGTCCAACCTTAGTAAAAAACAACAACATAAACACATAAGGTTTGCTTTTGGAGTCATTCAAAATTCTTTTTCTCTCACCCAGTATTTAGTCATTCAATAAGCCCTGCTGGTATTAACCTGAAAACTCAGTCTCAGTCACAGTTCAACAGTACTACTGTAAAAGCCCGTCAGTCACATTAATTTCATTTTGAAATTTCTACCTCCAAAAGGAGTCCATTAATGTCACAGCAGCCAGAATGTGTGTGTGTGTGTGTGTGTGAGAGAGAGAGAGAGAGATAGAGAGAAAGAGAGAGAGAGAGAGAGAGAGAGAGAGAGAGAGAGAGAGGGAGAGAGGAGGATCAAATCTAGAACTTTGTGCATATGATAAGTACTCCACCACTGAGCACCCCACCACCACAGAAATATTTTGATCAGACCAGATCATGGTCCCCCCATACTTCAATACCCCTATAATAAATATTTTAATAAATAAAATGTTTTCCAGAATAGAAGTTAAAATATTCATCTTGGTCTTCAAGGTCCTAAATGATCTACAGCATGCTCACCTGTGTGACCTCATTTTGTAAATACTCCACACCCGACCCCCAACTTAATATATGTGGGGTTGATTTCCGCTTTCTTTTTTCTCCCCGCTCCCCCTTCCTCTGGCCCTCTTCTCCTTCTTCTTCTTCTGTACTGGAGATTAAACCCAAGGCCTTGAGCATGTTAGGCAAGCAGTCTACGACTGAGCTACTGCCCCAGCTCTTCTCTTTTATTTTCAAACTATTGCCCAGGCTGGTCTTGCACTTGTGGTCCTCTTGCCTCAACCTCCCAACTAGATGGGATTACAGAGGTGGCCCACCACGCCAGATTTTCATTTGCTATTTTCTCTGTCAAAAGTGTGTTACCAGATATCTGTACCACTAACTCGTTTTAATCTTTCTCATCTCAGCTCAAATGCAACTTCTCCAAGGAGGATGGCTAACTATACCCCATTCCCATCCCTATTTTATTGTATTCATAGATCTAATAACTGCTGAAATGCATAATTTGTTTATTAATTTTCTCGGTTATTGTCACCATCCCTTAGTAGAATGATGCTGTTGTGAGAGGAGGAATCTTTTCTACCTGTTGGTTCTCCATAATGAGAAACAGGTTTAGCAATTGGTATATGCTTAGAAATTCTTGATTTTGATAAACAAATAGGTAAATATATGATGCAAAGATCAATATTATGAGGATTGTTGATCTAATTCACTATACTTGTTGAACAAAAGGAAAAATACCTGTACATAGGCCAAAAATCAGTACATATTCCTGATTTCAAAAGCTTACAAGCTAAAAATAAAGTCAAACTTTCTTTTTCTGATAAAGTGCATCCACTTGTAATATCATATTTAATTAAATATTAGAAGAATTTTTATTAAAGTTAGGGTCAAAAACAAGATGCAATAACTATCACTGCCATTGAACACCATAAAGAAATGAGGTATAATTTGCAGATAGTGCCGAAATTGTATCACTCAAATGAGTCCCTTTTAAATTGGGCTAACAAAATCAATATGAACACCTATCGTTGAAAGAAATATCCAATAATTAGAAAATAGGATATATTGGTTCACTTTCTCCATGTATGTACCACCAACTCTAAAAAAAAAAAACTGTTATAACTGACCTCATTCATTTTTTTTGACGAATTTTTATTAGGCACCTGTTCATTACCAATCACTCTGAGCTGTGTCTAAGGACACAAAAATGAATGAACTACATTTATAGAAACATCCCTGCAGTAATCAAATTTACATTCTAATGGGGAAACCAGACAAGAAACAACTAAAGTAGCAAAATATATACTGGGTCAGATGAAGACACGTAATAGGAATATAATAAAGTGAAGATAGATAGATAAGAGGTACTCCTGTTTCCAGAGAAGACACAACAGAGTAGAATGGGAGGTTTTGCTGAAGCAAGTATGGTAAGACACGGATAGCTCACCTATGATAAGATGACATTTGAGCAAAAGGCTAAAGTAAGAATAAGTAAGGCATGAGAACAAATGAGGGAATAAGAGAAAGCAAGTATCTCTAAGCAATAGCTAGTGATTTCATGTGGCTGCACAGTGGTGAGAAAGGGGAAGAACAGTAGGAGTTGAAGTTAGAGACAAGGTTGTGGGGAGAGAGCACCACATCAGATTGGGCCTTATAGACCGTCAGCGTAAAGCCAATAAAAGGTTTGTAGGAAAGAAATAACGGCATCTTACAATCTAATAGACCTAATCCAGCTACTGGGTTGTCAAAGAGATTATGGAAGGCAAAAGAGTAGGAAGCTGGTAGATGACTCGGAGTCTCCTGGAATCTCCCACAGTAACCAAGATATGAGGTGAAACGAACCAGAGTGATAGTGGAGGACAGATGGTGAGAAGTGGTTACATTCTGCATATATTTTAAAGATAGAGCTGAAAGGATTTGATGATGAACTAAGCTATAGACTGTGAGATAAAGACAGGAATCGGGGATACTCCTAATATTTTTAGCCTGAGCAACTGAAAGGATAGGGTTGCATTTATAGAAATGAGGAAAGCTGAAAATAAAGCAGGATTGGAAAGTGAGTGGGAGTTATATCACAGTTTGGTTTGGGGGAAGCGGATGTTTCAGATGCCCATTGGACAATCAATGTAGGGTGGGTAGTTTAGAGTTCTGAGAAGCCGTCCAGGGAAGAGAACCTGGAGAGTTAGAAGTCTGCAGATGGTATGAGACATGTGATATCTATGCAGTTACAAATAGAAGCCACATGCTATAAAGCAGTTCTTTTGATGGATACTGTGTAAATCAACACCCCTTAACCTTTCTTGGCAATGCAACTGCCTCCATTTGCTACTTGCTGTGTTTTGTATTGTGTTTTGTGTTCATTACTTACCAGGGATTTAGCTCAGTGGTTCTGGCGCCTGACCTGCAAGTGCAAGGACCCAAGTTCGATCCTGGTACCAAAAAGATTTTTTTTGATTGTGTTCATTACTAGTTTACCATGTTATATGACCTAAATTACTCTCCTGCATACAACATATATCCACATGAGGAAGATAGTACTGATGATCTTCCTTCCCTATGACATGTAGGTTCTATGAAAGGTAGTATCTACAGTTCATAGGAGGTACTTAATTAATAATATGATATGTCATAAAAAGTAAATAACTGCATAAAAAGTTTTCAAGCTGTTAGTTGCTGTTAAAGAAAGTGGTTAGCAACTGTTCTTACAATAATTAGCAGTGATAACCATCTGTGTAGCCCAAAAATAAGAAATTTTAAGGTTCTAAATTATAAAATCATAGTGGTTATAGGTCAGAAAGGAGTCACTCCCATCTAGTACTATGCTCTAAGCTTTGGTTTTCCAAAGTGGGATTTCAGGAAGAAATCGACCTTAGAGCCAGTTGGCCTGTGTTCAAAATTTCACTTAGCAAATCCCTGGTGAGAGAAGCAATCTGCCATGGATCCTGACTGTCCCAACATGTTCTTGCTGGGTACAACAAAAATGCAAAGCCAATACCACTTCATATCAAGGTCATATCTCAGGGTTGCATTTGCAACAGGAACCTATGAAAGTTGAGATAACTGCTTCCCCTGAAGAGCAAGTTTTGCTTAGTTTACTGCAAAATCAGTAAAATTCTCATGTGCAAACACTTATGTAGGGTCACTGCTATGGACTGGATACCGTCTAAGTGTGCCCTTCAAGGGTTCGTGTATTGAGAAACTGTTCCTCAGTCTGACAGTGTTGGGAGGGGGTAGACCTTTAAGAGGTGGAGCTTCACAGGAAGTGAAGTGGGGGGCACCACCCCAGAAAAGATTAAAGTATTGCTGTAGGACCACAGCTACTCCAGAGAGAGCCCTCCCCACCTCTGGCTTCTGGCCTGGAGCTGTGTGGCTCCCTTGCATGTGACCCCTTGCCATTATGATGGCTACAGTGCAGTCCCTGGATTCTCAGCAAGCTGGCTCTGTGCCTTTCAGACTTTCATCCTTGGAAAGTGTGACCTAAAAAAAAACAAAAACAACCTATTTTTCTTTATGAGTTTCTCAGGAGAAGCTATTCATTTATATCAGAAAACAGACTGACATGTTTACCCGTGTTACCCTTGCAGGCTGGGGACCACAGGAAACTGACACAAACTTGAAGCACTGGCTACTTCTGCCATGAGTCCTTCATCTCTGACCAGCACACCAGAAACAGCAAAAGATAAATATATTCATGTGCAAGTTAGGCAAAATACCAAACCTTCACAGTTCTTGACTCTTACTAATTGTTTGATTTGAAGATAGTTTCTTAAGTCTCATTTCTTCATTTGTGAAATGGATTATTAATAACTTCGACATCAAAGGTTCTCTTAAGAATTAAATAAAATAATGTATAAAAAAATACTTAGCAAATCATTCCAGGCACACAGTGAGTACTTAATAAATGCTATCCAACCACTAATGGACTATTTCTAAACTTTCTAAAAGGCTGGTGATAATTATACATGAGTAATACCTCACAGTGCTACATAACTACTTATTTTATTCAATAAAAATACTTCCAAAATAAAGCATAAAATTAGCAAATATTTATACTAAATTATTTAATCCACATAATTAATGTTATTGTGCTCATTTTACAGATAAAGAACTTAGCATAGAAAAATTGAATAATGTGTTCAACATCACCCAGCAAAAAAGAAGATCTGTGATACAAATCCAGTCGATCTGGATCCATGTTTTTAACCATGACACTCTGCAGCGTTTGCATGTGAGACCTGGGAGAACAGGTAAGGGTTCTGGTGATTAAGGAAAAATCTAGGAACTGCTGATCTTAATCTAGGTGAGGAGCCTCCAGGACTCCTCATGGTATATTAGTGGAGGTCAATAGTTAATGATAATTTTACAATCAGAAACTGTCTTTTGTTTTTCATTGAGAAACACGACTAACTTAAAATTTAGCAGAAAGTATTCAACAGGGTTTCGTTTTCTTCACACATCTAGGATAAGCAGATAACTATAGTGATTCCTAATACTACCCAGATATATGTCAACATGCTGCACTCATATCTATAAATATGCATAAACTTGTAATCAATAAATATTAAATGTAAATGACAGGCATAGATATCACAGTATGAAACATGAAATGCTGTGAAATTTCAGCCTAAACAGATAATATCATTATAGCTATGGCTTGAAAGATTTTATGAATGTTTTTTCATTATCATTATTATTAATTTTGTTGCTATTGTTAGCCAGAGCCACAGCAAGCCAGGCAAGCACTCTGCTACAAAGCTACATCTCCAATTCCTTTTAGTTAGAGACGGGGTCTTGCTTAGGTGTCCAGGGTGGCCTCAAACTTGCAATCCTCCCACTTCAACCTTCAGCAGGCTGAAGAAGTGCAATTGTGATTCTGAGTAGTACAACTGCTGTTTTTAAGAGTAATATAAACTTACAAAATAAATAAAATAAACCTAAAAAAACAGAAGAGTATAAAATAGAAAATAAAGTACCATCTGATTGGCATGATACCTTAATTTTATTCCTTGATGTTTGGCAGTGTTCACAGTTTATCTGTCTAGAAATTGTCTACAGTTGTATATTTAACGTTACTTGTTTACATTCATGTGTGTTATGGCTTGTCTTTAGATGGCCCCTCCAAAACCTCATGCAGTCTTAGGTGGGACTTTTTGAGAAGTGGCTGAATCTAGAACGTGGGATTGATTCATGGTGCAATGTTTGGCCTGAGGGTGTGAGTGCTACCAAACTAAGTAGTCTGAATAAAAGAGGCAGAAAGATCCCATGTCAAGGTCCCTTGTTGCTTTTGCTACCATGCTTGTCCTCTGTACTGCCCCCTGCTGTCACTCTGTCTTGGAGCCAGTCAATTATGGACTGAAACCTCTACAGACTGTGAACTAAATAAACCCTCTCCCCTTTAACTTTGGGTGTTGAGTATTCTATCTCAGCAAGGAAAGAAAAGTAAGACAAAGCGTCATTAATCTTGATTGGAATAGGGTGTTCTTGGAAGGGCAATTGGATTGTGAGAAGATTAACATTATCAGCGGATACAGATTGATGAGTTCACACTTGAATGGGCTGTTAGGAGGTGGGTCCTAGTTGGAGGAAGTGCCTCATGGGGGCATGATCTGGGGAACTGTATCTGGTCCCCGGCCCCTACCTCTCTGGCTCTTCCCCACTCTCTGCTTCCTAGATGCCACATGTTAAGCAGCATCTCCTCACTACAGCCTGCCACTGCCTTGGAGCCAACCAACCATAGACTGAGACATCTGAGACTGTCAGTCAAAATAAGCCTTTCCTCCCTTAAATTGCACATGGCAGGTATTTTGCCCCAGCAACAGAAGAGCCAAGTAATGCAGCTTATATCATTATAAATTTGAATATATAAACTACATGACCATTTATTTTAAAGCTTTATATTCTCTTACAAATTTTTAAAACTTTAATATATACTTAACATACATCTTAACATTTATTTCTACATAAAATCTATTTTCCCACATCATTCCTTTCAATTTCCATCACATCATGGCCCCAAGAACAGGCCCCTGACAGTTTCCTTATCCTTTTTCAGGAGGCTTACTCAAATACCCTGATTTTGTATTTTATTACTTCCCATTATACATTTGATGTTAGGCTTGTATTCTTTTATTAGACTGAAGTTTTAAATTGTTAGGTAGTGAAATGTATTCATCTTTTTGCTTATGAGTTTCCAGATTTCATAAAATGCTTAGAAACAACTCAAAATGAAACATACATACATTTATGTGTACATAGATAAAGTGCGGCATATCTATAAATGATAGACAATGATTTCAAGATATATAATATTAAGTATAAATGTGAAGCACCATACAAAATATACAATGACAGGCACAACTACCCATTTGTATGTACATAGATCATCTCTGGAAGTTAAACTGGAGTTATGGGGGAAAATGCGTAAAAGGCAGATTTTCAATTTTCATTCTTCCTATTGAGTTTTTAGTCATTTTATATATTACCTATTCAAACAATCTCTAGATTTATCATCAAGAACTTAAAAACCTACAAATGCTGGTGAGGTTGTAGGGTTTTGGGAAGCCTTCTACATCATTGGTGGATGGTAAACTAGTACAACACTATGAAAAGCATTTCCACACTATGGAAGTTGACGTGAAGATTCCTTAAAAAACAAAAAATAGAAATTCCATTTGACTTGGAATCTTCTTGAAAGAGTTAAAGACATCATATTACACTGACAGATGCATACGCATTGTTATAGCAGTCAGTACAACTCCTAATGGCTAAATCTTGGAAGAGGCCTATATGCTCATCAACAGATGACTGGACAAAGAAAATATGGTACATACATGATGGATTACTACTCAGCCATAAAGAAGGATAAATTTGAATCATTTGTAGAAAAATGAATGCACTTGAGACCATAATGCTAAGTAAAATAGAGCAGACATAGAAGGTTAACTATTGCATAGTTTCATCTGTCATGAGAAAACCAAAGAATAAATAATTTAAAAAGCAAAATGAAAGATTGTAGGTAACAAGGACACAGACATTTTGATGGGAAGGAGACCTAAAAATGGAGGGAGATCTAGGAGGGGAAAGGGAAATAAAGAAGATTAAGAAGCAAATATGTATAGGTAGCAACTCCCTGTGATAAATGTACTCATTGTGCATAGCAAATAACTAATAAAAATAAATACAAGAAAAAAAATTAAAAAGCAGTCTTTATTATGACTGTATACAGTTCTCCTTTTCACTTGAGATGCACGATTTCATTCTTACCATGACACACACTAGAACATTACTGCAAGTAGTAAGAAGGCGGAGATCCAGGTTTGCTCTCTACCAAACAGACAGGCCTCTTGGAATTTTAAACTTAAGACGCAAAGTCTAGGTGGAGGAAAAGAGCGAAGTCTGAACGCCCTCGATTTGCTAGACTGGACGTTATTTCGAAGGAAGGCTACACGTTTTCTAACGTCTTGTTTCTATATTATTACCTTACGTTGGGCCCTCAGGAGAGAGTTGCAGCACACCTCCCAGTCTGAAGCGGCTGCTCCCGAATCCCAAATCAGAGGCGGAGCTAGAAAAGGCGCTGAGACTGGCGCGGTGTACAGGACCTTCAAAGCAGAAGCGTGGCGTTCTGCAGTGGCCCAGCAGCCCCTGAGCCCAAGAGGATTGGAGTCGCCGGTTCAAGGCCGGCCTAGGGGACCGGCCAGAAGACAACCAAACCTGGCCTCCTGCCTGGCTAAGACACTCAGCCCCTGCGGACCAGGCGATTTCTCAAATCCTTGGAAGCGGCTATGGCTCTCGCCAGAGCCTCTGTTGGCGGCCGTATCCTAGCAACGCTCCCGGAGCCGAGGCCTCCAGCCTGGGCGAAGTCTCGAGCTGCTCTTAACCGCGCGGGGAGGAGGAGCCAGTGCCGAGGCTGCTACCTGTTGGGCACCTATCTCAGAAAGACTGCGGCGCCATCCTCTCTCCGAGGCCTGTTACACTGGTAAAAGGGCAGCGCTCTCCCAACCAAACTCTAAACAGCAGTTTAAGCGTACAGTCTTTTCTTTAAATCATAATCGGAGAATACAGGGATACAACTGCGCCCTCTTGATTTTGTTAATTTTAGAACTTGGCTTTTGGCTTCCTGGCAGCCTAAGAACAAAGGGAGACCATAGCTATTTAGTAGTTGCGTTTCTAAGGAGAAACAAAACGTTTTGCTAAAGCACTAAATTGCAAAGGGCCCTCCTTAATAAATTCTTTAAAGTAAGGAAGTTTTAAAAGAAGAACGGGATAGTGTTGGGGAAAAATCAAGTATGTTCCTGTTAAACATGTGGTAACAAACTTCATGTGACTATCTCATAATAGTGCTTATTATTGTTACTCAGCACCTTACACAGATTCCTAATTTAGTCCTTACAAAGATTTTATTAAAGAGGAACTGCTATTAAGTTCCATTTTACTAATGAGAAAACCGACACACAAGTTAAAAAAAGATTAAGCCCAAGCAGTCAGATCCTAAAGCCCGGATTTTAATCCATTATTCTATGCTACTATGTTTAACACCCTACAGTATTTTTTAAAGATGTGGAGTTAACAAAACTAAAGTTTTGTTAAATTTAGTACAAGTCCATTTCCTCATTTACAAGGGACAGGGTCTTCATTTCTTTATGCCATGTTCCTAAAATGGCACTTTCATCTCTCTAAAAACTTCCTGAAGTCCGATGCCATTTTTTCCAATCATCCCATTTTAAAATGCATATTTCTTATTAGAACAATATGGCAAATGTATCATATTTTCAGATAAAAATTGGCTTTGTTTTAGTAATCATTTTAAAAGATGCAAAAGCTAAAATTTTATTCGCTTCTATACTATCAGGAAAAACAAAGGAAAACGGTTACACAGATAACCACTAATATTTGTCTTTCATGGGCAGATCTAGTCTGCAGGTGTTCAGAAAGGCTTTTCCAAATGCTCACTCATATTTCCAAAATCATAACGAATCTTGACTTCTAGTAATTTTTAAAAATCCCATTCATCTTAATTCCTACTTTTCTGGGTCTTATCTTTCATTATCCTCCATTTTAGGGGCAGTAGGAAAACACTAGGGTTAGAAACAAAGACAAGAAATGTCGAGAAGAAAAACAAATCGTAGAGACTTCCAAGTACTTGACAGCATTAAATATGACAATACCCACTCTACTTATATTTCATATAATTTGCTAGCATTTCCCATTTTATTTTCCACCTTAAATTTACTCATTGTCAGGATTTATTGTCCAAAATGTCATCTTTTTCAAGAAACATCTACTTTTATGCATCTCGGCATGTATTTATACAATAATCATTTGTTTGAACTTTCTTATACAGTATTTTTACAAAGATGCCACCTAGTGGCTATATGAAACAGAGCGTTTCAAAGTAGTTCCCTTGTTACTAAGCACCTTGCATAGATTCCTAATTTAGTCCTTACAAAGATTTTATTAAAGTAAAACTGCTATTAGTTCCATTTTACTAATGAGAAAACCAAGACAAAGGTTAAATTTTAAAAATAAAGCAAGATTAAACCGCTTAGGTTAAAACGTAGCATAATATAAATGGATATTAGAAAAAAAAAGTATTTGAGTAAATTATTTAGAAAATTAAGGACCAAAATAAATATGCTTTGGAAATTATCTATGTGGATTAAATTTGGATCTTGTTTGTGAGCTGGGTAACAGAAGTACAGGTCCATAGTCACTTTGCTGACACTTTTTCAATTCATCCTATGGGTTTAATATTCAAAATTTTTCAGTTTGAAAGGAAATATGGGCATATGCTTTAGATTATGCAACAATTCATGAGTTTAGGAATAGACCCCAGAATCAAACACATTACTTCTGCAGCAAAATATTCATATTATAGTGGGATAAAGGCCATAAATATCTTTGTATCAGTTGAGGTCCAGATTCCAAATGAGTTATGAAAAACTTTCCATTTTCAGAGATTTTTGAAATTCAGATAAAAAATTGTGGACTTGCCTTACCTTGAAGGAATCTACCCTCCAGTGAAAGAAAGTAAAATGCAATATTCTGTAATAAATAGTAATATTAATCTTTCAGAAAACCAAATGGGGGATGAATATAATCAAAATATATTATATACATTGAAATTCCCCAAAATGTTAAACTAGGAGGAAAGGTGGGAAAAGGCTCCTGGGGGAATGATTAAAGTCAGTTTTATGCATGTGCAAATCTGCCAAAATGAAACCCATTAATGTGCTTAACAAATATGCACTAATAAAACGTGTAGGAAAAAGCTAAAAAGTTTACCTAAAAACAAATTTTAAAATCATGAGAAATTTTAAAAATCATGCAAAGCTTTTCCTTTACTCATATGTAGCAGCTCATCTATCACAAATTACATTTAAGTGCACCACAAAAAGTTATCTATCATGAACTTAAAGATCGCTTTGAAAATTGTTAGCAATGCATAGCTAAATATCTTTAACATTTGTGTGTGTGTGGTTTCTGTGTGTGAATTTGTCTTTTTCCCATCCCTACCATGTTCATGGAATTGAGCTGATACCATGGAGTCTGGATCTGTTGTATGATTCTTCTGAGCACGCTTTATCAACCCACCTTAGGCATGTACTATGAATGAGGAACAAACTTGTATTTAAGACATAGGGATTTAGGAGTAACCTATGCAAGGTCACTTTTTTTCTCAGTACTTTTCTTCATTATCGAGAGCTTTGGCTTATTACCTCTAAACAGAATTCCAATACATTTCTACAGCCTCCATCCATATTCAGATCTCTTATCATATTAAATATGAAACCTAGAATCTCATAGAACAGTGACTTTTATTGGAGAAAAAAGTGACTTTTATCAGTAACTGCAAACGAGGAAGGAAGGGAGGGAGGAAAGGAGGGAAGAAAAATACAAACTTGTTATATGTTCAGCAACATGGTACATAACCCTAAACCCCAGGGTGTTAGGTTCTGTTCAAATGATAGAACCTGAGAAAAATAAAATAAAAAGCTGACATTAGGTTATATATAAAATGTTTCCTATATGTAGTTTTCTAATGTCTTCCTGACATTGTTGATTTTTCTCTTTGAAAAGGAACACATTCATAGATTACCAGCTTAATTAGCCTCACTTTTCTGACTATACTTAGGATTTGAGACAGGAAGATTGCAAGTTCAAGCTCTACCTGGGAAACTGTCTAAAAAATAAAAAGGGCTGCGGATGTGGCTGTGTGAATACCCTGGGTTCAATCCCAGTACAGGGAGGGGGAAAAATAAGGAAATGCAAAGTCAAAAAAAGATAAGCCCCTCCCCATTCTGAAGAAAAGGCAGGGTCCGAGGGCAATAAAAGGGTACAGTGAATCTTGATGCCCTATGTATAGTTCTATTCAGATGACAAACTACTCCAACTACTCCTCTTATAGGAAGGATGGAAACCTTGAGAGCTAACCATTATTCAGTAGGGTTCAGGACAGTCACAGGGCATACCAAGCATCCTTACAAAGTTATTAATTAGTAAATTACATGGTTCTCCTAAGTAAAAGCCATTTCATCCCAAAGAAAAGAATTTGCAGAAATTTAAATACTCTGAACTCAGTCCAGATGTGGGAAGGAGTATCAACTCCAACTTTTCCTTCTTGAAAATCTGGAGTATAGTGACTGGCCTGAATCAAACCTATAGGGAACCTACAGCAAATTAAAACAAGCTATTCTGAAAATTACTCAAATTAGTATAATAGACCCTTGGCAACACTGAAACTCCATGAACAGAATCGTCTGCAAAAGATGCTTAATCTGGAAGTTTATAAGAAGTAACTGGAAAAAAGATTTGATGGAGTAAAACAATCAGGTATGTGGTGTATTAATTAATGGTCAACTTGAGTAGGAATGCCCAGCTGGGCTGTCAGCAGGGTTCAGGGAGTGAAGGACCACCTAAGGTCTGCTGCTGGAATGGCATAAAAGGAGAACAGGAGGGGAAGATTACATGCTGCTTATTTCCCAGGAGCTTTGTTGGGGCTGAGATGGTTTTCCTGATATGATCTCGGCTGTTCTGGTCCTCAGAGGAACTCATGTCCTTGCCATCACTGGAGATGGCTGCTGTTCCCTTTGTGGGAGTTCTGGTCTTCACCTTTCAGTGTTGTTTCCTGACACCAGTACAGCTCCCTTAGCCTTCTGGCACAGATTCTGCTGGTGCAGACTTTCTAGCTCTCAGCACTGACCCTTGGACCTTTCCAGTGCAGATCTTTGATAGACTTGCGTAGACACTGCCAGGCTCTAGACCACCAGCTGGACTCATGGAGGACACTGCCAAGCGATCCAGGCACTTGGCTGGATTTTTTGGGGTCTCTAGCAGGCAAACTTATCTCTTGGCTTTTTGGGTAAATATTATAGGATAATCCTATAGATTTATGTGTCCTGTACTAAATCTATTTCCTGGCAAACAACAAGGTATAAGGCTTTGTGGGCAGTTAATAAATGCTATAGAATGATAACTAAATTACAATGTCTTTTAAAAAGTATGTACCCTGTAATCTACAACCAATATGAAGGTCTTTGCAAAAAATGACATCGTTTACATCTGTTCATTTTTGTTCACTATAGATACCTTAGTAGAAAAAGTCAAAGAAGCAAGATCTAGGTTTATTGGGTACAATCCCGATAACACAGGCAGGAGTGAGAGCATCCCAAGTACATTACTGAAGAATAACATTCTAGTTAGGAAGAACTCTAGAGCCATACTGTCTAGTTTCACATTTTAGCTCCACGTCTTAACAGCTACTGACCTTGGATGTGCTACTAAACCGTCTCTTTGCCTCGGTTCCTCCAGCTTCCCACATAACGCAGCTGTAAGGCAGAACTACTCAGGTTGGACTCTGGTTCCCTAATCAGAACAATAGAGATAATTTGCAGTATCTCACACTTCGCCTTGTGGAACAGATCTAATAAGCATGTTAAGTACTTAACAGCAGTACCTAGCATTCATGCATGTCTCATAAAACATTGTTTTACGTATTAGCCATTATTCTATTAGCTGTATTACCCTACAATGAGCAGTTCTAACACAAACATCAATAAAGTCTTCTTTTAGCAATAAAGCCATAGTAGCATTGTTGGTGAAACATAAAAGCTTTTCAAAAATCATGAGAAAAATGGAACTGAAAGTAGGACAAAGGCACAGCAAGCCAATTTTGTTTGTTATGCACTCAAAAGACCTAGAAAAAATGACTGGTAGAAAACAGACTTGAAAGCATCCATGTACACATGCTTTAGGATCATATATTTTGACCTTTATAAATACACTAAAGTAAACGTCAGAACTGAAAAAGAAAGTAATAAATTCTACTTGTCTTAAAAAGTAGGAATAGGCCATTTGAAAGGCCACCAACTTGCCTCAACTTCACTGAGTTCATAATGGGGTTAAAATCACAGGAATGAGAAATTCAGGCTTCTGACTTCCCCAACACACCTTCCACTTCCCTTCAAGAATAAGCACTCTTGCTGACTGCTAAGAAGTCAACCCATCTACTTAATATCTATTTTGCATTTATATTATAGCTCAGTGAAATGAGAAACATGCTAGGAAAAAGAATACCATTTTTTCCTCATGATTGTCTACAATGAGATAGACACATAGACACATATACACATCCAAACATACATGCACACACAGTGAAGAAGTGTAAATAATCCAAATCTGGACTAAAATGACATTGATAGTGGACTTGATAGTATACAATTACATGTTTAAATTTTACTTTATACATCATACCACAGGAAAACAGGTTAATTATAATTTAAAATTTAATATGAACTAAGCTGGGGATTTAGTTCAGTGGCACCAAGCCTGCCTCGCAAGTGCAAGGTCCCAAGTTCGATCCCTCGTACAAAAAAAAAAAAAAATTAATGAAACTATTTCTGTCATTTTTCTCACAATTGAACATATTCTTACTACCTTACTTAAACAATAAGTTTGTTCAGAAAAAAATATATTTTCTCTTTTTTTCAGGATAAAGAAATATGCTGAAGATACTACTGAAGCTGTTTCATCTTTTGATTGTAGTCTCTATATTAATCTCTAGGAATTTCCTCATTAACTTTCACACCTTCTCACAACCTTTCTGTTCAAAGAAATACTGAATTTGCAATAATGTGCATGAATACTATACAAACTAAAACCTGATTCACAAGACCCTATTACCACAATCACTAAATTTAAATAACTCAAGTATCCTGTTATCCTTTTTCTTGATTATAAGAAATAACAAACACATTTTTAATATAACAGAACATTTAATGGCAGCAGTTTCCCATCAACCCATCACACAGTAAATGAGGATTATATTGGCCATTTCCACTGGTTGGCAGGAGGCTCTTCCACTAATGGTTCCCATGGTTTCCACTTTATCATCTTCCTTGCCAGACTTAGTTCATTTTCAGCCTATTAATAAAAATTTTTCAAAGATCATTTGACTGTTCAACAGGTATTTCATTGAAATTTAATTATGAGAGCTACTACTTTCATATTACACCTCATCAAATATTGAACATTACATAATTTAGTTACATTAATTGTCACAGGTACACAATCACAGGTGAGGAATGAATATTTTTGGTTTCTCCTATTTGAGGAAGTTTGCTGTAACTTCTAGTTTAGCTGGTGAGTTTTCAATCTTAATTGTGTCTCACAAGTAATTTCAAGATCAGAAGTATGTCTTTTCATCTGTATCAGTGGCTTTCAAACTTTATTTTACCATGGCTCACAGTAAAAAAATACAGTAATCGCCTCCATCCATGGAGATACAAGACCACCAATGGATGACTAGTGAAACCATATATAATACTGAGCCCTATATAATGCTTTTCACATATACAAACAATTAAGATAAAGCATAACTTCTCAATTAGGCATACAGTAAGTCCAGGACTTAAAAATATTCGAGCTGCTAACTTGCACTGATACAAACGGACCTAGCATTATGAACATTCATAGATGGGAACAAATCCTGGAAGTGGTTCATTTGTCTGCTGGACACTAGCACAGTTGTGCTGCTGTGTGCTCACTGTACAATGCAAAATACAGTGCTCATGGAGCCCAAGATGTCTGGAAGCAAGAAGAAAAGCAGAGGTAATGTGGAGGAGACTGCTAGAAAGCTCAAAGCAATATATATTGTATATTTGTGTCAAAGGTGTGTGAGACTCACTTTTTCAGACTTAATAACAAACCCAGCATTCTCTCAGAATGGAATTTGTGCATAAGTCAAGGAGTTACAGTAGTAAGAGACTGCTAACACAACAACTATAATAAAACAATTGCTGTATTAAATAAAATAAAGATTACTTGAACATAAGCTCTATGACATGAGAGTTGGTTTGATAATGGAGATGGCCAACTAATGGGAGGATTATAGGGAACAGAGCAATGGTTTCCACCCCTGGCAGGATGGAGTGGAACAGTGTGAGATTTCATCAAACTGCTCTGAACATGCAATTTTATATTTCTTTCTAGAATTTTTCACTTAATATTTTCAGACCAGGCTTGACTATAGGTAATTGATAAAAAAAGACAAAAAGACAAACCTTAAATAAGAGGGAAATGTTACATCTTTTACTATAGGATCCACAATACACACATATTACTAAAATAAAACTAAAAATCATTATCTTTACTGTGATATTTTATATTGTATCTTCTTAAAAAATTTCAATCACAATCCACTTATTTCATGACCCATAATTATTTGAGATTTAACAGTTTGGAAAACAATTATCTATAGAATTCAGGGTAAAATAACTGGTGCACAGTAAATGTTTATTGACTGAACTGATTTTTCTGCATTATTTATATTTTTATTTAACCTGACATATTAAAATGATAGATGTGTATGGTGTACCATGTGATGTCTCAATACAGATGTCCAGTGTATAATGCTCAATAAGGTTAAGCAAGCCTATCTATCCCCTCAAACATTTACCATTTCTTTGTGGTGAAAACATACAAAACCTTGTTTATTAGCTTTTATTTTTCAACAGAAGTACATTATCATTATCTATAGTCATCCTACTGTGCAACAAAACACAGTTAACTTTTTTTTTTTTTTTTGGAGACAAGGTCTCACGATGTAGTTCAAACTGGCCTTGAACTCACTATGAAACTCAGGTTGGCCTTGAACTCGTAATGATCCTCTTGCCTCAACCTCCCGAAAGCTGGGATTATAGGAATGTACCACTATACCCGGCTAAAAAACAATAACTTAATTGTCCCATTTAACCATAAAAGTAGAATACACTGACCAATCTTTCTGCAGTCCTCTTATTCTCCTACTCTCCAATGTTCATATGAATATAAACTAGAATAGAGCCTAACTGAAACAAATTAAAAATAGAAGTATCACATGATTCAGCAGTCCCACTACTGTGCATATACCCAATGGAAATAAACTACTGTGGGGAAGAGACATCAGTGAATACTATTTGGACAAATGAAAAAAAAGAACTCCTGCCCTTTGTGGCAATGTGGAGATCATTATGTTAAGTGAAGTAAGCCAGGCACAGAAAGAAAACATAACATGATCTTACTCAAATGTGACATCTAAAAAAGTTGATCCCATATTAGTTGAGAATAGAACAGTGGCTACCAGAGTTTGGGGTGAAATAATTACTTAATTAGATAATGCTCCATTTAATTTTTACTTCAAACACAATTTATGATATACCTAACAAATATATTTATATATTTTAGTATTTCACATTTTCCCTACAACAACTGAGGCCAAATTAGAAGATGAACATTACTAAAAAGTTTTCACAGCTGGGGATTTAGCTCAGTGGTTCCAGCATCTGCCTCGCAAGTACAAGGACCTGAGTTCGATCCCCGGTACCAAAAATAAATAAATAAATAAAGGTTTTCAAAATGTCAAGAAAAGGAACTCAAATACAGAAAAAGTGCTTATCAGAGGCTACTGTTCTTCAGTTAAAGGTAAAGCCTCATTTGTGCTAAGGTAAAAAAAAAGCCAATCTAGTAACCAAAATACAAGTGTTGAGTTCAACAGGACACTAGTAGGTATTTGGGGGTAGAGATAATTACTAATGCTGAAATGAGAACATCATTCAGATACTGCTGCTAAGATACTCATAAGAGTGACTATTTCCCTGACTGACTTTCACCCCCAGGTCCCTTCAACATCCATGCTTTCTCTACCTCCCAAGGCAGTGCAGAGGGCAAAGGTATGGGGAGCACTTAGCCCTGAATACCACTGAATGATCACCCCTTCAAGGACCCTAACGCAGCTGCATTTATCTATCCCCTGTGGCCTACTTCCCCTTGACTTCTAGAGGACACTCTATTCTTCTCTCATTCCACTCATACCATCCCTCTAGATATGGGCTGTCCAATAGGCTAGCCAGTACCCACAAGTGCCACTGAGCACTAGAAAGGTAATTAATCCAAATTCAGATATGCTATGAGTGTCAAACACATACCAGATTTCGAAGACTTAGTGTGAAAAAAACGATGTCAAATGTCTCATTATCTTTATAACTGTATGTTTGAATGATATGGAAAAGATATTCTAAACCCTATATTAAGAGGTTGGGAGAAAACAAAATTTAAACAAATAAAAACCTCTACATGTGGGAGAAAAATTAAACTGAAGTCAAAAGGCAAAGAACAGACAAAAGTATGTGCCAACAATTTGGCAAAAGTTTAAGGCTAATATCTTCCAATTAAAAAGCATTCAATGAAATGTATTTAAAAACACTAAGACCAAATAATATAACAAAAACATTAACGATATAGTGTATAAGAAATGAAATATAGGACTATATTTTACAAATACAACCTTATTAGTAACTGAGGGGAAATGGACAATTTTTAAAAAAACAAAACAGTCATCACTTCCCCTGAATAAATCAAAACAGTATTCTTGCCAGCATAGATATATTAAAACTGGTATTTTGAAACACTGCTATGGCACTAAAAATTATGTATTTTAGAAAATAATTAGGTATTATGGTACAGGAATTTAACTCACATTATGTAAGGGATGTTGACTAGTAATTTTACATTGCCCAGACTTAGTAAGACTCAAACTTACTTGGATCCTCCTGCCTCAGTCGCCCCAAATCCTGGGATTATACGCTTGCTCCAAATTTAAAATAAATAATTGTATCTAAAAATGTAACATTACTAAAATAATAGTTAACAACACACTACAAATCTAAGTTAAGGCTACCAAGAACATACTAATTAAACGGAAAGAGAGCAACAAACTCCAGTCTTTTTTTTAAAAAAGCTTCACCAAATTCAAGTTGCAATAATGACACTTACTTTGCCATTGACATGTTATATTTAATCAGTCAATACATAAGTAAATTTAGTTTTCTGTTTTTCCTGAAATATCAGCTTTGTCCCTCTTCATATAAAATTAACATTTGAAGTCAAACATCTAAATGTTGAATTTTTCCTTTACCTGAAGAATCACCTCCTCTATTTGGCCAAGCTGAAGTTGGTCTTCTAATTTTTTAACATTTGATTCCTGTAATTTCAGGAAAAGAAAAAAAATTAAACATAGGAGCACAACATCTGAATGTTTCAATATATTTTATTTTAAAAACTCATACATAAAGCACACTTATAATTTTTCTAGCACCAGAATGTTTTCACCAAACATATGGTAAAGCCATCTCATCTTTCTGCTGCTTTATTATCTTCCTGTCTGAATACTGAAAGCACTACATATTTATTAACATGATTATCAAAAGACACAGAATATCTAATTCAGTCTTTCTAAAGTACATTTTAAAAATTACATTGCTTCTCTTAGTATGTTCCATATTTCCTGAGAACATTAAAAATAAATACTATTCTATGATGTAGAAATTCCTCTTCTGAATATATACTAAACAAACATGAATTCATAGACAAATGATATGATCAAAGAAGTCCACAGCAGCACCAACTGTGGATCCAAACTAGAAAGAAATTACTATGATAGAATGGATTGATAAATTATGGTATTTGCATATAATAGAATACTATACAGCAACAAGAATGAACAAACTACAATCACGCACAGCATAAATGGTTCTCTCAAATATAATATTAAGTGGAAAGAAATTATAGACACAAAAGAGTGCATAATGATTTTATCCCATTTATATAAAATTCAAAAACAGCCAAAATAATGTCACAATAGAGACTAGAATAGCAGTTACAGTTAGAAGCTGTTATGGCAATCATCCAGATGTGCCCCCCCAAAGCCTCATGTGTATGTGGAGCTTTTCAGAGGTGGCTGGATCTAAGATGTGTGATGCTAGGACTGATTCACAATTCGATGCCAGGATAAAGGCTGCCCCACCCTGGACAGAATATAAGGAACAGAAAAAAGAGCTGCTGTCCTAGCTTGCTGCTTGCTGCCTTCTGCCTGCCCTGCTTTGCCCTGGACTGTTTTTCCTCCTTGATGCTCCTCTGCCACACCACCCTGCTTTGGAGCCAGCTGACTATGGACTGAAATCTCTACAAACTGTGATCCAAAATAAATCTTTCCTTCCCTAACTTTAAGTGTTGGGTATTTTGTCTCAACAACAAGAAAAGTAACGAAGACAGGAGTACAGTAAGTTCAAGGGAAACAAGAGAGGTTCTGCTATTCTCAAAATGTCCTATTTTGTCTGGTATTGAGTTTGATCACTTTGTGAAAAATTCATCAAGCTCTACACTTATGATTTCTGTATATTTTTATCTATAATTTCACAAAACATTCTAAATAATAGATATATTACCTAGAACATTCAATAACATTTATTTTCTACTATATTGAGCTTTTTGAGGAACCATGCCTCATGCATACCATACTTATACACACATATGTAAAGAAGAATTTATCAGGGTGACTTTTATGTTCCATTACTACAATAAAAAGAAAAAGACAAGATTTTTTGTTTGTTTGTTTGTTTTCTCATTATAGGAATCAGTACATTTCTGCCTCACAAAATCTACAGAACAGCCCAGGATAGTGATGACAAACCCTTTGGAGTTTTCAATGACACAAACAGCATGCTGCAGAATACATGTCATAGGATGGCCACTACTGGCCTAGGACATCTGCATGGCTTATTCCTTCACTGTCTTTCGAATTTGAGTTCAACTATCACCTTCTTAATGAGGATCACCCATAATTTATGCTGCAGTAGGCTGAACAATGTCCCACAAAATATGTAAGTATTAATCCCTGGTGCCTGCGAATATTATCTTATATGACAAAGACTCTGTGGGTGTAATTAAAGACCTTGAGATGGGGAGATTTTCCTTGGATTGCTCTTGTAGGCAATCTCGTAGGCAAGTGCTCTTATAAAGGCAGCAGAGGAAAATTACACACAGAAAAAAAAAAGTGATCAACCATGTAGGCAGAAATTGGAATGACACAACCACAAACTAAGGAACACCAAAATCTCCAGAACCTAGAAGAAACAAGGAATAATTATAACCCAGAGGCACAGAGAGAACACAGCCCTAACAACATGAATGGGCCCCTGATACCAATTTCTAACTTTTGGCCTCCACAAGTAAAGGACAGTAAATTTCTATTATTTTAAGTCACAAAGTTTATGGTAATTATTATGCAGCTGCAATAAAAAACTAATACATATTATAATATCCTTCATCCCTGTCATTACACAAATAATTATTCCTTGCTTTACTCTTCTTCACTCGGCTTGTTGTCTAGTATACTATGCACTTAATACTTTTTGACTTAGTTTTTGCCTTCCATCATTAACACTCCATTTCCAAAAGACCACAAATTTTATTTTTTTCATTTACCGCCATGTGAGAACAAGCTTCCATGCCTAGATCTACACATGGCATTTAAATTATATAGTAAACATTTCTTGGTTAAATAAATTTTAAAATAATTGAAAAGGAAGAAGGAAGAAAAGAAAATAGATAAGTCTTTCTTTTCAGAAAGACTATTTAGCACAGAATTAATTCAGATATAAAGCCTAAAATCAAAATCCATACAAAGAAGCTGGTCACTGTTTCGAGATCTGAAGAGGTAAAGATGAAGCAAGGAAATTTCAACAATACTTTCAACTTGGGAAAGATCTGCGTCCAGAAAAATAATCCATAATTTTTCTGAGAAAGAATCAACAGTGTAATTTTTCTTTACAATCATATAATGCCATAAAACTTAATAAAGTACTTAATGATTCACTGTCTATTACTTCTGTGAGACTAAGTTAAACTACTTATATATAATACTTCATCCAAATAATATGTGTTCAAGATAGGTATTAGTATACCCAAGTTACAGAAGAAAGTGAGACAAAGTAAATGAGCAATATGCCAACTTATTCAGCAAATATTAGAGCTGAGATAAAAATTTTGGACAAAATACAAACCAATGTTTTTCACCAATATGTTACTCTATCTTCCCAGTAATAATATGAAAAAAAAAATAAATTTACTTTCATTTTCACCTTAGGCTTAGTAAATATATAGATACCTTATAATCACAACAAGATTCACTGAAGATTCTATACTGAGTCAAAAAAATCACTGATAATTTTATCAAAAACAGGAATCAGAAATATAACTTTTATGAAGTGTCTGGGGTTACAACCAATTTGTATCTAGTCTTTTAGATGAACAAGTAATTCTCAGGGACTTCATGTGCCAGGAATTATGCTAGACTCTTAGGATATAAAGATGAATCCAGTATCACTCATAAGCAGCTTAAGATTAGACAGATGAAGTAGCATGAATAAAGTACAGTGTGACAGATAAGACTCTATTCAGGAGATAATAAAAACCTTTACAGAGGAAGTGAAGATTTGAGAACTGAATAAGAATTCTGTGTTAGTCCATCTGTGCTGCTTTAACAAAATACCTGACATTAGGTGATTTATAAAGAAAATTTATTTTCTCATAGTTTTGGAAACATGTAAGTCCAAGATCAAGGCACTAGTAAATTTGTGTCTGGTGAGGACTGCATCCTCAGGAGGGAAGAAACACTACTGTATTCTAACATGGTGGCAATAGAGGGGCAAGAGGAACTAAATTTTGAATGAATCCTCTTTTTTTTTTGGTACCCGGGATCAAACTCAGGTCTTCACACTTGCAAGGCAGGCAACAGAACCAGTGAGCTAAATTCCTGGCCCAATCCTCTTTTATTTATAAGAGCTTCAAGCTCATTTAAGATGGAGAAGCCCTCATGGCCCTATCACCTCTTAAGACTACCACATTGGCCACTAGGTTTCAACCCCTGAATTTGAAAGAGGACATATTCAAACCATAGCAAACTGCCAGACAGACAAGATACAAGAGGCATTCCAGGAAGAGAAAAAGTACAAATTAACAGTATATTAAAACTCCATTGATGCTGGGGATTTGGCTCAATGGTTCTACCACCTGGCTCGCAAGTGCAAGAAGAGCCCATTCAATCCCCGGTACCAAAAAAACAAAACAAAAAAAACTACATTGAATCTACAGAACTTCCACCAGCTTGATATTCCTGAAGTAGACAGTACAACAGGAAATGACAGGTCAGGATGGCAAAGATAACTAAGAGCCAGGCCTTATGTACCATGAATCTTGTCAGGTTTTAATCATGGTTCCCCAAATTGGCTGGTTCTAGATTAAAATCATGTAAAGCTAAGTTTCATACAACAAGCTTGGCACAAGTCCTTAAACTAACCCTCTGAAAAACACTAAAGGAAAACAGTAAGATTTTAAGACAGAAAGTAACATTAAGATTTACTTATTAAACAAATCACTATTATTGGTAGTGTGGCATATAATTATGATGGGACTACAAATAGATCAATTAGAAGGCAACTGAAATAGCAAAGAAAAGGATTTAGGAGCTAAGTGTAGACATATTAACAGTGAACTATCCTGTGAACCTTGGCTATGAGAGGACACAAAGGAATAGTGCAATAAGTAAATAAAAATATAGACATGTAGTTTTTTCTTTTACAATGAGAACAAGCTCTTGAGGCTCCTGAAGATGATGATAAAATGGGAAAGGGGCATAGAATAAATGATTAAAAGTCAACAAAGTTATTGGGAAGGAAAACAGAAAGAAAGGCAGAGTTGAACAAATTCATCTCACGAAAAGAAAAAGTCAAATTTATTCTGAGATTTTTAAATATGTGTTTTATCCTCAAGGAAGACATAAAAATGAAAGAAAGTGAACTTCTTCTTTAGAGACTTTAATCTGTAATTTACTTCCATAATTATCAAGATAAATGTTCTAAATCAAATTGCACTGTTCTGCTGTCTACCTAAGGAGAATGTAAGAACAGGAGTTTGATAATCTAATAAATATAATTAAGATCCTCTGTGCTTATATGAAATACTTCTGCAGTCCATGAACACTATTTTTGATAATTACATAAAGTCTATAAATTTTAGGGTGAAAATGTAACAACAGTGCAATGTAGTTTAGTATGAAAAAAAATCAGTGGTAGTTTACTGTATTCCTGTCTAGTACCTTTCATTCAAAAACTCTAAAATGTTTATAGTAGTTTGTGTGGCTGTAACTGCAAAATACTGTAGACTGGGTGAGAAATTTATTTTCTTATAGCTCTGGAGACTGAAGTCCACAATCACAGTGACAACTAGCTGGTTTCTGGTGAGAGCTCTTCCCCTTAAGTTGCAGACAGCTATCTTCTTGCTGTACGCTCATACAGCCTTTCCATGTTATGTGTGCATGAGGAAAGAGAATGCACATGAGCTGTCTGGTGTCTCCTTGTACAAAGACACCAATCCTAGAGGACCAGGGCCCAACACTTATAACTTCACTAACTTTAATTATTTCCTTATAGGCACCATCTTTAAATAAAGCCATACCTTCAACATATGAATTTCTAGGGGAAACAAACATTTGGTCTTAACATAACAATGCCTGATATAATTTTTGGTCATTTAGAGAAATTAACTTCGTCTTCTTTATGAAGAAAGTACTCTTTGAAAGAAAAATTTTGACAGTTTTATTTAAAAACAAATGAGAAACCCAAAATACAAATAAAGAACAAAACAAAAGACAGATAATAGGAAGTAGAGAGATCTTTCTCAAATGGGAAGGGGATCAAGAAATAGAGGCATTGAAAAGGGAGGGGAAGGGAATGGGATGAAAAAAGAATTAAGATGTGTAATGCAGCAACTCCCCACAGGAATATAATCATTACGTACTGCAAACATGTAGTAAGAAAAACTGAAACAACACATTTTGTTTTATTTTGATTCTTCTCTACACTGTGATTAGAAAAAAAAGAGATTAAGATTGATTATCAACTGGGTGTGGTAGCACAAGACTATCATTCTAGCCACTGCGGATTGTAAAGTCAAGGACAGCATGGGCTACATGGTGAGATCCCGTCTCAAAAAACAAAATAAAAAATCAAGGGGCCAAGAATCGATCTCAGCAGTACTGCCACCTGCCACCTGCCTCACAAGTTCCTGAGTTCAATCCCTGGTACCAAAAAAAAAAAAAAAAAAAAAAAAAAAAAAAAAAAAAAAAATCATAACCAAAAAAACAGGTTTTATTCACTATTGATAACAAGCAAAAGATAATAAAGAACTACACAGGGAAGAGAGGTAAAAGGTACACCTACAATGTTCCTCTGGACAAGAACCTATACTATAGTATTTAATAGTGCTTTGCATACAGAAAGCACTCAGTAAACAGGAGTTTGCTAAATGAGAAAGATAAAAAACAGAAAAAAAGCACTGAATTAAGAGAGTGTATAAAATATGCAAAAGTAAGCAACTAAGTTGTTGTTGTTGTTAAATGTTACCCTGAATATGTAAGCCCAAGGAAACCAAACTGATTTAGTTACTTACTGCTTCCACCACAGCCAGCCTCTCACTTGCAATCTGTTCTGTATATTTTCTATATGCAGCGTTTTTAGGGATTTGACCAAGAACATCAAGAATCTTCGTGTACAATATTTTCAGCCTCTGAAAAGACAAACCATACAAATTTCCATAGGTTAAAATATTACCACAGACAAAAAAATAAATAAATAAAAAGTGATTTACACGATTTTTAAAAACATTTAACTCCTCTCTTACACTTTCTTCATATCTATACCTTATTCTTATCCTTTACATCTTAGAAAAAAATTAAATATATGCAGAAACTCTTTCTGCAGCTTATATATGTAACAAATATATATAACAAAAGTTGTGCAGGTCAAAGGTATAACTATAAGCAGAAATAAAACTAACTTACTAATAATGACCCTTTTCAGAAATCAAATAATTTAGTAAATCAGCATTTCTCAAATCATGGCCCTAGACACTGTAAATTCTTTGTTTTAAATTTTAATTTTTCTTGCTTAAAATTCTGTAGATTTTTTAAGTATATATGTAAATTTTAGATCATCAGGATAATAAAATTTAACTGAATAGTTATATAATCCAGTGCTTTTGCTTGTGATTATAACTGTATGAATAAAAGTTTTACCCGGCACTCAACAACAAAAAAGAAACATGAAAATGAGAATTTAAAAAGTACTGACCAAGAGACTTAATTTGTCTTATTCCTTTTCTAATTTTGCAATGAATACACTGGGATACACCTGTCAGAGCCTTGTGCAGTCCACCTCATATGATGTTTCCATTATTTATGCCCCATAACAAATACATCACAATTACCACCTGTGTTCACTGCAGTTGGTATGCACAGGCACAAAGGAAGAAAGTACAACACAGATAATTTTAACTTCATAAAACCCACTAGTAACATCATTAACAGTCTTTTCTAAATATTTTTAAGAAAACATTTTAAGGGCCAAGGTTTAGCTCAGTGGTTCTGCTGCCTGCTTCACAAATGCAAGGTCCTGAGTTTGATCCCTAGTACCAAAATAAAAAAAAGAAAACAGTTTAACAAACAATTCTATTCTTCATTTTTATTTTCTCCAATTTATATATGAATGCATATTAGTTTTCAATATAGATTTTTAAATAAAGTTTAATCCAACTCAAAATTTGGTTTTAAATTTTCTTTATTTTCATCTTTTCTGACAAAAATATATCTGTTCCCAGAGATCACAGATGAAAACCAGGAAGATTCATACAGTAAAAGAAAGATGTCATGAAAAAGATGAACATCTCATTTGTCATCTGAACTTTGACACTTGTGACCTTAAAGGAAACACTATCAGTCTTTATGCCAAACATTAAGTGTGAACTAGAATAGTCCATTTTAAAAAGACACATGATCCCTCTACATGTATTTCATTAATTGCAAGTGTATGAACACTTTTCCTAAAGAACATTTCTTTTTTTTTTTTTTTCAATAAAAAATTTTCCTCAGTGTTGCTATGCATATACATTATGTGCTACTTGGATATAAAGACAGATGAGCATGGATTCCATTCCCAGTATGCTTAAGTAGTGTTGGCTAAGAAACAGAAGAGGAAAATGGTAAATATCAAAAACTGACAAATAAGTGTGTATGGGGTGAGGTAAGGAAAAGCAGAGTAGGAAGATATTACCAAGAAAATGTGCTAACTAGAATTTGACTGCCTAGGTCAACACTGGCTCCACTGTTAGATGCACTGGACAAATTACATCGAGATGCCTTCATTCCTCATCTGTAAAATGTGAATACCTGCCTCATTGGTGCTTTATTGCTTAGAACAGTCCCTGGCACATATTAAGTCTAAGTAAATATTAGCATTATTATTCTATAAAGGAAGAAATCACTTAAACAGATATCAGAGAAAGGTTCATTAAAAAAAAAAGACTAAACTGGCAGTAATGAGTTAAAAGGAATGAAGATGAAAGAAGGCAAAAAGGCCAGTAATAAAGTTGTTGCAGTTCTCTAAACAACAAAGGGTTGCATTGTGGTAGTAACGATAGGTACAGAAGAGTCTGACTGGAGAGCTGTTATAGAAAAATAATCAACAAAATTCAACAACAGAATAAATATGAAGATAAATGAAATAAATATGAAGATTAAATAATAAGAGAAGTGTCAACTATGGTGTTCAAATTCCCAGTCTGGGGCATAGAAAGCCTCTAATAGCATTAAAAAAAAATACAATCAACAGAGTAAGAAATATGAATTTGGTTCTAAACAGCACAGTCTTAAGTCATTATGAACTAATAATGATTGGAAGGCATTCAACAAACATTATTTATTGACTACATGCTTTGTGGTAAGAGTTTTAGTGAACAAAATCCCTGCTTCATGAAACTCACATTCTAGAAGATACAGACAAGCTATGTCAGTAGAATACAGTCTATTCTGGAAAGCCATTATAAGGAGTTGGCTTTTATTTATTGGGAAAGTCACTGGAGGGTTTTAAGGAAAGGAGTGGCATTACCTAACATTTTAGCTGACTGACCTGTTACTTGGCTGGAAAAAACAGCCACAAGCAGGAAAAGGAGTTGGAAGTTATTACAGTTATCCACAGCAATGATGGCAGTGACAAAGAGAATAAAAAAAAAGATGATGTCAGGGCCAGGGATTTAGCTCAAGGTCCTGAGTTCAATCTCCAGTACCAAAAAAAAAAAAAAAAAAAAG
>NW_022900916.1:42819529-42873636 GCF_012274545.1 Fukomys damarensis | reverse complement strand
AAAAAAAAAAAAAAAAGTGAATACAAGATAATATGGTGTGGTATAGTTAAAATCTAGGTATATAGTAGTTTGAAGGTAAAATCCAGAGGATTTTCTTTAACAGCAGATGTGGGGTATAACAGAGAAAAAGGAATCAAACATGACAGCAAAGTTTTTTACCTGGGTTAAAAAAAATAGCTGTGATTCACTGAACTGAGCAAGGTTGAGAGAAGAGTAGCTTTAGGAAGATCAGGAATCCCATTTTGGACACATTAATTTGAGTTCTCTATGCAGCATTCAAGTGAAAATGTTCACTAACCAATAAAACATACACTTCTTTCATAAAGGGAAGGTCAGTACTTGATGTAGACACCTAAGAGTCATCAATGTATAAGTGATATTTAAAACCATCATGTAAAGGTAAAAAATCCCAATGATGAATGTAACTAACTATACTGTATACCTAAAATGCACCAATAAACTCAATGAGAAAAAAAAATAAAATAAATAAAATAAAACCATCAGACTGGGTCAACTCATCAAGTCTACAAGGCTAAATAAAGATTTTAAAACGAGAATATAAAGAACTGAAAAGAAAAAGCCAAAACGATTAGGGGTAAAAACAGGAAAATGAGTCCTGACACCAGTAAAGAAAGGCCTGGGTGGTATCTAATGTGTCAAAATGCTACTATTATTCAATTAAGATTCACTGGCTATCAGATTCTGCATCATAAGGATCATTGGTGACCTTGAAAAGAGCAGTTTTAGCCAAGCCTGACTGAAGAGCGTTGAAGGGGTAAAAAGACACTGGAGAGATAGTAAATAATAATAACTCTTACGCGTTATCTGTAAAAGAGGGAAAATGATGTTTATTGAAGGGACTAATTCAGGAATTTGAATTTGTTTTGTTTTGCTTTTGTGCGACCACACCTGGAGTAAATTCAAGAGAATGTATTGTATAGCAGCACTAAGCAGGGACTTGGCTCGGCCAAAGATAGAAAATAGAGACTGATTCCGTAGGGCATACAGAAGGGTGCACAAGTCAAGGGCAGAGTCAACAAGAAAATACGGGGCTGTGATTTGGAGCTTGGCATACCACATCACATTAGCCTTGCCACACATAATATCATAAGGGTCTAGTATTCCCCGGGAACTCAAGAATTTAGTAAAGAGGACATACCTCTTGTGGAGTCTCACACACAGCCAATCCCACAAGGCCAGTGGTCTGTTAAAAAACAAAGCACGATTCATATAGTGTTCACTATGGTTTAGAGGCGTGCACATCCCCCTCCCCTCAAGGAAAAGCAAAACCACGACTCCCCAGACTAAACAGGTCTAAAGCCAGCTACCGTTCTCTCCACTCCGCTTCTTCGGAGCTTTTCTACCTCTGAGAGCAGAGACGCTAACGTAAGCCACCCCACTGTTTTGCCCGCATCAGTCATGGCCATCACCCGCGAAAAAGGGGTTGTAGAGCTGACTCTCACGGTCTAAATGTCAACAGTGACCTCCATTCGTCTCACCTTCTTCAGCACACCCGCCATGACAGCGTCCGAGAGCGGACGGACGACGCGCAAACCCAGTGAGAACCTCACTCAGACCCGCTCAATCGACAGCCGAGGCCGCCTCTCCGTTACCTTGGAGATGCCTTGGCTCCACCCCCTCAGGATCTCCGGAAGGAGCGAAGGTTCAGTTCCGCGCATCCCAGAAGAGAAAAATTGACGCCTGCGTAATGACTACGCAGGGGTCTAAACTAGATTTGGGGACAACTGGGAAGTTTAGTGTTCCTGCGCCTGTCCCTGCCACCAGTGACTGCTTGTCCAAAGGCCGAGGGAAATTCTAACGACTGCCCAAAAACTTCGATATATTTTATCTATAGGAACATGTATTCTGCTTAACCTTTAGCAAATTTTCTTTCTTCCGCAGCTATTAAAATGAGTTTTGTTGTGAGATTTGAGCTGTGTCAAGTGCTCTCATCTGCAGATTAGTTTTTATCACAAGGTTAATGTTTGGTCTATGAAGCAAAAAATAGCATTAGTGCGAGACAATTTTCCATCGCTTTTTTCACTCCCATTTCGCTGCTCAAGTTGATCTGTTTTCACGTTTTTCCAGTAAGTGATTTCAGACCATATCGCTTTTCCCGCACTGAACCTTCGCGAGAGTTTATCGGGTACTCGTTATGTGGGACCTGATTTGTAGCAGGATCTCACGTTCTAGAATTAACTGAATAATAATGTAAAGCATATATTAATAATGTGTTTGTAAATGTTCTGAAAGAGGTTGCTCTAAGTGCCCTGGTATCAGGGAAGAAGAAATAGGTAACCAAAAAATTGCAGATGACTGGCATTAAAAATAGAATTTTCAAAGAGTGGGGGGAAGAGCACAAGTTGACACAGTGCATAACTACAGTAGCTCCTCTGCGTCATTGTATGTATATACATACATACATACATAAAATAGAAACATTTATTTCAACATAGCGATTGATTGGTTAGGTAAACTGGTACACTTATGACCTTGTATGCCATTTTGAGGAATTTGAAATTTTACTCTAAAGAATGGAAGTGCGCGTACACACACACACACACACACACACGATAGCTTTACTAGTAAATTCTACCAAAAATTTAAAGAGTGCTCCTTCAAAAACTGTTCTAAA
Organism: Fukomys damarensis; assembly: GCF_012274545.1. Lineage (NCBI taxonomy): Eukaryota > Metazoa > Chordata > Mammalia > Rodentia > Bathyergidae > Fukomys > Fukomys damarensis. The sequence continues at coordinate 42,871,001 of NW_022900916.1, read as the reverse complement.
AAATAGAAGAGATGAGATCATTTTGTAACTCATTGTATAGGTAAGGAATACACTTTTACCAAGTAGATAGAGACATTACAAGAAGTGAAAATTTTAGATAAATATCCCTTATAAATAGTTGCAAGCATCCTTAAAAACAAAATACCTGAACGCTAAATTCAGTCACACAAAAATGAATTGTATTCTATGACCAAGTGAACTTAGTGCAAAAATATGAGCTTGGCTTTACATTCAAATATCAGTTAATGTTCCATTTAATAAAATAAAAGATAAAAACTACATGATGATTTCAGTAGATGTAGGTAACGCATTTGAAAAAATGTCCAATTATTTTGTGTGTCTCTGTATCCTCCCACAAACTAGGAATACAAGAGAAATTCTCTGAATATCAATAAGAAGAACAAATGTTCACTCTTACCATTTCCATTCAATATTTTATGTAAAGTTTCAGCCAGAGCAATTAGGAAAGGAAAAAGAGTGGGAAAAAGCCACCCTGAATAGACAAAAAGAAGTAAAACTATCTCATCACAGATCTATTATATACAAAAATATTAAGAAATACATTCATGCACACAAACTTTTAAAGAAAATATATTGACCAAGATTGAATTATACCTGATCGACAAGGATCAGCTTAGGCTACCCAAACAAAATACTGGTGGCTTAAACAATAAAAACCTATTTTTCACACTTCTTGAGTCTGGGAAGTCCAGATCAAGGCCAGAAAGGTTTCATTCTGAGCCCTTTTCTCTTGGCATGTAGATGGCTGAATTTAAGTATCTGTGTGCCTTCCTGCACTTAGGGTAGGGTTGGAGGGCAAAAGGTAAGAAAGGCACAGAAGAAGGCCCTTCTTTCTTCTGAAACTAAGAGTCAATCAAATGCCATCCATAATAGTCAATTGTGATATCAACCTAAATGGGTTATGAAATGCCTATCAGATTAATGTAGCACAGCTCTAGGTGTGTCTGTGGGGGGTGGGATCCATGAGGGTGTCGATAGCACCAATAGGCTTATTGCTGGCAAGGAATACAAAAGGAGGAAGAAGGAAGTTTTCCCTTTTGCTTCTTTGGGGTAGCTTCGGTCTTCACCATCGCCTTTGGACATTGGCATCTACTTTCTTGAGGCTTCCATCACAGACTCAGCTTTCCAGAACAAACCCTTCAGGCTTCTAATACAGACTCACGTCAGACTCTGCAGAGAGGTTCAGGCCTTCACCTTTCAGACATTTGACTGAATCCTCTGACTCTTCAGGGCACAGACAGTCATTCTGCATTCTTCAACCCCAGACTCCACAAGTGGCTATTGTAAGCATACTCTGTAAATCCATTTATATATTATATATGATATGTTAACTACATTATATTACTTTTGTGAACCATGACTGATACACTTTCTCTGATCCTATTTTGTTGTGAGTTAGGGCTTTATAATGTGCATTTTGGAGGTGCATAACATAATCCATAGCAATCAATATTAAAAAATCTATTCTAGCAATGAATAAACTGAAAGTTGAATTAAGGGTATAATTCCATTTACAACGGCATTGGAGAGAACAAATAGATAAGAATAAATTCTAACTAAAAAGTGTAAAATTTGTACACTGAAATCTTTAATGTGCATGAAATTTCAAATGAACAAACACACCCCCACATTTTTTAATGTGAAGACAATATTCTAGGATAGCAATATTCCTCAAATTGAGTATATGTATGCATACACCCACAAATACACACATACACACACACACACACACACACATATTCAGATATATTGTAGGCCATGGCTTATACCACTGTGGAGGCTAAGAAATGTCATGATCTGCTCTGTCCAGGCTGGAGGCCCAGAAAAGCTAGTGGTACAATTCAGTCCAAGTCCAAAGTCCTGAGATCCAGGATAACCAGAGGCATAAATCACCATCAAATTTTGGAGGACCTGGAACCAGCAGTCAATGGGCAGAAGAACATTGATATCCCAGACCAAACAAGGAGAATGAATTCACCCTTCCTATGACTTGGGCCTTCAGTGGTTTGAAAGCTGTGGACCCATTGGTGAGAGTGATCTCCTTTATCCTAGTTGATGAATTCAAATGCTAATCCCTTCTACAAACACCTTCACAGATAACAGGCACAACCAAAAATTATGTTTTCCAGCTATCTTAGCCCAATCTACTTGTATCCTACTCTGTCCTACTGGTTCTGTCTGTCGTACTGGTTCTGTTTCTCTGGATAACTCTCAAAATACAAATTGTGTCACCAAAAATATGTATGTTGTATGTACCTAAAAAAATCTTCTTTAAAAATAAAGTCATTGTGGATGTAATTAAATTAGCATGCAGTCATTAGGATAGGATCTAATATGGCTGGTATCTTTACTAAAATGGGAAATTGGGGAATGAGAAACACATGTACCAGGAAACTGCTGTGTGCAAAAGTTAAGACAGAGATCGAATGATGCTTCTAAAAACCAAAGAATGCCAAATATTGTCAGAAAATCACAAGAAGTTAGGAGATAAACATGGAACAGATCCTCTCTCCATCCACCCAGTGGAGAAACAAATACTGTTATCACACTGAGTACAGACTTCTAGTCTCCAGAAAGTTTCTGTTGTTTAAGCCACTGTTTGTGAAACTTTGCTGCATCAATCCTAACAAGCAAATACATTTTTATTTTAGTTTGATCATATGTCTCTTCCTTAAAATAGCTATTCCTAGAAGCAGGAATCATGAAGATACAATATTTCTAGTACTGACTACCCAAGAATAAGCCTTTTCAGAAAGTGCTAGTTAAACTTGATCAATTTGATCGGATTAAGAGAATGATGGAGAGGCTATTGGATTGTGCGGATACTAACCTCATCAGTGGTTAACTCACTGATATGTTCATAGCTGAATGGGCTATCTGTAGGTGTGTTTAGTTGGAGGAAGCAGGTATAAGGGGTGTGACTTATAAGAGGTCTGAAGCCCAACCTCTTGCTTTCAGACGTCTTCCCTTGCTCTCTGCTTCCCAGATGCCATAAATTGAGCAGTTTTCCTCCCCCATATCCTTCTAACATGATATCTTTGCCTTGAAGCCTGCCAACCACGGACTGAGCTCTCTGAAACCATGAGCCACAATGCACCTTTCCTCCTCCAAGTTGCAGATATTAGACATTTCATCTCAGCAATAGGAAAGACAATTGATACACACAATTACTATCATAATTTTTTAATTTCTAGTCACCCACAATTAAAAAGTAGGATATATTAACAAATATATACATGTTTTAACTACATTGAAAGATATACACATGTGCATGTCTGTGTGTATGTAGAAACTATTACATTGGAGCTAACCATCTGATATATCCATTTGCTCCTCTGTGAAGTTATATAAATACACATGCATGCACACACACACACACAGAGGCACGCACAAATCACTGTTTTTCAGGAAGTCACATTTGGATTGGGATAACTACCCTTATTTTTTAAAACTGACAATGATAATATAGCCCCTGGGACTGAGATAAATGGAACTTTATGATACCATGGTCTTTGTTCCCCAATCCTCCAGATTCTAAGCATGTTTTCCATTGTGGGATATCTTCTAGAATACAGAATCATATGATTATGATTGTGTTTTCAGGTGTTGTAACTTTGGATTCTGCATTCTGCTATACCATATTTATGAAAGACACCAAGGTAGAGAGACCTGGCTGATCCTGGTTAAAGTACTGCATAGCTGCCCATTTCCATGTGGTGGGAAAATGTGTTGATTTTGTGAGCTAATTCCTTTGCAAAGGGGCAGAGCTATGTGTGGAAGTGATTTAATAATGGTGTTCTGTATTTATTTAATAACTTGCATTAACCATGAAGGGATATCATTCTTGGCATATATGATATCAGAAGAGGATTCAAGAATGTCTTAATGTGCATACAAGGGAATCAAATGCACTACATTCTCAGGTGGGAGAGGTGCATTGTGTTACCAAGAGGGGCAAGTTACCCAGGAAGGAGATGGGTATTGGGAGGTTCTAATGTAAATAATGTAAGTAGGCTAGGTGACCAAGATGGAAAATATGAATATTACATTTTACACAATTTGCTCTGCATGATCTCCAGCCAATCAAAGAGAACTCTTGTTTCTCCAAAAGTAAGTATTAAAAGAGTTAGAACCTCCTCTACATCTTCTCAGCGAAAGAAGGCTCTTTTGTGAGGGTCTGTATCTTACCAAAATTAGGTGGTTCAAATTTTTTGCTGGAATCTATGGTCAAGTACCAAAGCAGGAATTAAGCCAAATGAAAGGAAAAGAATCAGCATCTCAATTTTCAGGGTATCAGGTCCTCATTGTGGAAAACTTACATGTGGGGAACTGCCTTTGCCGGAATTGCCATAATTTTCATGGTCAAGGAACAAATGTGAAAATAATCCCAAATCAGAGCATATCCTTTGTAAATTTGGAAAAGAATTTTGTTTGTTGATTATTCAGACTAACATGCAAATTCCAATATTCAGGTGTCATCCATCTCTTGTGTCTTCACCAATATCAGACATGTTCAAAATTATTTTTCCTTTTCCTTTCTTCCCTATCTATACTATAGAAACTCCTAAATAATGCATTTAGCTTTGGCTAAGTAACTTTATGCCTCAGACACGTTGTTAGAGCTTTATTCTAAAATGAGCTGCAAATCAAATAAAAGCCATTACCTTGTTTTATCTTAGTGGCTGTCTGCTTCCACCTAATTGATGTAATAACAATGTAAAACTGGAGATCTACAACACTCCCGTGTAGATTTGGTTTAGGTTTAATACTGAGGTTAAGCATGCCTTTCTGTTATAAAATAGAAGCCTATGGGAACATCAACAGTATAGATTAATGACCACCCCACCCTTGCCACTGGGGGCGTGTTTCTCCCCATTTCTGTAGACCAGACAGTGTTTTTCCCCTTTTGAAAGTAAAAAAGAAAAGAAGTGATGAAAAGCAAAGAAGTGTGTTGAATAGGATGAAAACTATTCTGAGATTAAAGTAAACATTGATAAATACACTAATTCTTGGTAATAAGAATACGCTAATAGGGTAAATAAAATTATAACAAAACAATTGTTATTTTTAAAATGAATACCTTAGGAGTTAGAAATAGAAAAAAAATTAAGTATAATGCAAAATTTGAAATATGATAAAAAGATTTCCTAAATTTTGGTACTGAATTTTTAACTAATATCATCCAACATAAAATGATACGTTAAGTGAAATTTTAAAAGATAAAATGGGGGAAAATAACTAAAACACAGACAACAACTAAAATGCAGACTAAAACTCCAACAATATGAGAGGAGGAATATGATCATTTTAAAAAACTAAGTAAAGAGCAGAGCAACTTAAACAATCATTTACAGCTGTCCTTGGATCGTTTATCCTGTATTAGAAACTGCCATAAGGTCCTGGAGTATTGGTGAGCTGTCAATACAGTAGATTGGCAGATCTCAGTCATGAAAAAGGTTTGTTTTAATGAACAGACGCACAGTAAACAAGTCAGCAATTAGTAAATAAAATGGCCAAATGAAATTATTTTCAAAAGAAAATGAACAATATTGTTATGGCTTGTGTCTAGACGTACCCCAAAGCCTCCTGTGGTCATAGAGGGGGCTTTTCGGAGTAGCTAGATCTGAAGTGAGTGATGTTGGGATTAAGGGTGTGTGATTACCAGATTAGTCCACTGATTGGTTTGGCATCGCTCTGGGTAGGTTTAAGGGCGCCACATTCTGCCAGTTAGTGCTACTGGATAAGACATAAGGGACAGAAAGAGGTTCGTTGCTTGTTGCTTGTTTGCCTGCTGCTTGCTGCTTTTGCTGACTTCTCCATTGCCATGGACTGTCTCTCCTCTGTGGTGCCGCTCTGCCATGCCACCCTACCTTGGAGACAGCCAATTTTGGGTTGAAACCTCTACAAACTGCAAGCCAAACTAAACCTTCCCTCCTTTAACTTTGGGTGTTGGATATTTTGTCTCAGGAATGACAGAAGTAATTGACTCAGGTGTGCTAGGATAGGATGGTACCTTGTTAGGAGGGCAGGAAAGCTTTTCTGAGAAGGTGACATTTATGGTGAGACATAAAAGGGAAAAGGAGAATCCAATCATAGAAAAAATAGTTAAAGAGTGTTCCAAGCAGAGGAAACAGTAAGAGCAAAAGTACTGAGGAGAGAAAATGCTATTTCCTTAGGCAACCTCAAAACCCAAAACTATTTATGCAAAGAGGATCATTCCAATAAACACAAAACCAGTGACTGACAGATTGCTCAAGTTCACTTTTCCTTTTGCCTTCAAATTCAGCAAAGCTGACTTATTCAGATGATTCCCCCAGAGAAAAGCAAACCAGGAAAAAGTCATGCTTTATTTGGAGAAGGCACTAAGAGTCATAAATGAAGGCAAGGAAAAATGAGTGAGATCCCTGCATCAGGGACTGACAGAAAGACATGCATAGAAACAGCTAGAATAATGACTAAAGAGAAAGGAAATTTGTCAGAGTACTCTTCAAATTCTGGCTGAAATTATAGAAGTTGTTGCAAAGATACCACAGTGGAATTTTAACATGTCTCATAGTGCATACATTTGAAATATTCCCTTAAAAACTCCTTTACAGTCAAGAACAGTAGCATATGCCTGTAATCCCAAATATTGGGGAGGCTGAGGTAAGAGGATCCTGAGTTTGAGGCCAGCCTGGGTAACTTAGCAAGTTTTTGTCACAAAATTTTTAAAAATTTCTTTTATTGTCATGTATATGAATCATATTTTTTTAAGAGCTTGGTGAACATTTTAGGGATTTTTTTTGTCAATTTCATAGTCAACATTAACTGTAATTCCTAAGAGCTCTTTTATTTGCAATACATAGTGTTATGCAATATATAATATAGTAAAATATAATGCAGTAAGAAATAGTCTCAGGAATCTTCTTTACATTTAGGAAGCTTTCCCTGTCACAGCATGATTCTGCAACGTAGACATAGCATAAAATATCCAAAACTGCTTCCTCTTCCTTTTCCATAATTCAAAATGATTCAAAAGTCATACACTCATTTCACCAGGAGGCGGTGACAAAGAGACAGATTTTATTTTTTTAAATTAATTTTATTGTTACATTTAAGGTACACAATACAATGACATTCAGCATTGGAAATTTATATAATCCATCTTGGATCTTTTTTTTCCCCACTCCCTGCCCTCCCTTCAACCCCTCCACCCTTCCCTATCTACAAAGACTTTGTTTCCATTTTTTTATTTTCTCATATTAATTCCATCCCCTTCTTTCTTTTCCCCTACCTATCCCACTTCCCCTTCTCCTTTGCACATTTTCTTCCTATTTCATATTATCTATCATACCTTTTAGTCCTTATTTACACTTTCAGTTTCTCACACCAGAGAAACTATTTGGTATTTATGCATGTGTGTCTTATTTATTTCACTTAAAGAGTATGGCCTCAATGTGAATCCATTTAGCTATAAATGTAAAGAGACGGGTTTTAATATCAGTATTTTCCCCCAGTACCTGGAAAAGAACTCAGGACCTTATGCTTTCAAGGCAGGTACAGTGCCACTGAGCTAGATCCTTGGCATTTGTTAGTCTACATCAACTGAGAGGGCAAGGCGTTTTTCCTTTTGTTTGTGTGTGTGTGTTTGGTTGTTTGGTTGCTTGGTTGGGTCTTGTTTTTCCTTCAGAAGTTCTGGCAAATTCATTTAGGAAGAAATATAATCAATACCGTGTGAAAGAGTTTGGGCTAAAAGCTGTCAGATCCCTTTAGATATCATGGGAGAAAATCTAGTCCAAGAATGGCTAAGACTCAAAAAAGACTCAACTTGCCATGAAAGTGTCATTACTCAATAACAGTAAGGAGGTCTCCTTTGAATACACAGCCCTATATAAAATGAAATGATATTGTATTGTATGTATTTTAAGAGTTGTGGGATGTGAGAGACTGACTTTAAGAGCCTAGAAGAAGGAAGGAAAGGGGGAATCGGTAGATTACTGTAGGTGCCTAGGGGAAAGTGAAGAGGCAAGGAAAGGGAACAGGCTGAAGAAGGTGGTTAAGGTTGTGCTGAAAATCCAGCCGAGCAAAGTGGAACCAGCTCACTCACAATGGCTCACTGCCAAAAACAGGGTGGAAAAGGAAAGCTCAGGTGTATTTACATAATGCTTTAAAAGCATAGTGTAGTCGTGATGGTGTTAATGGACTTGTTCAAGAGACTTTTGAGGAAACTGAGAGGCAAACACATTAAATATAACCGATTTACCTGGTAAATTACCAGAAAGAAGGCGCAAAGGGGAACTAAAGCATGATGAAAATGCCTTCTTGTGAGTGGCTTAGATCATCAGAAATTAGAGGCAAAGAATGATTGGAATTGTTTTAGGAAAAATGCATTGTGGTAAAGTATGATTAAACCTTTGTCAACCGCAAAAAATGTTGAATTGTTTTAGGAAAAATGCATTGTGGTAAAGTATGATTAAACCTTTGTCAACCGCAGATGAGGATTGCATTTGTTGCCGGTGATGGAGGTTAGCATTTTCTTCCAGACCATATCAGTCACCCTGATGGTTCCTATCCTGTCCTCTTCAACAGAAGGTTTTAGGGGCTGCATGCATTGTGGTAAAGTATGATTAAACCTTTGTCAACCGCAGATGAGGATTGCATATGTTGCCGGTGATGGAGGTTAGCATTTTCTTCCGGACCATATCAGTCACCCTGATGGTTCCTATCCTGTCCTCTTCAACAGAAGGTTTTAGGGGCTGCTACTGGTACGGTGTCCATATGATTCCTTGTTGAGTGCTTGTTTTTCTTCTGTGATGATCAGGACATGAACAAGGAAAGCTGAATATACTAGGTAACTGACTTCCAATGTGCTCTCTCCAGCAGGTAGGCCTGCTTATCTCTGCCTAGAGGATTGAACAGATTCACTCTAACAAATATGGGCCTGACCAGAATGGCCTAAGTCCTTTGATAAATCATTTTTTAGTTCTGTAGAAGACTGCAGGGGAGATAGAAGATAATTTTTCCTTTCTTCCTAATTTGAAAGTTAAGGGGAATCACATATCTTTGATTTTGAGGGCCCCCATTTCTCATTCACACTTAAATTTATACTCCTTTTAACAACTTTTCCCATCCGTATGGCCTTTTTTTCAAAATCATTAAAACTAAAAATCACTCTGGCAGGAATATATCTGTAAAGCTTGCCAGGTTTATGGCTTGGGTGAATCATTTAACTTCTCTGGACAGGGGCCAATATTTCCATTTGGAAAACACCCAATGTTTGGACCAGGTCATTCTTTCTTGGCAGGGGTTCAAGAGCTTCCTAGTTTCTCAAGTCTGTGTTCTAGGACATTTGGGTCAATAAAAAGTTGTAATAATTGTTTCCATTTATACTTTTAAGTAATATAATTATTTTAAATTTACTATTAATACAAATATTTGGAGCCTCCAATTGAACAGCAGGTCTGTGCTCTGGGTAGTGGCAGTCAAATGAGATTGGGAGTACTTTATTAAATACGCACATACAAAACTTCACATTTTAAATGTTGTTCAGCGCCCAGTTGTTTTTAATTATGTGTCTCCTTGATTTTTTTAATTGCATTGAATCATTCTTGAAGCAATAGTAAGGAGCCACTAATGCCTTATTATGAGTTAAGAAAGAATACAAAAATGCTAATTATGTTAAATTTACCTCAATACATTTGGGCTTTAATTTACCTGGTGAAGGTTATTCAATATCACAGCATATCACCCATACACCAAAAAAAATTTTTAAATAAAACATAATAATTTTCCATCCAATTTGCCTTTTCATTTGTTGCCAAAAGGTAGGCTCAATCCCCTTAAAGGAAGTACTAAACCAAAACATATAAACAATTACAGTCTTTGATACACCTTGGCAAATTGCTTTTCAAAGTAGCAGTACCATTTTGACATACAAAATAACAAATTATAAGAGATGCTATTTCAGCAACCTCTTGCCAGAAATATGTTCTAATTTTGAAAAAAAATTAAAAGAGAAGAATATGATATAGTTCTACTTGTCTATTTTTGCCTTAGTTGCCCATAGTTTCAGTGTCATATCCAAGAAATCATTGCCAAGACCTATGTCAAAAGTTTCCTCATATGTTTTCTTCTATTACTTTCAAAGTTTCAGATCTTTAAAGCTTAAAACTTTAACACGATTTTAGTTAATTTTTCTTTATCATATAAATTAAGGGTCCCATTTCATTCTTTTGAATGAGGATGTCAAATTTTCTCACTATCTCTTATTAAAGAGACTGTCCTTTCTCTTTTGTGTATTCTTGGCAATCTTGCCCAGATCAGTTGATTGTATATATGTGGACTTACTTCTCTTGTCTCTATTCTGTTTCAGTGGTTGATGGGGTTGTTAGCAAGTACCATACTGTTTAAGTTCCATAGTATACTTCATGATCAGAAAGTAATACATCCAGCTTTGTCCAACTTCATCAAAATTACTTCTAGCAACCCTAGGGAGTTAGCTATGTCTAAGACTACACAAAGAGACGACTTCTCAAAATTTGATGCTCAAAGAAATTGATCAAAAATATTAATAGACATACTGAATATGTTGAACAACCAATTAAATTGACATCACCCATTATTAAAATTTTCTTTTGATATGGTTATTCAGTCAAGCTCATCAACTGTTGTACATTTTCAGTTCATATTTCTTCATCTTATCCCTAGGGTTGCTAGGAGTTTCTATCAAAAGAGTTAATGGAATTCATGGTCTTTGTTTATTAGTCTGGTCTTTATTTTGAAAAAGTTACCAAAGTATTGAATGAATAAAAAGATAGATGAATAGTAAAATAAAGTTCAAATGAGAAAAGTTATGTTTAAATCATAATAGGTAATCTATTTTTGTCCTGAGTTCTCACAAATTACCTGCTTATAATCTGTGTCAATGGAAAAAAATTATGACATTTTTCCATTGTGACATTTATACAATTCTGGATTCCTCTCTCATTCTCTATATTGCTCAAAAATTGCCATCATTATCTCTGTGATGAGAACTGGATTTTTTTAGATTAAAGGAAATAACATGCTTTGGCCTAGATACCTGTCATTTTCAAAGTCAAACTTTTCTTTCCTCCTCCTATGTCTTTTTTCTGGACCTTAAAGTTCTTTTGAGACATTCAGCTCTTATGCATTGATTAACTCGCTAATATAAGTAGGCTCCGTTAATTTGAAGCTTTGTCTCACTGTGATTATCACTAGCTTTTATATTTATCCTATTGTCGAGACCATTACCAACTTCTGTATCTATTAACAGCTGAGCTCATCAGCAAAATTGCTGTCTACCACAGTGATTTCACTCAATGTCTCACCTTCTTTTCCTCAGTGAGACTTCATATGCAAAGTTAAAATTGTATGTGCTATGTGTGGCCTACCCTCCTCTTGTAGAGGTTCAAGCTATTGAATCACTCCCTCCTCTAAACCTTGTGAAATCTTATTTCTTATATTTCAGCAACCTGTCTGAAATAATTCAGTTTTGTTTTCTTCACTAACGTAAATTTATTATAATACAATTTACATGAAAGATATTTTGTATATTAAGATAAGAATTGAATAGTAACAACAGTAAATGTTATGCAGTACTTAAAACTGGGTCATACCTACTTTATCAATTATATTTGACTACATTGATTCTATACCAATTTCAAAGTTTAATTAGGGAAAATCCTAGATAAAAATATTTTCTTAGTTATAATTTAAAAACTAAGACCTTAAATTTGTTTTAAATAAATAACCGTTGTTAAATTTCCAAATTATATTGGCTATGTTTGTTTCAAATTGTTCGTCATTACCAATTTACTTCTATGTAAGGTAAACTATTTATATAAATATTCTCAGAAATACCTGAGTGTGTTTTTCTATTTTCTTCCTTCTACTTAATCTGTGCCTGACTTTAGCCTGAGGGCTTAATAGATAATTATAGTCAAAATGAAAGTTAAAAATTAACTCAACAAGCTTGCAACCTGCCTGGTACTGAGGGATTTGCAAATCTATAGCTCTTTCAGCTTCTGGGAGCTGAGTTAATTATGGAAAATCACACTAATTAAATTATTCACTAGGTCTTTATTAAAAACAAATTCATTATGCTACAGAATGCATTGTGGATTTGGCTTAAGACTCCCAGCCCGTCTTTCTGTATATTAGGAAGATCCTATTTAGTTGAAGTGAGCACACAAAGCCTGTGCTGAAGCTACAGGTTTCTCTTACCATTGTTTTGCTTCTCAGACCTTCAATTCAATTAACATTTATCAAATGCCCACTCTGTGGGCAAAGTGTTGCCTCTCTTCCCCATCTAATAAAATATGATGTAACAAATGAGCATCAATAATTACTAAATTAAACATGTAGGGAGAAGAAAGGAGGAAAGCAGTGGGGCCTGGCAGGATTTTTTTTAATTCAAAGAGACAGAGTTCAGCTTTACAGGAGCAGAAAAACTTGTCCACAAAGAAATGAGGGAATAGCAAAGAAGGGTATTTGAGATCGATGACATGGTGAAGGAGAATCTAAAGGGAAGAGTATGTATCAGAGAGTGAAGAGAAGTTAAAGTAAGGTAGCAGGTGAGCTCCGGGGTGCATGGCAAGCCCAAGTTCTACAGCACAGGAACTAATAATTGGTTTCTCACTGAGACTCACTTAGTGAAGCAGCCATCACAACATCACAACCCAACTTGCTAGGCACAAGGCAGCCCTGAGCTTCCACAGCTCTGGGCCACTTGAGCAAGGAGTACATAGACTGTGATAGGGTGAGAAGACACTTCACAGCCTCTTTGACTCCAAAGATGGGAATGGGAAAGCTGTGATCTACCACAGAAGTGTCCTTGCACACAGGTCGTCGTGCTTCTGGAGCATTTAGTGTAAGGATTAAGTCTGTCAGGGTAAAAATCCTAGCTACTCTTCTCACCAGCTAATTGACTTTGGGCAAATTTTCTTAACTCCTTAAGCCTTACACCCTCCTTGTAAAATGGTCAGAATGATTATTTTGCAGTAATGCTGTGAGGACTGAATGAACTCATGCATTTAAAGGACCAGAACTGTGATATATAGCACATTTATAAAGGTTAAAAAATTTGAACCCACTCTCTAGGTAGATACAACCCCTTGCTAGAGCATTCATATGGGTGAGTGGAAGTAAAAGTGGATTTCAGTCTTAATCACCTCATAATCTGCACAGCTGCACACAGAAGCCCTGAGGATGGGGCTTAACACAATATAGTAAGACCCTGATGTACAAACAAGTTCTGTTCTGGGAGAACACAAGTCCGGCTTGTTCATATGTTGAACAATGTGAGCATATATACACCTGACACAAATAGACAATGTATGTTGCTTTGGGCTTTCTAGTAGTCCCCTCCACATCGCCACTGTTTTTCTTCCTGCTTCAGGACATCCTAGGCTCCGATTGAGCACTGTACTGCTGTACATTGTCACACTGTATAGTAATCACACAGCAACACAACTCTGACAGTGTCTGGAAGATATGTGAGCTACTTCTGCAATTTGTACGCATCTGCAAATGCTCCTAATGTGAGGTCTGTATCAGTGAACGCTCAACACTTAAATGTTTGTAAGTCAGGGACTTATTGTACTTAGAAACAAAAGCTCAATGTTAAAATCATTATAATCATTAAGTGGAAAATAACTCAAAAACATAGGGTTAAGGATCAGTCAGAGGCCATCTGGCTAAGTCTCCTATAAAATAGACATGTTCATAATGCACACCTCAGTCTTACATCCTTTCCTGTATGCTGTCCTCACACTAGAGGGCGCTGACTTTCATATGTGCTCAGCTTCAGCTTGTAGTGGAATCGACTTCTCCTCCACAAGGGTTCCTGTTTTCCCACAACTTAATAACCGGGTGGGGGTGGTATCTGTCTTTTCAGACTTCATTTGTTCTTTGGGGGGAAGGAGACATCTTTCTCAGAGCATTTATGTTACATGTTGTATATAAACAGCTCAGGGGACATGATTCTCACTAGACAAATAGGTAAAGGTCTATAAATTGCCATAGAGAAACTCACTAACTTCCTGTCATTTTTGAAGGAGAAAGCAAAATATCATCAATAATTAATTTAGCAAATAACAGCATCACTTTACTATTTGATCCCTTTGGGCACTGCTAGAGTAGAGTAGAGTGTGGTAGTATGGTAGAGTGTGGTAGTAGAAGGCAGGACATGCTCACTCAATCTCATAGTTATAAAATATTTACTCCTTAGATAGGGTATTTACCAGAGGAAGGGAATATTGCCCAAGCTACTTCCTGAGGATATATTTTCATTATTTCCACTTTTATCTTTCTTGACGTGTCAAATTCTAAAGAACTTGTGAGCCTTGCTGAAGAACAAATTGGTTTCTGAAAATCGTTCGGTTGAACTTGGGTACATCAAATTACTATGAGGAGAACTGGCTGCTTAAGAAACAACTTAGCAAATTACTTCATAAAGTGAAGTTTTCTTTTATTACTCCTTACATCCAGTTAAGAATATGCCACAATGTTTGCATATTTTCTCCCTTTTGGTCACTCACAAGTCCAAAGAGTTTTGCAGAGAAAACACGAGGCCTTAAGGGTACTTTTCAAAAGATTTCTGCAAATAATTTTAAATATCCATAAAATGAGGAGGAAAAGAAACTGTAGAATTCGACCACGACATTGTCCTACCTAAGATGTCCTGTGAACTCCTCTTGCCTCCACGGTGGTTCTCAGGCCCAGGCCACTTGAAGGACTGGCTCAGTCACAGTGTTTGAAGGTAACGTCCCCGTGGAAGGCAGTATGTGTAAAAATACAGGAGTTGAGAGGAGCCTTGGAGAATACCCAGAGGAGTGTGTGTTTCATAATGTTCAGCTTCGCATGGCCTACTGGATTCCACTGACTCATGCAACACACCCTAGGCCATCTCGAAGAGAAAGCCTTTTGGTCCTACACTGCTCTAGATGAAGACATAAGATAAAACCTTTAATTCTTTAGATCAGAATGTAATACCCTCCTTATTCAACTACTCTCTAAATCTCCTGCTCATTTTATGCAGGCTTCTAAATATATTTTGTGCAAGGCTGCATCATTACCTTTATTCACACATACATCATTTTCTTGCAGTGTTTTGCACATTTTCTCTGCCTGGAATCCCTGTCCCTTTTTAGATTACCCAAAAAAAAAAAATCCTTTTCATCCTGTCAGCCTTATTTCAAGCCTATAACATACTCTTTGTCCCCTCCTAGAAGTTAAATACTTTCCTCCCTTTGGTCAGACATTCCTCCTTCCATCAGCTACACTGTTTAATATGATAGCGATATCTGGAGCACAGTAATTTAAAAATCTATGCGTAAGTAATAATGAGTACAGTATTATTCAAAAGGGGATTCACCTCATTTAAGTTGTTTGGAGGTAGTAATTTAGGATCATGAAAAAAACAGTATAAATTTTGTGTAAGAAATTAATCTATTAGCCTCTAGTATAAAGCAAAATTCATGTACAAGGCAAACAGAAATATTTTGGTAGAATTTGAAACTAACAATAAAGAATGTCCAGAATATATCACATAAAGTGATAATGATATAGATTCTAAAATTGAAAGGAAAATTGGAGCTCACTGAATCCCAGGCCTGTTGAGATGCCCCTTCTCAGTGTCAGGGCACTGTTCTTTCTATTGATCTGACATAGTACGAGGTGATACCATAGGGAGCTGAGATCTAAGAAGAACTTGAAACTGAGGGCCTGGAAGTGGAAAAAAAAATCTGAATAGCTGTAGACATCCTTTGTGACTGTCTCTATTACGTCCTTTCTTCAACTCACCCATTTGCCCACTTGGTATTTGGTGATTCTCTAGAAATTATGGAAGATATTTCAATTATACTTAAATTTCTGTGATAGAACATTCTTCCTTTTATTCTAAATCAGTTGTAAGTAGAAAGTTAGTTTGTACTCTTTAACTAACAATTTGCCCACTCTCCATACAATAGTAACCACTATCCTCCTGATGAGTTCCATGATACTCATTTGACTCAGAATTTCAGATGTTTGCCTTTGGTCGGGTGGTACCAGAGGTCAAATGCAGGACCTTGTGCTTGCAAGGCAGGTGCTAAATCCCTGGCCCAGATGTTTGACATTCACTCTGAAGAAGAAATAGTATGTAGCATAGCAAAAGGAGGTCAAAATAACAGGAAACTTACTAGAGGTAAGGGATTTATTTTCTGACATTTTTATTCCAGTTTATGAACCACTGACCAAATGTGCATTTTTGTCACAGAACCCAAAGCCAAATAATGAACAAGTGCAAGCAGGGAGCAAGGACAAGAAGGAGAAAGTCTGAAATATACCAAATTAAAATGAAGTGAAATGAGACATATATAGGTATTTCTTACTAAACAAATTGTAATGGGATAATGTAGAGAAAGACTATGGGAGGTGTTTGAATAACACCACGTTGCTCAGAAAGCTGATTCATTACCATTCTGATAGAACTCTAAAGGGAGTGGGCTGATTTGGTAGAAATATGATACATAGCCTCGTCTGGGGATGGAGTGGTTGTGATAGTAAGATTAATTCTAGCCAAGAGCTGTATTTTTAGTTCACAGTCAGAGACTTACAGGTGTTGTACTGGCCTTCAGGAACACAGAGCACCTGTGGACAAAGTGAGGACTGCAGTACCAGGTACTTTCAATATGAATACCAAAGATGCCACATGGCTCCCTGGAAACTAGCGCAACCAAATCCCTTATTCCCCAAATAGAAATGGGTGGATCCAAGGACAGTCCCTCTGACACTGGGTTCCAGCCATTTTAACCTAGGACTCTGACTCACTGGTTAGAATTATCATCCTGAAACAGGACATGAACGCTTCCTCGATGCAGGCAGAAGGGATGTGTATTTGAATGTAACTTCATCAGAACAGTAATGTCCTATTGTCCTTCACCACACAGTTGCAGTGCCCCTGAAAGTCACTCTCTTTAGCCAAACACAAAGCACATTGTTTTTAAAAATCTGGGATTCATTTTATTTCCACTTTTAGAAAACCCACAAAAAAGCCGATTTCCAAAACAGGGAGATGTGAAGGTAATTGCTAACATTATGACTAGATCGTTCTTTCAAATATTTGAGTTACTCAGTAAGTATTCTAATGTGTATATCCACGACTAACTACTGGAAGGATAGAACTTCTAAAAATGGTAGGTGCCATGGTTGTTGCATTGCTATTATCCCATATGATAGATGAATAATTTGAACATCAAAAATGTAAATAATGAATCAAAGGTATAAAGTTAGTAACTGGCACAGCAAAATTTCCTCATAATCCCATGCCTTCAGTAACATGCTCTCATTCACTTTGCTGCATAGTCCCCTCTTTTTTTATTCTGTCACTTTAAGTATTATTTTAAATATTGTATGGTATAGGGAGATTTATAATTTTTTAAAAGGCATAGATTGATTAAGAGCAGAAGTGTTACTGAAAAGGCTCAACTACATTTTAAAATGTAGAGTACATATTTTCCCATATGTCTGCATTATACTGTAAACTTTTATTAGAACTTTTAATGTTGTAAGTTTAAAAAGTATTGCATAAAAATTAAAGATTTTCATTATCTTGGTGCTTTTGATAAAATTTTTATTTACAAATTCTAAAAGTAGATTAATAATTAGCAAATTCACATAACATTTTAATCTCCATCCTTGACTCTTTCAGCACAAGTTTAATAGCAGCATAAACACGAAATAATCCAAGGACGAGTGAAGTGCACCCTCTTTTTGTTGCAGTTGGAGTAGAGGGCTTCTCATTTATGGTTCTTCAAATTCTAAAGTCAAACTGATAAATCCAGTACAATCTACATATTTATCCTTTAACATGGAACCCAAAGAGGTGAGAAGTAAAGCACTCTCAGAATCATAGCAGGTAGAAAGATTCAGGCAAAAGACAAGAGCAAATCCAACAGAGGGCAAGGAAAATGAGAAATGAGGAGCAACTGTGAATCCCAGAGGCCACAGATCGATCCACAAGGAGAGTTGCTTTAACAGAGAGAGGGGACAGAAGCCAAATGACTGAGCATGCTGACAGTGGCCCAAGCAAACCCAAGAACAGCCATGTCAAAACCACCTTAAAGCAAGTTGTTTTCGTTAGAAAATAAGACACATTTTACTGGGTCTTTTTTGCTTTTTGAAGTTTTGCAAGACAGCAAATGACACAACCTAAATCCTTTATAGACTATGTTCTATAATTGACCCCAAAATTTCCTGATCGGTATAGATGTCACTGACTGTCCTATCTTCACCCTAAATTAGATTGGCAATTGTTCCGATGCAAACAAATGAAATAAATACATTTGTATAAGACAATTATATGTAATGCGACTTGACTTGGTCTCAAATTTGAAGAATCAGAAAAAGTCTGCCTTAAAATATGGATTCAGGTATGCCAGTGCACAAATTCACAGGCCTATCTCAGGGATAATTTTAAAATATGTTTTGCTTCCATTTAAGTGATTTTGTTTTGTTCCCTCAGCAGAAACCCTCCCTGCAGCTGAGCTGGCAGATCATTTATTTTTCTGAGAGCTCTTTGAACCAATCAGGACCCAGATAACCTTCTGGCTTGTGTTTCTCTTGATAAGAGTCTAGAGAAGTCATGAGTAATACTTTGCCGTGTGCCAGAAACCACTAGTATTTCGGTTGTACAAGGTTAGGTCTTAATTTAACCACCAACTGGATACTTAATTTTAGACACACAGAGGAACACATGCACTCCAGGGCACTTCCTCTGCTTTAGGAGGGCAAATCCCTGGATGAGAATGACAAGATGATCATTCCAAAAGGTGAGATTATGAAATATTCAATCTGTACCTTGACAGCTAGTTTGTGAAAGAGTTCAGTATTGGAAATATTTTAAACAGGTGGAAATACAGACTGTGATAGCTATTCATTCTTTTTCATTGATCATCGGTAAGCTCGCCTGTCTAGGGCCTTTTAAATTATAGAATAAAGCCAGGATAGTTTCATTTATTTATAGAATATCAACTCAATTACATAATATTAGTCATAACAAAATGTCATATCATGAGAAAAACAGGTCAAGGATAAATATGTTAATGAATGGATATGGATACTATGGATCTCAGGAGGATCTTAGCTGACCTTTTGGTTTCTGATAAAAAAAACTAAGTAACTTTTGTGAATAATTAAATCTATATCAAGACTTTTTTATTACTGTTGCAAAAGATAGATGTTTTACGTTCACACTTGAAAACAAATATTCTAAATTAAGATGAAAAACCTGAACTCACTTGAATACAGAATTTTGAGTCTGGAAAGTCCTTGAAATTTATTTGTTAATTATCACTCACCCGGATTCTAATTGAACAGCTTGTAAGTAGCTTTCTACATCTAAAATGATTGGATTTCCATCAAACAGCAATGATATAAATGAGGCAAATTCTATCACTGTTTTGTGCTGAGAACAATAAATTATTCTAATAAAATAACATCATTTTGTACTTTGTTTTTATAAGAATATCTTATTTTTGAAAATTTGCCTAAATTTTTATTTTCCGCTGTAGCTGTACAAGTTTGCTGGTTGTTCACTTAAGTTCTTTCAGAAGATTTTTTCTGAGGCTTATAAATTTTAGTTTCCAGAATGAGATGCACTTCATTCGTTTCATCACAGCAGCTGAGTCATAGCTGCTGAACTGCTGTGCCTTCTATTACCAGACCACCAGGTTATGTTCCAATCTGTACTATCCACTAGGTATAATAGCCTGAGCATATTAGCTATCCTTTCTGGGTTTACTTTCCTATTTTCAAAGTAGGAGAAAAGTACGGTGTAAACATTAAATGATATAATTCACTCAGTGCACATAGTATGATAGACTTTAAATCCATGTCAATAGATGTTAGTTAAAAATACTATATCAGTCCTAAAATACTAAATTATTAATTCAGTATAGCAATCATTTACTGAGGATCTACTGCATGTTTATTTCAGCTAGACCTTGTCAGGGAGGAAAGAAATTGGTGTTGTTTGAGGGGAAAGTCTAGAATACATTATTTAAAGGCAGCAACTCCCTGAAGGCACCAATCCTGTATGGTTGTGTGTAGCACAGTATGTGAAAAGTGGCAGATACTGAATGCATAGTTTTGAATGAATGAATAGAATGTTCAGAAATAGGTTAAAAATAATAACTGGCAGGCCAATTATTTTCTTTTGCCTTTTTGACTAGTGGAGCAAGGGAATGGAGTAGAATCTATAATCCAACAAGGGATTTGACAGTTATCTCTCAGTGATGGTCTGGTTATCAAAAAGGAGACATAAATGCGAGATGTGGTCTCTTAAAGAGGATTTGTAACTGGATAAACAGCTTCTCTCCAAGGGTGCTAAATAACGGATCAATGTCAGCCTGGAGCCTCTGTCCTGCACTAATTTCTCTCCAACATATATCATTGTCAATAGGTCATAAGGACATATAAGACATGCTTATTAGATCTGTAAATAGAACACTTGAGGGGTGGAAAAAGCATTAGATCTTAGCAAATGGGAATAAACGTGAAACCTACAAAAGATGAATTGTAATAGAAATAAAGAATCCTATAAAAATTATACAGCAAATAATGTGGGTAATGTAATTTATAGAACTGGAAGTAACAAGGACCCAAATAAATATGTAACACTATAACCCCACATTCATGTGATCTTGGGCTTGATTTATACATGTATATTGTCTGAGAAAAGGGAGTTAGTCATATCCATTTAATGCTGTGTTGGTCTGACTGCACCAGTTAGACTGCATTCAAAACTTACAGTTCAGCGCCACTTCTAGAAAGAGATGCATAATAAGTGTGATATATAAATAAGTGTGATAAATAAAAGTTTGATAAATAAGTGTGCTTACAGGAAAGCAATCAAATGATGAAGGAGATTAAGTGATGTCATAAGAGTAGCATGCAAGAAGGTTCAGGAGAGATCTGACAGCCTTCCTGAGTGATATTTAAAATTGTTTTCATATCCCAGAGAAAGAACACTTTCTCAGTGTGGTTCTGGGGAAAAGACAATACTATCAATAATGGTTTGAAGGATGAATTTGAAGTGTTTTTCATAATTGTTAAAGCTGCCAAAGATGAAGAGCTGTTTGGGTGTTGGGATAGAGGGTTTCTTGGCACTTTGGATTTCAACTGAGACTTGCCAACTACATGCTGGGCAGTAGTAGATGAGATTTATAGGTAGGACTACTTGATGGTTTTAAGCATTGGAATTTGCTGGTTCCGGGGTAAAGGGAAAGCAGAGGGCCTGTTCAAGGGAGGGAATGGAACCAAAGAACTCTGAAACATGCAATTGCACTTCCTTATCCCGGAAGAGTTCAGTCACTGAATAATAGCAGGTATTGTTTACTGACGGTGACACATCACACACAGTTAACAAGGCAGCTAAGGAAAATAGGCTAGGAGTTGAACAGATCACTACATTCACCATTTTCAGCAGAAAGAAATTAATGGCATCTATATGATTTCAGAACAAGATACTAAAAAATACTACAGCTCATTATTGTTTAAATTTTGAAAAGAACAGTATTTAACTTAATTTTATGACAGGAATTCTATGTCCAAGAAAATATACTATGCTTAGGAATAAACATTTTTAGAGGGAAAATGTGTATGTGTATAAAAGTAGTGCATTTTAAAGTATAGACTTTTTTTCATTGTTATACCCAATTAAAGCAGTAGAAACATTTTTACTTATGCTACAATTCAGTTGTGTAAACCAAAATCTGCTTTTTTTAAAAAAAAAAACTATCAGTAGCTTCACCATCTTTGCAAATGGCTACTCACTAATTAGTGAAAAATAACTTTTGGTCTCACACAGACAATATGACAGGTTAGTAAACCTCATGCTTTGATAAGTCAGGTAAATGCATCCATCTTTCAGATTTCTGCTCATTTCCAAGCCAAGAAACTTTTCCCACCTGTAATATTTAAGTGGGGTTTTTAGCTTGATGGGCTTGGGAACTGTCTAAGAATTAGGAAAGCACATTTTGAATGAGTCTTGAAGAATCATGGAGCTGTGACTCAGAGTCCATATCTGGTAGCTCATTCCTTCCCCTCTTGTCCTGTTGTCTGGCTCTGCTTCCGGTCACCATAAACTAAGCGTCTTTGTTCCACCATGCCCTCTTATAATGATGCTTCTGCCTCAAAGCCAGCTAACCATGGACTGAATCCCCTAAAACTGTGAGCCAACTTATTTTTATTATTCCTAAGGTTTTAACAGTTCAAATACAGCTGAGATGTACATCTCTCCAGTAGATGTTGGGTACAGGTTTGCAGTGACAGGAGAGCTGACTGATAAATCATCATCTTTCACCTGCTTTGCTATAAATTTGGGCAAGTTCTCTTCTCAAGTTTGCCAGAGTTCCTTGTCTGCCTGGCTCTGACAGTTAGAAGCCAGGGCAGTTTTTTGGAAGAATTTGTGAACTTTAGCTCCAAAAAGTCAGTCTTAGTTTCCTTTTTATTTTTGTTGTTCTTGGTGAAACTCTTAATATGTACACTCCCACCAAATTTCAAGTATACAATACAGTTATTGTGTGCAACAGACAACCAGAATTAATTCATCCTGCAAAACTGAAAATTTTAACACTTTGACCAAAATCTCCATATTCCATTTTCCCAGATCCTAGCACTATCATTAAACTGTTTCTGAGTGTAACATTTTAAATTCCATATATATGTGAGATCTATTTGTCCTCCTGTGTTTGATTTATATTGTTAAGCATATTCAACAGGTTCATTTTAGTTGTCACAAATGACAGGATTTCCTTCTTTTTAAATGCTGAATAATACCCTATTGTAAATATATTGCTCCTTTCATCCATTCATCTGTCAATGGACATTTAGGTAGATTTCATGTCTCGGTTACAGTAAATAATGCTCCAATGGACACCGAAAGGCAGATGTCAGTTCTTTTGGAGACACACCCAGAGGGGGTATCGTTGAGCCATAAGTTAGTTATATATTTAAAGTCTTGAGGAATTTTCTATTGTTTTCATAATGGTTATACGAAGAAATTTGGGAGTAAATCTGGAAAGTGATGAATATTTTAATCACTTGATTGTGGTGAATATTTCACAATATATATGTGTGTATTAAATCGTTTAGTTGTACACCTTAAATATATAGTTTTTAAAGTGGTAAATGTTAGTTCTATTTACCTCAAGAAAATTGGATAAAGTCAATTTTAATTACTTAAAAGTGGCTGTTCACATCACCCTTAAATATGGTATCCTTTACATTAAATATTCTTCATATACATTAACCAATAACTATTAATAGCGATTATATTCTACTGTTTGTATATAAAATAGTATCTCCTACAAATTTCCTCTTGTTATACATGTATGTGACTTCTAAGGTTTTGACAGTTTAAATACTGCTGACATGAACCTTACTTTGTTTGGTTTTTGGTGTTTTTTGTTTGTTTGTTTGTTTATACCAAGGATCAAACTCAGGTCCTTGTGCTTGTGAGGCAAGCGGCAGCACCACTGAGCTAAACGCCCAGCCCCTGACATGAACCTTATAAATCTTTTCTCACATCTCTGATCATTTTTGTAAGATAGACCTTTAGATGTAAAATTTCAGACAAAGGACAGGGCTACTTAAAGAATATTATTACATTAGTTGTGATAAGAGCACATCTATTTCATGTGTCATTTTTTTGCTAGTTTTTATTCTGTAAGTTTATATTCCCCTAGAAATGTGTGTATTTATGAACCTAAAGCTTCTTCATGCACTGTTGCTATTTTCAAAAGCTAATAGATGTCTTCCTACATTTCTGTCAAATTTGGACTTGACTTGTAAATCAATAGTATAGAGTAAGAATTTCTACTGTTGTAATATGAAACCAGAGATAAGCAAAACCAGTATGACAGTTTCTACTGTTAATGTATTTTACATAGAAATTATACATTAACCAGTACAACACCAAATTAGAAGTAGTTTGGCAAAAATGTCTACAACATAAAGAGAAAATACAAAGTTGACCTGTTATTTGGCTAATTATAAGGGCAATGTATATTTGTTCATTCCATTATTCATTTATTCAGCCAACACATAACTGAATCCTCATGAGAGGCCAATTGTCATACTTAGTGTCTAGAGATCAATTTGTCCAGTTTACTTTTTTATTTTTAAATGTCAAGTTGTATATCTTTGAGGCAAAACAAAAGTAGTGTTTGTTTTCTGGACTCCAATTGTTTGTATGCACAAGTGTATGTGTGTACATTTTGTGTGTGTGTGTGCTTTAAATGGATCAGCAGAGCATGTGGTATTCCTTAAAAAAAAAGATGCTGCTTGAATTGATCCAGTTCTTTCCATCATCTATAGACTTTCTCTTTAGTAGAAAAGACCGATGTCATAAGGGAATTGCTGTAACTTATAAGTAAGAGTTACCTGTGACTATAGATGGAACCCAAATCTGACAGGGAGTAATACCTCTCTCTGAAAACTCCTAGAAGCCAAGTGTCTTTGTTGCTGAAATCCGCCAAATGAACCATTTTGTGATTTGAATCGAAATATCCCCCCAAAATCACATGTGTTCAGAAGTGGGCGTTAGAAGGCGATGGATGATGGGGCACTAACGGGTAAACCCACTGTTGAATTCGTAGCTGAATTGTTAAGAGGTGGAGCCTGGTTGGAGGAAGTAGATTGCTCTATAAATTACTTTGAAGGGTGTGTCTTTCCTCTGACTCTTCTTGCTCCAACTGCTTCCCTGCTACCAAGAAGTGAATAGCTTTACCCTTCCACACCCATCTGCCATAATGTTTCCACCTTGGAGTTGGCCAACTATGGACTGAAACTTCTGAAACTGTGCGCCTAAATAAACCTCTTCTTCATTAAATTGAAGGTGTTAGGTATTTTATCCCAATGATGAAAATACAGTACAAGCCATTTATCTAAATTGTTACTTTGTGCTACAGGACTTGGAAAAACTAAATGTGTGTAACTACCCAATTAGCACCAAAATTAAAAGTTTATTTGCAATAATTTTATAATATCTTTAAAATTACTTATAAATGGTCAAAGTGCAAAAACAGGACGAATATTATTTTGCATATAACTATTTTCTTTAAAAAAAAAAAGAAAATGTCCTTATCTAACTCTTGCTCTTTTTCTGATAGGATAACTCCCAGTGATTGTCTCTTGGACTTTCACTAGATGAGCCCAGCAACCAAGAATCATAGCATTTTCAAGGTAAAAGAAACATTTCTCTGTGAATCAGGTCTTGTATTCCACACAGCAGAGACTTGTAGCTCCTTCAGAAACTTAGGGTTTCAATTTGGGTTTAACTTGTATAAAATTGCAAAGAAGTTCAAATTTTGCCATAGTGCCCTTTCCTTCACCTATCACCTCCAACTAGATCTCAACATTGGACCATCTACCACCATCCCGTATAATTTTTTCCAGTCCATTCCCATTAACTCTCCCAAGAAATCCTTGATCTATACTGATTGCCAGTATGGTGATATCGACATTTTAAAAGGAACAATGGAATAACAATGTGCCCTAAATTGACAGCATCTCTCACTGATGTAACAAATGATATTGACACAACAGGTGCTGGGGCAGTGTGATATTTATGGACACACAGCCCTTCCTTCCTTGTACCATGGAAGCAACTGTCCACTCAGCCCACTGTCAAGGCCACCCCTGTTATGGACACACAGATATTGTTGCAATTTGTTATATCCAAGACAGAGTGTTAGGTTAGGCAGGGTGATGAACCTGGATGTAATCAGGACCAAACCAACTAAACGATTCATGAGGAACACAGTTATATTTGTCCTATTCAGGGAAAAGGAGAATTGTGCTTCTGTGCTATGGGTACTGCCATGTTTCAAAGGACCCTCTGAAGGGTGTCAAACTTATCAACCACCTTAACAGTAAAGATTAGCATGAAGGAAGGGTTGGAAGTAGTTTGGAGAATCTGATGCAAGGACGCGTCATGTAGTCACGTTCACTCCAGAGTCACACCTTGTGACATCCCAGCTTTCTGACTGCTTCAGTCAGGCACCAGCCAGTGCGTGGATCCTGTTTTTTGCATGGTGGTGTTTAAAGTCCAAAACAAAAAGTACAGAAAGAAAGCAAGGTTAAGACAGCTCAGACCACCCTTATTGCACAGAGCCAAAGACAAAAAGATTTATGTGTCTTTAGAAGCTATTTTTTATTTTTGGAAGTTATTGTCATCAAAGAGCTGGCTGTTAAGAGCGGGATCAAAGTGTTTTGTTTTAAAGGCAACAGGCTGTGGGATGTTTTCCTGCAGCTTGTGAAGGACCTTAAAAGTGAAGTTACTCTCTGCTCAGACTGTTATCTTTGCAACACCGGGCAGGTATTTTAACAACTTGAAGCTTAAGATTGCACTTATCCACAGTGATCTATAATACCTGCAACATAGCATTAAAGAAAGCATTTTAACAAAACAATGTAGGTAAGGTGCTTTTTAAGGCACTTAACACAAATCCAGCACTAAATAATTTATAGTTCTTATAACTAAACATATTCTAAAGTTTACATGTTTGCCAAACTTTCTTATTGTCTAAGTTTTGGATTTGATTCATTCCATTTGTAAAATACATCAATAATTAATGATGTCTGGATAATACATTTAGAGCTTAGCATTTTAAAATCCTGAATTTCACTGTTTTTTTAATGCCATGGGCACATGAAAGAGTTTCAGATGATCCATGATTTCCTCAAAATTGTATGCAGACATTTGAGTAAGCACCATGTCCTTCTTGAGAAAGAATCCATAGCCCTCATCACCTGTGTTCCTGACCCTCACCAAAATTTAAATGAAAAAGCTAATTTACAGTAAGATTGTCCCAGTTATTTTGTAAATCAGCTATTAAGGAAGAGTAACTGATCTCACTAGTGGGATTCTAGAGAATAAAACTGAGTAGAAAATGTCAATTAACTTATTTAAATAGACCAAGAAGTGACACACTTGTGAATAGATCTTAAAGGTTGTCAATATATTGCTTGACCTTGCCTCCTACACTCCGGAGTGGTGCTTCATTTAAATAATTTCGTATTGACCAGCTGGCCTTCAGTTAAGATTGAATCCTAATTGTTTTAGGTTTGCAGTCAGTATGAGTAACTCTCTTCTTGCCTGTCTCATTGCATCTTGATGTCTTTAAGCCCACCCCAGCAACACTGTTTGAATGGCTCAGCACCTATGCACATGGGCACATACCCTCCCTTCATCCCAAGCTGTCAGTATGAAGCTGGAGGAGCCTGTGTTAGATTGGAGTTGTCTCATGAGGTTTGCCTGTCATCCCTGCCGCGCTGTCATTAGGGATACAAAACTGTTCAGAATCCAGATAACACCTTTCTTGATGATTGTTAAAAGGATGTTTAAAAAAAAAAAAAAAATTCCAAGACTGAATTTCCAGACCAGTTTAGTTCCTAAGGAGCCTATGGTGTTTCACTGACCAGAAACCCAGATTTCAGTCAGGGTGGATTTAATCTGATCATTTAAATGGGTGAAAGGCTTTGTGCTCCATTGCTAATCCAGAACTGTGTGATCCCCTCATTGTCATGGTGGACGAAAACAGGCAATGCTACAGCTTTAATTTTGTTATCTAGTTATGTTAACTGAAGCACTCAGTCCTTATTCACCGGTAATTAACAGGCAACTTTTTTCCAGTGACCACTAAAGAAAGCAGTTTGCCACAGTTGTCTGGGAGTGGGAATAGAGGGGAAAGATTTAAAAGAGAAAGAAAAAAAGAAAGTGGGACTGCTGACGTGACTCAGGGATAAAGCCCTTACCTAGCACGGAGGAAACCCTGGATTCAATACCAGGTACAGCAAAAAGAAAGCTTTTTTTCCCCTGAGAAAACTTGGAACACAAAACACAAATATGTGAAGAAATTGCAAAGCAAACTAGAATGAGTATAAATACAGATGTTCTGGAAATGTTACATAAGAAGGAAAATTCACTGATAAAGAAGACTAGAGAAGAAGTGAATTCTAGTACGGGCTTCCAATAGAAGGAAAGTCTTGGGCTAGACATGGAGCAGTGGAGGCCATGGGTGTCATCATACAGCTGGGAGCCTTGTGAATGAACAACGAGGAAGTGGATATAAAAGCACAGAAGTGAGCAAAAGTAAGCCAAGCACAATGAGCAGTCAAATTTGTTTAGGTGGAAGAAACTCCATTCCTGAGAGAAATGGTCAGCTGTAAGAATAAAGCACAGACTAGTTTATGTTCCGGGGCTGTTTTATTAATTCATTAATTCATTCCACATGCAAATAGAGACCATAAAACCATGAGACTGTTTCTCTACAAGCTGAGGTTGCAGACTGATTCCCTGTTCTTATGTAGCTACTTTTCAGAAGGAGGAGATAAAATAGATCTATTCGGCAAGGAAGACCTTTTCGTGCTGAGATATCCCAGAGTGAGGAGTATTTGGCTTAGTGGAGCTCTGCTACCACCTCAGTGACCTCTGAACACTATCAATACTCTGTATCCCTTCTGTTCTGAAGTGGTGAACAATAAAATCCTAATGATGCTAATGAGTTTGTGTACACCCTGTCCAGAGGTCAGGGACCTTGGCTTTGAGCATGTTTAGAATTCTCCCTGGAGTTTAAGACCATCCAAACTTGAAGAGTGAGAAGAGCTGTACAGCATATGTTAGCCGTGTTTTGGAAATTGCCTGCACAGAGTTTTTGTCTTCTTCCTTGAAAAGACATACTAACTACAATATAAAATTTTAAGTGGAGAATATGTTCTGGTTTGAAAAATACTACTAACCCTGGGTACTTTCATATCGGCTTAGTGGACCTATCTGTAGAATTATTTTTATTTCTACACTTACTAAACTTTCTCAGCAAATAGAAAAAAACAATAGACCCAATAGTAAAAAGAGATATTGAGTCTTCTAACTTGAGATTTGGAAGAGATAAGCCCATGAAGAATAATTTACATTTTGTATATTATCCTCAGAAGAGATAGACCAGTCAGAAGCAGTTCCTTATAACGGATAGATAGAATTATATGGGAGAATAAATGGGAGATGTACAGCGGGGCTGCTTGCTGGTCTGCAGATGGAGTTAAGAAGGTTCTTATCACAACTGTTCTAGTGATGCTCTGAGGCCAGCCAGATCTTACAACTGACCTCTGTGGGTTTGTAGAGAATGTAAAAGAATCATTGTTCTCCATTAATGCCACTGACCCATCTCTTTTTTAGGTTTAGTTTTAAACTCCTAATGTGCCCTGTAAATAGATGGGCCAAAGTTAGTATGCATCAGAAACTTACAAAAAAGATAATTCTTTTTTTTAATTGAGTTTATTGGTACATTCTAGGTAGACAGTACAGTTACATTCATTACTGGGATCTTGTACCTTTACATGACAGGTCTTAGTTCTCATTTTTCCCCTTGTTCCCACCTTCCCTTAACCCCCTCTTCCCCTCCCCACCTACAAAGACTTTAGTTCCATTTTTACATTTTCTCATATTTTTCCCTTTCCCTTATTCCCCTTCCTCTACTTTTCTCACTGTCCCTATATCTTTAGTCCTTTTCTTCCTGTTTCACATTGCTAATTAAACCGTTAGGATCTTGAGTACTATTTTAGTTTTTCACACCAGAGAGGCTATTTGGTATTTACACATGTGTGACTTATTTATTTCACTTAGAAGTATATCCTCAAAATGTACCCATTCACCTATGAATGAATCTACTTTTTCATTCTTTATGACTGAGTAGTATTCCATTTTATAGAAAAACCACCAGTTTCCAACTGGTGGGCAGGTGGGCTGTTTCCAAGTTTTAGCTATTACACACTGTGCCTCTATAAACATGGGTGCACATATATCACTGTGGTATGATTCTTTTAATTCTTTTGGAAAGATACCGAACAGAGGGATGGCTGGGTCAAATGGAACCTCTAATCCTAGTTCTTTGAGGTATCTCCATAAAAAATGATCTTCTTAGGAAAATGTTTCAATTATTTTTACAAATTCAGTTTTGTGAAAATGTACGTGTAGGTGCTATCACTGTAGAGTTTGGCTCTCTTATACAATGCAACACTAACAGAATCACAATTTTGTTTTCCTCTATAAGATGCTGCTTTTGAATAGTTAATTGCCCCCTGCTGTCCACACAATCTCTGTGATGAGTGTTATCATTGTGTGTATATAAAATGTACCAATATATGTTTTGCTAAAAATAAAATGAAATATGAAAAAATAAGATAATTCTTATAGGTTCAACTGCAGCAACACTGAGAAGAAAGTAAAAAAATTTAAATTCACATGCTCAATGGATCAGTAATTAAAAGTTTCAACAGTTAGAATATCTAAGCTAAGAAAATGGACATTATATATTTATATGGATTAAGATGTTAACTGAATTTGTATTTCTTTTTTTCTTTTTGCATTTTTTGGTACTGGGGATCAAACTCAGGACACTGAACTTGTGAGGCGGGCGTGGTGTCACTGATCTACATTCCCGGCATGCATTTGTATTTCTTAAATAGGGAAAAAACTGCATTTTAGTTTTTCGTTTTGCTTTAGTAATGTCAGTCTTGCCTGTTCAGTATTATTTGTTAATAATGAAAAATTACCTCTTTCAAAATTATATCCAGGTATGGATCCTAATGATGACCTCGATGAAGATAATCTTACAAGTTATGATATTCAGCTTAGTATTCAAGAATCCATTGAAGCCAGCCAAACTGTATTTAACCCTGAAAGGTAGCATTATAATCAACTATCCTCAACAAAATTTCCTATGTCATATCCTGCCTCTTACTCTAGGGAAATGTTTCCCTTCTTTTCTAGAAGAAAAATCTAACAGCCTTGCAAAGGCCATTGTGCACAGAGTTTAATACTCCGAACTTCTACAAATCTCCACCTCATGTGGAAAATAGAAATTGAATTTACCTAGATAGAAAATTTCTAATTGACCAGGATTGGATAGGATTTCCTATTTTCTAAAGTAATAGGGAGTGAAAAAGATAATGAGTGATTTCAACAAATTTGCAAGTACTGTTTATACAACAAATGTATAGACAGGTAGACAGAGGTCTGAACATGACACAGAACATTCTGCTACTCTCTCAGGTAACCTTTATAGGTGAACAAATTGAAATATACATATAATTAACATATTAGATAAGTAGGAGTTATGGAGCCTAAAACTGCAAAAGTAAATCTCTGTCTTGAATAACACATACTCCTGACAAAAATAAACCTTAGTTTACTTTCACATTCTATTATCATATTTAGAATCTTATATTCTGGAATTGAATAATGCTTTTAAATAGATTCAGTGATACAAAACTATTGCTTTTGATCTTTTAAAATAGACTTAATATATTTAAATTTCTAGTCTTTAAAAATGTTCCCTTACCATTAGCAGATATTAGAACTTGAGAGTTTCCTGGTAGGCATTAAAACTCTAGAATTCTAGTAAATATTTCTACTTAGTATGATTAAAAGTTTTCATGAAATTACATGTTCTTATTTAATTCACACACACACACACACACACACACACTCAAAGAATTGTCATGAGGGTTTAAACCATGACCTGTTGGCCAATAACTGTGAGTTTGTTCAGTTTTCATTTGTAGATTATTTGACAAAAATATTCAATATGCAATGTGAAGCATAAGCTCCCAAGTTAGTGTTTATTAGCAATTATTATGTTCCAAACAACAAATGTTTACTAAATATACAGTTTTCAAAGTTGGAAGAAGCTTTGGAGAGCCTACTTAATCTGTTCATTTAATAAAGGAACCAACACCTAGAGAGAGTGCTAAGCTTCCCAAAGATCACAAAATCAGGTTGAAACCTAAACCTAGTAATTCTGACCCTGAATTGATCATTTTTTTCACTGCTTAGGGAGACCTTACACATAGTATCATATCTTTTGCAATCTTCATTAGTGTTCTTAAGTCTGGTATATCATAAATATATACTGCATCTGACTCAGGCATTTACATTTTAAAAGTGGATATAATCAGTTTGTGTGCATTTCCTTTAGATTTTATTATAATTATTCCCAAATACTCAATGTAAATTTAAATTTTGGGTCCCTTAAAGTATACCACTAGTATAAATATGGCTTGTTTTTCTTTTCTGGTAGATTTGTGCCACTAAGCAATCAAAACAGAAAACTCACAGAGGCCATAAAACAAAGTAAATGGATCTATTATTGACAGAGGGATAGACTGGAAAAAACACCTTGCAAAGCCAGAGCTGTGTCCTTCAGTACCCGTTTTTACTTAGGTCACATCCTTGAGCTCCAGGAATTTATGAAATACAAATATGCACTGGATGAAGCTGATGAAAAAGGATGGTTTCCACTGCATGAAGCTGTTACTCAACCTGTTCAACAGATACTTGAGATTGTTCTAGATGGTAAGAGAGCATATAACTTTTGATTAAACTATAGAAAAATGATAAAGTTATGATTGTCCTTGTATATGGGGGGTGTGTGGAGGGAGTGAAGGGAGGGTAGAGGTATGGGGAAAAAATGAGAACCAAGACCTGTCATGTAAAAGGTACAGGATCCCAATGATGAATGTAACCGTACTGTATACCTAAAATGTACCAATAAACTCAATGAAAAAAATAAAGTTATGATTATTCCCAGTGAACATAACAAGCAAAAATAAGCACAATAAAAGGTTATTTGTAATTTGAAAACAGTAATGCCCATATTTTAAACTCAGAGTCCAAAAAATATAGAACATTTTGTGACATTGGAAGTTACCTTTTGCATGAATATGAAAGAATGGTGAAAATGTGTTGTTATCAATTATAAGTGATAAAAGATTTTATACATTATGAATTAAAAGCATTTTTCTTTTGAAAGTCATATTTTAATGTTTCATCTTGAATTATTGCTTGATTTAATAATTACCAGAGATTATTATGTATTGCCACAAATAATACTTACATCCATTAGCTTTTCTAGATGTACCCATTAACAAATATTACGATCAGTCAACCTAATATTAAACATGAATAATACCTGTTGTATTATAACACAGTGTTTTTCACATCTCAGAATTTTATTGAACTTTAGGAGAGCTTTATCTTTTAAATTTCACTTTTGCTTACTACATACTTCTGCTTTAGGAGATAATAAGAAATACCTGAAAATTAGCCATCCAGCCTACTAGAAATGCAATTTAAATAATAAAAAGATGGAGGGATTAGAGAATTGCTTTATAAGGTACCAAGAAATAAAAATAAGCAGCTTTTAAAAATAATTTTAGACATATCTGTTGGTTTTCTACCTGTCTGTTGGATTAGAGAGTCTATGTCCATCTATCTGTCCTCACCATTATTTGTCAAATTTCTGTCATATCTTCTCTTTAGTCTTCCCTCTACCATCAATTAACTGTTTGATCTGATGCATATAGTACTGTTATTCTGATCTATGCAATATCATTTAAGTAAATACTTGAAATTTTTAACATAATTCTTTGATATCTCAGCATCTTATAAGACAATCTGGGAATTCAAGACCTGTGACGGAGAAACACCCTTGACTTTGGCAGTCAAAGCTGGTCTGGAGGAAAATGTAAAGATTTTACTCGAAAAGGGAGTATGTCCTAACACCAAAAATGATAAAGGAGAGACACCTCTTCTGATTGGTAAGTGATATTTTTTTCTAAAATTTACTTAGTTTGAAATACATAAGTATTTAATAAATATTTATTGGAAACCACAGACTACTGGTTAGAATTATGTAACCTCAATTCCTTCCATTCTCTGAGTTCCACTTCCAACTCCCATTTCGCCTGCCCCATGCTTTTGTTTTCCAATCCCAGAAAGAGGTAATGTGAAAATAGTGACATCCTGTAGAAAGATAGTTACATCTCAATTATAGAGAGTGCAGTAAATCAGGGATGGTCTGAACTAGTTTAATTAGACTAGAGATGTCAAGTTGAAAGGAATACAGTACTCTCTAGGTGGGGTCCAGTTAAAGAGGATCGTGGCTATAACACATAACCAAAAGAAAGAGATCAGACTGGAGATTCCAAAGGCAGACAGCAGGTCCACATCAGAACAATCAGACAAAACTGGAAGGAAGTAGAAACAGTAAATTCTGAGGAACAGATGCAGAGTTTGGAACCTATGAGGAGGTCACAACCATGACACAACCAAGGAAGGATGGTACCTCTGAAGGTATCACTCATTAATCAGCCTCTTCTCAGGCTTGTGAATACTTCTATTTGTTGAACAGTGAGAACTGAAAGGACCACTTGTAGAAGCAGAAAGAGGTGTGATTAACTACAAGTGACCAGAGATGATATTTCCTTTCTCATTTGGACTGTAAAATGATGGAGTAAGAATTTGGGCTTTGACACCTGAGATCTGTGGGCTTATATCCTAGCTGTAACATTGTGATCTAAAGAAACTTAGAAAAAGTTATAACATTAGTAAAATATTTTCATTTGACGGCACACATACAGCAACATCAATATAACAAAATGCATTAAAAAGTCACATTAAACCAAATACTCTTCTGGGCCGTGTGCACACAAAGACAAATGGACTAATCTTCCTCAAAGAGTCTAACAGTGGTGGTGAACTTATGGTAGACGTTGCTACAGCAGGCTGTTTGTATCACTGAAAGCTCTAAAAGGTTCATCATCACTGGTCTAGTAGGAGAGCTATGTATGATGTAAATGAAAAAAATCATGTTGTAAATGCTATACTATAACAGAATTAGGTACATAAGCAGGTAGTGAATATGCAGAGACTTCAAACAATTTAAACTCTTAGAATTGAGTCTTCAGGGACACCAAAGTGATTGACTCAGTGGGGAATGTGATGTCAGTCTGAGCTGACTGTTCCACACTTACTCTTGCCCCATGTCAGAGATTTCAGCTTTCCTAAATTCAGGTTAGAACAAGCAAATGAGTTATGATAGTTATGATAATGGCAAATCTTCTGTAACAACAACAAGAAGAAGACATACAAAGCAAGCAAATGAATAAAAATGACTTCAAAATAAGTCATTTTCAACCACATGTCAGAGGTGGTGGGTCCAGGGTTGTCAAGGTGGCTTCCAAGATTGCCTCAGATGTCACCATTTCCCAGGAAGCGAGCAGACAAGAGAAGAGTGGAAGCCCTCAGAATGCATCTCCAGTTTAAAAAGATGACCAAGACCTTGCCCAAAGCAGTTCCATTTATATTGTGTTAGCTCAGATTATGTCCCACTAACAATTAAGGGAGGTTGTGATACTTAGTTCCTACCTGGATGGCCCTTAACAAGTCAAAATGTTCCTAAAAGGAGAAGGAGTAATGTAAAGCCTGAGGAATACAGAGTAGTCTCTGCACACATATTAACCAGATGATTCGTCACAGTCACAATAGCACTATGACTTTCATTAGTAACCCAGAGCTCTTTTCCTAGGCAGGTTCTACAGACAACAAGTGGAATGTCCACCTCTGGGTTGCTTTACCACTATTGGTATGATATCTAATACTATTTAAAAACTAATAATGTCATAGATATTTGCAAGACATCCCTGAATTTCAAGTTTTTATAGATAACCTATGATTCCTGCAAAAAGGACACATTTTCAGAGTTGTATACTATTTCAGTTTGCAAATACAGAATTATTGTGTGAAATGTGCTACAAATAGTCTATTAATTTATGGGGGAAGTAAGAAAAGGGAAAGTATTGTTTCTTTTTCTATATAATTTCATTTTTAACATTCTCCTTAGCCTGATGTCATCATCTTTGTATCTATTTATAGAATATCCATAGGTGACAAAAAAAAATCCTAAAATTAGTTTTGGTCCCTTCAGTGTCCTTCTTCCCTATTGACCATTTGGCTTTTACTTCGGGCACTTTGATGCATTACATTCGTGCTGCACAGTTACTTGCTGAGTGGGGGATATCTGATTTGCGGTGATCTGACACTTATTAAGACCTTTATCCACTTGCACTTTGTCTCTGTCCCCCCCTCACGACTTAGTGTCACTTTACTAGGTTGGAGAGACACAAGCTGATCCCAGCCAGTGGAGCCGTGGGTGGCAGGAAGCTCAGGAACTGTTTGGCACAGTATTCCAGTCCACTCCACCCCGTCATTCAGCACCTTCCCCGCGTGTGCATGACTTCTTCTCACTCTGACATTTCTTTCGATACACATCCTCTTCGCTCCATCTCCACTTTCAATCTTCTGGTCTTTGTCCAGGTACCTCCAAAACCTCTTCTCAGTCTGTGCTCTGAATCAGAGAATCGTTTATAGTTAACAAGTACGTTACATGAGCAACGTACACATATCCGAAAAAGAAAGAAAATGACAAATTTATGATAAAAAGAAAAGCCTACCAACTATAAATACTCTAAAGTGCCTAAGTTTTAGGTGAAGCCTCCCATATCAGTCCCTAAATTCAATTTAAGCTTGGTTTTCTTTTTTTTTTTGGTCCCAGGGATGGATAAGCTTGGTATTCTTTAAGCCTTTGCTAGTGAAGATATAAAAATAAAAAGTTAAAAACTAAAAAGTTTCTGAATTTTAGAATTTTAAATTCTAAAGAAATAAAAAATATATAATTATATATAAAACTTCAGAAATTTTCATTTTTACATAATGAGTTATATTATTCCAAAATGGTGCCTTATAGTTTTCATCATTTCTGTCATTTATTGTGTAAAATGTCTTTATAGTTTAGCTTGGAAGGCATTTCTCATATTTTGCCCCATTTCTCTTGAAAATGTGTCCTTGGCTCCAAAGAATTAAATAGGAAGTGAGCTTTAATTTTTAAGAAATTATTTTAAATTGAAGATGGCATTCATGTGTCATTGTTTCATGAAGAAAGATAAACATCGCTATGCAATATATTCTTGAGGGAAACAAAAGGAAAGCAGATCATGAGCGAAGAGGCTCGTTATTTTGATACTTTATTTCCAATTATTAAAGGAAAGGAGATAAATGAGGACACACTTCTCATAGTTCATTTAGCTCTCTTGGAGTTAGCTCTACAGTCACACAGCCAGGATGAGGTAATTGACCGCAATTAGAGCTGCCAGTGGCAGATGGGCAGCTCAAGGAGAGGTATTTGTCAGCAGATTCTACTTTAGACAGGCAGTAAACAGGGGAAAAACTGGAACCTGTATCCAGATGAAGAAGGCAAAATTTGTCTTCACCCCAAATCACACCATTTGGAGCCATTTCACGCCCCTTAACCATAGACCCTTTCCGTTCTCCCTCCTTCCCACCAAGAATGTTGTGTGTGATCTCACACCTCCTGCCTTTTCTAGCAAACTTCACTGTTTGAGCCTCTTTTCAAACAGAAGACAGAAAGGGCTTCTTCTGTAGAGGGCCATCCCTGCCCAACACAGAGCCATTCATCAGAGAACAAACTGA
Organism: Fukomys damarensis; assembly: GCF_012274545.1. NCBI lineage: Eukaryota > Metazoa > Chordata > Mammalia > Rodentia > Bathyergidae > Fukomys > Fukomys damarensis. Next base: position 42,833,611 of record NW_022900916.1, on the reverse strand, counting down.
ATGAAGGAGTGAATGATGAATGAGTGGGTGGGGAAATCTGACTCTCTGTTTTTACTGAGTTTTACTTGGTTATTAGAAAAAATGTATTCTATATGTTGGAAGAATTCACATATTAACAGGGAAACCTACCAATAACACAGAAAGAAAAAGATTTTTAACAGTATAATTTCAACCATTAGAAGCAAGCGGGTGGGGGGGCTGAGCAGAGAGACATCTGGTTTAGTCATTGACTGTCACATACTTCATTCATTTAGAACAGCTGACCAGACTAGACTCTTCACAGTCCTATTGTAAGGTCTCTGTGAAAGTTTAGAAAAGTCCATTCAACGCTTACTACTATCATTGATAGGAGAAAAAAAGAAAACCAATTTCTATGGGGGAAACTTCATAAACATCGTATATGTATGGAGTGCCAGGTTTCCAGGAATGATAAAATGATATGTACCAGGTACTGTACTAGCACTTTGAATACATAAATTTATACAACCCAATCCACCCACTTTGTTGGTAAACAGACTGAAGTTTGAAAAGACTATACACATCATCCTGTCCTGGTTATGAGCATTTTCCATGAAACTCTTACCACCTTCTGAGCCTTAAAGAAAAGATAGTGTCATCCTGATTATTTGTACTCCACAAATGGAAATTTGGGTACATGATATACAGTATTCTTTTTTACAATAACATTAATAGCTCATATCTGTTTTTATATTAATGTTGGTAATTACTTTAATACTATATAAGTTATTCATATTAATATGTCTGCTGTTGGATGTTCTTTTTAAAAATCACTTTCAAGCTGTTAAAAGGGGCTCCTTTGACATGGCATCTGCTCTGATTAAACACAACACCAGCCTTGACCAACCGTGTGTCAAGCAATGGTCAGCAATGCATGAAGCAGCCAAGCAAGGCAGAAAAGATATCATATCTCTGCTACTAAACCACGGAGGCAATGTCCACCTGAGAGATGGATTTGGAGTCACACCACTAGGCATTGCTGCAGAGCATGGTCATTGTGATGTTTTAGAACATCTAATCCACAAAGGTATGTGAAAAAGAATTACCACTTGCCTTGTGTCTTTCCTGCCTCTGGGACTCTCTTGTGCTCCAGTCCTCTTGGGCTCCTCTTTCAGCCATGAGTGTAACTGAGCATGAGGCTCTCACACTTATCCCCCGCTTCTGCCATAAACCCCTATTCCGCCGCTTAAATAAGCCTGGTATATTGAAACCTATCTATCTAAGAGCTCTACTCCGATTGTTCTGTCTAGAAACAGCCTGGTTTCCACCCAGGTCTCACCTGATATTTTCACCTACCTTGAATTCCTCTTTTCCCACATCCCAATATAATAATGTATCTCAAAGAGGATGAAAAATTAGGTTTAACTATAATTCCTCTATCATTTCATTTTTCAGTTTAGTCAGTTGTGAAGGCCTAAAAGATCTCTTCTGTCTTCACCTTGCTATTTAGCCATCATCCTTGGCATCTCTCACATCCTCTTTGGACCAGAGCTTTCATATCCTCATGATTCTCCAGATTTTCAGTCTCCCTATCTGTGCTAAACACTGCAATTAAGGATCTTCCTCAACTTGCATTGTTTTTTTGATCTTATGCGTCACTATTCCTATCTTGTATCCTCATATTCTAGCCAAAACAGGCTATCAGTATTCCCCAGTATACCTGATATACCTTGCCCTCCCCTGGAATACATTTCAGTAAAACTCAAAGTCAGTTCCTTGCAACACTTCCTCTCTAAATTCTACCTTAATTGTTCTCCAACAAAATGTAACCTTCCCCTGCTTTAAACCTTTAAAATGTTTTATGTAACTATATAACCAGAGTTAAGACACCTAATTCCTAAACTGGTTTCTACTACCTTCCTATCCCTTTCTCTTATGGAGGAAATAAAAATATACCTAACAGGGCATCTCCCTATACACCATGCTGCTCATGAGGGGCATCATCTGTGAGTAATATGTTCTAGGATGATCATATGCAACATCACTCATTCAAAATGTTAAAAATTCATCTAATATTGTTTCCTCGATGGTATACGAGGGCTAGGATGATCACATAATCCCCCAAGAACTACCTATGGGGAACAAGCCAATGTTTTTTTTTAAATGTCTCAATATAACCTCATTTATACATCGACAAATGCATATGAAGTAATATGCACTAGTCCCCTACAGATGCAGATATGTAGACGCATAGAAGTAAACTGCTGGCCTTAAACAAATGCAGCCCTCTTGCCCTTGCACTATGTTTCCTAGTACTGATGTTGCTGGAGTGTCATACAATTTAGGTTCTCTGATGATATTTTATTTCATTTCCCCATTAAAATTAATAGTCAAATTTAATTCATTTTAGGGTCACACATACTGTTCTTACACACTGTGCAGTCAATAAATATTTGTTGAAGTAGATAGAGTGTTAATTAATGTTACTAATTTTTCAAAAAGTCTAATGATTTCTTTTTTCCGGAAGCATTTGTCCATTGTGGAAATTAATTTATTAGTTTAATTTTAAGTTCTAACCAGAAAGAAAGCAACAGATTGTTTCTAAAGGGATGATCTTAACAGTGCTGTTCAGTCACCCTGTACCACATGTTTGTACTGCCAGGTGGTGATGTGTTTGCTTTGGCGGATGATGGGGCATCAGTATTGTTTGAAGCAGCAGGAGGTGGTAATCCTGACTGCATTGCTCTCCTGCTGGAATATGGAGGGAGTGGAAATGTACCTAATCGAGCGGGGCATCTCCCCATACACCGAGCTGCCTATGAGGGACATTATCTGTGAGTAATACATCATGAGGTGATAACTTTACACTAAAAATGCAAACCTGGGTGTACAGTATAATCACACACCTTTCTATATATGATCTTGCCCAAACAGGCAAAATGTTCACAAAGTTTGTATTTAAATGCTTAGAAGTTGTTTGATTTTCTTCTTTCTTGTTATGTTCTTGTACTTGAACAAAATGAATTGATACTACTTTAACAGTGAAAAGAAATGCTCTTTTATTCTCTTTTAGATGGAATAAGTTATAATTGAGAATTTTGTACAAGCTGCTCAAGAGTGTCTGTTTAAAAATATGGTAACAAAAGGCTACGGAGTTTCTAAAAATTTGCCCTTGACAAAGGACTAAAATTTGTAACAGTATTATAAATTATTCTATTTCCTAGCATCTCCAGGATATTATGGTATAAAGGTAAATGTATTCTTGAATAGAAAATTTCATTATAAGGTTGGATTTATTTTTTGCAAACAACTAGTTGAATGTATTTTTAAATCATGTGTTATCAACACACCAGTGTAAGTCTAGAATCACTATAATAAATACCCACCATAAGAGGTAGTTTTAGGCAATTAGATATATTTCATAACTTCAAAAATTTGAAGTGATTATGTGTTATCATTTTCAGTGCCCACATTGGCTAAGACGCTAATGACTCATAATTGATGCTAAGTGACATGTTGTTAAAGTTTACCTGGATTTACTCCCAGTGTTCATAAATTCACACGTGGTAGCGCTGAATTAGGCTCAAGAGATCAAGTTATCCTTGCTTATGGCTCTTATGCATGTTTACTTGATTAGTGAGGTGTGAAATTCACAACTATTCATCACATGTACTTAGAAACGTAAGCTGTGGTCAGTTATTTCAATGAGACTGATATAAGTTTGATGGAACAATAAAGACTCTTCTTTTGGCTAAAAATTAAATTGCAAGTTATATGGAAAGAGGACAGATATATACAGGATATAGACCTGACCAATATTAAATAATGGAATGCTAATGAGTCAGTTAATAAGGAATAATTAATATGAATCTTAAGGTCAAAATTCTAGTCTCTGCATGTAACTTTGTGTTCTTAGTCAAGTCATTTTCACCCTGGAGATTTTATTCTTCTTTTAAGAAAAAGGATTATTGTAAATGTTACCCAAGTTTGACTCCAGCCCTCACTTCCAATGATGTTCTAATAGTCAAGATTATGAAGATTTATTTTATGCCACCAGAGGAGCTTTTCAAAATATTTCTATTAAACAATATCAGCTGCTAGTAAAAATTGTATCATTCAGAGAAGAATTGGAAGGTGGGGAGGAGTCCTTAGGAGTCATATTTAAAGCCAAACATATAAGATCCAGCATGTCCCTGAGAGTATTTAAAAGAAGAAGATAATCAAAGCTAAACTACATTACACCCAACTAAATACCAGGAGTTTGATGGACAAAGGTTAAATATTTCAGTATAAGTATAAGCAAAAAAAAATTAAGATAAACTAAACAAATCACATTTAGTTTTCTAGTGAGGAAAACTATTTAGTTTCTTAATTTTCTTTATGCCACATGGATATGTGAGAGACTTTTGTTGTTTGTTTGTTTGTTTGTTTGTTTTAGTGCACTGAAATATCTTATCCCAGTAACATCCAAAAATGCAATTCGGAAAAGTGGACTAACTCCAGTTCACTCTGCAGCAGATGGACAGAATTCACAGTGTCTCGAACTGCTCATTGAAAGTGGTTTCGATGTCAACACCTTACTCGCTGACCACATTTCCCAGAGCTATGATGACAAGAGGAAGACTGCACTGTACTTTGCCGTTTCTAATAATGACATCCACTGCACAGAAATCCTTCTGGCTGCAGGTGCAGACCCAAATCTGGATCCCCTCAACTGTCTGCTTGTGGCAGTGAGGGCCAATAATCATGAAATTGTCCGGCTGCTTCTCTCACGTGGAGCCAATGTCAATTGCTATTTTATGCATGTGAATGACACTCATTTTCCCAGTGCCATTCAGTATGCCTTAAACGATGAGGTTATGCTGAGGCTGTTGCTGAATAATGGCTATCAAGTGCAGATGTGCTTTGACTGCATGCATGGGGACATATTCGGAAATTCATTTGTGTGGTCAGAGATGGAGGAAGAGGTCATGCCAGGATGGACATCTTGTGTAATAAAAGATAACCCGGTGAGTTGCATCTTTTTCTCCTGCATATTAAGTCATTATCCTAATTTTTATATTTGCCTCAAGAAATTTTTTTTTCCCTTTTGATTTCTTTATGTACCCAATGGTTGCTCAGGAGCATGTGGTTTCAGGCCCAGGTATTTTTAAAGTTCCAAAAGTTCTTCTTCTTGTTGATCTTTAGTTCTACATCATTGTAATCAGAAAAGACACTTGACATAATTTTAACTTGCTTAAATTTGTTAAGGCTTGGAGTGGGGATTTAGTGCAGTGGCACCGCACCTGCCTTGCAAGTGCAAGGTCCTGAGTTTGATCACCAGTACCAAAAAAAAAAAAAAAATTTTGTTAAGGCTTATTTTGTGGCCTTATCTATACTCTATCCTGGAGGATGTTTCATGTGCTGTTTGGAGGAGTTTGTATTTTGCAGCCTATCTCATAAACTTTCACTCACCTAGGGATGTTATAAGAAAAAAATCAATTTTAAGTTTTATTCATTCTTGATTTTCTTTTGTTTGTTTGTTTGTTTGTTGTCAGCTTTAATTGAGTTTATTGGTACATTTTAGGGATACGATACAGTTACATTCATTGTTGAGATCTTGTACCTCTACATGACAAGTCTTGATTCTCATTTTTTTCCCCTTACCTCTGCCCTCCCTTCACCCCCTCCTCCCCTCCCCATCTACAAACACTTTATTTTCATCTTTTCATTCTCTCACATTTTTTTCTTTTCCCTTTTTACTCTTCCCCTACCCATCCCACCTTCCCCACACCTTTAGCTCCTTTCTTCCCATTTCTAAATGTCAGTAATCTTATTAGGATCTTATGCATTATTGCAGATTATTCACACCAGGGGAACTATTCGGTATTTACACATGTGTGACTTATTTATTTCACTTAGGAGTATATCTTCAATATGTATCCATTTTCCTATGAATGAATCTATTTTCTCGTTCTTTATGGCTGAGTAATATTCCATTTTATAGAAAAACCACATCTTCTTTATCCAGTTTCCAACGGATGGGCAAATGGGCTGTTTCCAAGATTTAGCTATTACAAACTGTGCCCTTTTGTTTGCAATCCATTTTATAAAAACCACATCTTCTTTATCCAGTTTCCAACGGATGGGCAAATGGGCTGTTTCCAAGATTTAGCTATTACAAACTGTGCCCTTTTGTTTGCAATATGAAGACAGAAGTATAAGGTTAGCCAAGAAAATATATTGCTTGCTTTTTTTAAACTTAGAAACAAAATATAGACTATAAAAATATATGAAATTAATCACTTAACGCTTATTTGGTGGAAAATTGGTGCCAGATAGAGAAAAACATTATTCTTCCAAATTGTGATAATTATAGTCACAGAAAAGCCTTGCCAGTTTCCAGGGTTAGTAGTCACAGAAACAAGCAAACAAATTATTTTTCATTTTTGGTCATAACTAGTAGTGACTTTATTTCCTATAAAAAGACAGAGAGTATTGTTTCCTAATAAAACTGAGTGCTGCATATGCGTGATATATTAAGAATACTACTAAATTAAATTCAATTTTCTCAGTTCTGTGAGTTTATTACAGTTCCTTGGATGAAGCACCTGGTAGGCAGCGTTATTCGTGTATTAATCGATTACATGAATTATGTCCCTCTGTGTTCCAAGCTGAAGTCTGCACTAGAAGTACAGAGAGAATGGCCAGAGATACGCCAAATATTGGGTAAAAACAAATTTTTTGCCTATAATTTTTTATTAAAATGTACACAAGGAAAGTTTCTTAACATCTGATACTTTTTTGTGCTTCTTCACTCTCTATTTAGAATTATCTGGGCTATTTTAAATTTTATCATTAACATTTCTTTGTTATAAGAAAGAAATTTTGAGATTTCCTTCACATTTTCCAACCCTTGATTTGTATAGTAATACTATGGCTTTGTTAATGTTCTGGCTGGGACTCATTTTAACCATTAACTTCCATACTACTGTTAATATGTAGACTACAATCTCCATGTGGGCTTAGGCTGGTTATGTTTCTTTTTGTATTCTTGAGGTTTAGTAAATGCCTAGTGAGTAGTAAATATTCAATAAATACTGAAAGACTAAATGAAAAAATGGAAAAGTTTGGGTGCTCTTTAGGACATGCTTTCTCTCAGATCTTTGAGAAATTCCTACCATCAAAGTCTTGTGTAATAGGCAAGTCATTTTGTATTCTCTAGGTGAAAGTCTCACTATAATCAGGAAAGTGGATCATATGAAAATTTTATGAGAACTTGGGGTGTAGCTCAGTGGTAAAGCACTGTTATAACATGTGCAATACCCTGTGTTTGATCCCTTGAACTATAAAAATTAAAATTAAAAGTTTATTAAAAATAAATTTTGAATTATTCTAAATCAAGTAGAACCTAGAAAAAAGTCATAGATTAGAGGTGTTTTCTATTCAAATTACAAGTTTAAGAAAGTGAAATTCCAAAACCTACTTGGATATCAATTTCATAGAGTTTAAAAATGCACCATAGAACATTACATGACATTTAAATGATCTGACACTTGTATCTAAAGCAACCTTCTGGAATTAGTTTTATGCTGAAAGAAACTTTCAGCAAGTAAAATGGAAATCTTAAGAGGTTTGATGAGTCATGCAGTACTGTGAAGATAGAAGCTCTAGAATCACATATATCTAGAATAGGAAGAAATTTTGGCCTTGCTTATGAGCAGAATTGATAGCTTATTTTGTCCATATGTGATTGAAGGGTGTGATATGTTCATGGGAACAAGCAACAGTTTATTATATTATTTTTGTTTCTCCAAGTAGAGGAGTTTTTATTTTCTGTAACAAAAACCAAGATAATCATACTAACTGTGTGACTAAGCAAATTAGTCATCCTTCTTACACCTTGGTTTTCCCACTGCAAAGTGGAGCTAGTGTAGCTTTTACCTCGTAATGGAGCTGTGAGGATTTATGAGGATCTACCTCATAGTGCTGTGTAGCTCAGTGGTAGAGCACTTGCTGACCATGCTTGAGGCCCTGGGTTTTGTTTTATCCCCAGAATAGGGAAAGGGAGAGATAGAGAGAAAGAGAATGTGTAATGTACTTAGCATAGTGTCTACAGTATTAAAAATACATAATAAATGTAGATATTTTCACAACTAAATTATTACAAATAAAAGGCTAAAGAGAGTTACAAAACAGTCTAAACCCTATGCATTCTTAAAACTGACCTCTTGGATCACCTTTTGTGGACTGAAGCCCTCATTGGAAGTAAATTCAAAACCAAGCAGGACAGGAACAAGAAAGAGTCTATATGAAAAAAATTGGGTGGCAAACAGGAGCTGAAGAACTCAAGGAACAAGTCACCCAATTTTGGATCACCAAAGAAAAAAAAAAGAATAGAACACTGTAAACTTAGAAGAGCTATCTTGACCATTTTTCTAAAAATTTAAGAAAACTAAATTCACATAAAAATTATCAACAAAAAAGTAGCACAGTCAAATCTCATTATAGCTAGAAGAAAAAAATGAAGGAACAAAATAATATCCTCACAGACAAAATATACCATAAAAACAAAACCACTAAACTGATCAGAATTAAAACATTCTAATTTCAAAATGAGCTAAGGTAAATAAGAAAATGGTTCACGAGAAAACAAAACAGGTTAAAATTAGGAAAATTCAAGAATGAAGTAATAGATCAGAGGAGAGTATTTTAAAAAACAGAAAATAATATTTTCAAGTATGAATACTAAACTACAAGAAAATCAAGAATTAATAACCCAATACATAAAGCCTTAAGAGACATAAAAGATGAAATGAAAAAATTTAAAAATAAAGAAGTGAAGAAATAGATAAAATAATTTGAAAGACTGATAAATATTGAAGAGAAACAATAAAGAGTCAACATATGAATTATATATAGGATTCCTTGAAAAGAAAAGCCATATCCACGAAACCAAATAAATATATATATTTTTTAACTTCAAGAAAAAAAAACCTTCCATAATAAAAAAGAAAGATTTGAAACTCCAAATTCCCCATATGCTTTTAGCAGATAGGTCAGAAGAACAAATAATATGAGGAAAAAAATTTGGATTAATATATATTAATGTTAAACTTTTAACAGCACATTATGCTAAAAAATATGGAATAACATACTTAATACTACTCAGAGAAGAAGTATCAAGCTACAGATGCAAAACAGCAAAACTGACTTTAAGATGGCTATGCAGGCAAGTGATTTTCAGCATGCAAGAACTCAAGAAATATTTGTTCCTAGGATTTCCCATTGAAGAATCCACTAAGAAACAATCTTTAGTAACCCAAAATGACTAGAAAGATATCAACATAAAGGCCACTATTAAATAGGACTAACATTGAACATAATACCAACACTGAGAGTTAAAAAGTAGAAGATATAATAAATATGCACTGGTTATATTCTCTGGTAACACAGACACGGTACAAAGATTTACTGTTAAGAATTGACAAATAAAATCAAATAATATTTACTAATGTATATTCACTTTAAATATTCTAAAATATTGCTAGTTACATAATTTTAATGTTGTTATGCTGAGAATGAAGGCTATTCTAATTCCATTATTCTTCATATCCATGAGATTCAGTGTCATCCATGTAAAAGAAAGGAAATACACTTGCAAGACTGAAGCTGTTAAAGAAAACCTGTAGTTTTAATTTAAACCGAAAGTATCAATATGAATTTATAAGTTATTTTACCTTGAAAGTATGTGTGTTCATGTGTATAACTATGCACACAAGCACATGTGTGTGTCAGCTGACACAAAGGCTTAGAAATAGTAATGAACTCAGTAGCAGTGAACACCTGAACATACAGATTTTGGCTTAGAATGCCAATTTCTCCAAAAGAAATTTTTGAAAAGTTTTGGAGAAATTGGTGAGCCCAGATCTGGGGACTAAAATATGCAAGAGGAACCTAGAACGCCTTTAATACCAGGCAGCAAAAATGCTCTCAAAGATTACAAATATCATGTCAAAGGAATTCAGGATCCAGTTTGAAAATACTCTCACTGGCCAAAATTTAAGTTTCAAAAGGATAATCATTCCAATTAGTTGAAACATACCCAACGTATTTTAAAAACCATTTTAAAAACCTTCAAAGGATGACAGGAAATCAATTTATCTGAGAAAATATTTAAGCTGTATTTCTCCCTTATTTGTATGACTCATGACACTAGTAACCAAGATGCAAATGAGTAAAAACATTCTTTTGTAAAAGTCTTTCAAATAATAAATGAAAAAGAAATTATATGAATAGATATGACGGTTTTGTTGCCCTCCCCAGTAAACTAAGGGATATAGACATTGAACATTAATGGCTGTTAATGTCACACTCTGTGGTCTCCAAAGAAAGAACATAGTTTTGCTGAAGAAATCAAACCTGACTCTAGTCAAATCTCTGAATCCAGGATCAACTTTCAAGAAATAGAGAAGACAGTGCAGAACATGACCTGCACAATGAGCACAGTTCAGGTGGTGGGAAAATGCATTATTTGGGTTCTTCAAAGATTAGAAGGATGAAAATGGAATGGAGAGCCTGCAGATTAAAGGAGACTTAAAGGACACATCAAAAAATTTTAAGAAGCTGTTGTCAGTGCTATAATGTAGGGATAGTACATTTAGAGGTAAAACTCTAAAGGGAACAAGTGTTATACAAGTCAGAATAGCAGCTACTTGCCTGGGAAGGAAGAGGGACATTAGAAAGATTATGGAGGAAATTCTAGGGTGGCCAGCAAAGTTTTATTTCAAAACCTGGGAGGCAATAAAAAGATCACTTACAATAACTTATGGAACTATTTGTGTGAATTGTTTCTCTGTATTTATCTTATTTTTCAATACAAAGTTGAAGCATTTTTGAGATTGCAAAGAGAAAAGGTCACTGAGGTTTAGATAAATTTAATTTCCCAGAGTTATAGCCATAGCCAAATAACAAAGCAAAGATTTGAACCTTATCTGTCTTATTTCAAAATACAGGCTCCTTCTGCAATATTACTGTATTTGTAGTCCAGACAGCATAAATTTTGCTTCTGAATGGAATTCATTGTCCATATGTTTTTATTGCAAAAGAATCCTAGATTCCAACTACTCTAAAAAGACATTCTAAGTAAGAATATAGCCAGGAAGGTGTTTGTTGTTGAAATCATGTATTACTGGTTGCTATGATCCTACTGAACCACTGGATGTCAGAATTCCTCCAGATATAAGTAAGTCAGTGTAATGTTCAGGAAAACATAATGGCTGTTTTTTATAAAGATTTTTTTTTTCCTGTCTATTTGGTAATAATCACTTTGCCTCAATAATTTTTGGAAAATGTTGTTTTAAATTTGAAAAATAATTTGCATGCTTGTCATCTCAAATGTAACAACTAAAATCGGTGTTATTGAACTGCATGACAGTTAATATTTATTGAAAGGCAACCATGTAAAAAAAGCACTTTTCTACTAGTTTACATAAATTAATCTTCAAATGACCCTGTGAGGCAGGTCCTATTATTATCCACAACTCATAGTTCGGAATGTTAAAATCACAGAGATTAAGTAACTTGCTCATGGTCACATGAATACTAAGTCAAAAACCCATGATTTTAATCCAAGCTGAGTCTAGAGTCTGTATCTAAGCCTGTGTTCTGTGCTGCCCTCTCACGAGTTCATTTTCTGGATCTTATACTAGTACTGAAATTATAAGATAAAGTAAGAATTAAAAATAATGGCTAACATCAGATATTTGAAGAATCATTAAAAAAGACACTGGAAACAAACCTCAGGTTGAACCATGAATGATTTTTGGAGTTATTTGTATTGATGTTTCCCAGATTGGTAGGAGAGGGAGGAAGTAAAGAAATATACCTGTGTAGCATTCAGTTCTAAATTTTTAGACTTAAACAGGAGAAAATATGAGCATGTACTTTCTTAAGTTCACTTATTCATTTAATGGATTTTAGTGAATACCCACCCGGAGCAAGATTCTGCTCCTGGCCCAGAGACAGACTAAGTCTCTGTGAGCATAGAGCTTACCTTCTCAGAGAGCATTCTAGGATACTTAGCTGCAATATGAATTTCAGTCCAAATCACCACACTATTCATGCCATTCTGAAAGAGTCTAGTTTTCCAGTCAATCCACTAATATTATTCATAATGTTTTCTTGTTCTCCCATTCATTTTAGAGAATCCTTGTTCTTTAAAGCATTTGTGTCGATTAAAAATTCGAAGACTTATGGGACTCCAGCGACTCTGCCAGCCAGCCTCTGTAGAGAAGCTACCTTTACCACCAGCTATTCAAAGATACCTATTATTTAAAGAGTATGATCTCTATGGACGAGAGCTAAGATTGCCATAACTTAAAAATAATATTTTAAAATGCAATTTCTAAAAGATTTTAAAACGTGATTCCTTTAAAATGTGAGAATTTATTGGAATCATTTTACATCCTTAAGTATCTTTAAATCCATTGACAATCTTGTAGGTATGTTGTGTCCTTATGGGAATGTTAAAGACATTGACATTTTTTTTTAAAAGAGAGTTAGTGTCTTGTACTGTACTTCAGTTTCTATTGATTGTCTTCACTTGCTACAACTCTTCAAATTCTCCCTATCAACTGGTTCTTACAATATCCATAATCAACTTTATACATTTAAGAAAGCTAATAACCACTTTCTTTTTTGTTTTTCTGTTTTGTTTTGTTTCTTTTTTGAGACAGGGTCTCACTACGTAGTTGAGACTGACCTGTAACTCACTATGTAGCCCAGGCTGGTCTCAAACTCACAGTGATCTTCCTGCCTCACCCTCTCAAGTGCTTGGATTACAGGCATGTGCCACCACGCCCGGCTTAATAACCACTTTCTTAAACCCACAGATCCCACTAGTTGTGGAGCCCATTTCTCCTCCGTCTTTGAAAAATCAGTCTGTGAAAGAGTTCTGTCCAGCCTGTGTTCACACTCCATGGCCTTGTTTCTGCCACCTCCACAGCTCTTTGCAAGGATCCCGATATCCTCCTTGTTGCTAAATCAAATGTATGCCTCTCAGCCCTCTTCTAGTTGATGCCTACAGTACCTGGCCCTGTTGACAGATGCCTGCTTGAAGCCACACTTCCTTCCTTGGTTGTCTTTACACAGATTCCTTGTTTTCTTGGCTCTGCTCCTACCTTCTTGGCTGCTCCATCTTCTTTCACATTGCACATCTCCAGTCAGCCCTTTAGTAACATGTCTTCCCTGGGAAACTTCATCTATTGCACAATTGCAGTCATTTTGCTGGTAACCCCAAGACTTATATCCAACCCTAACTCTTGATCTCAGGTGCTGGAGACCTATATAGACAAATGGCCCAATGGACATTTGAATACAAAGACACCTCTAATTCAGCATGTCCCCCGGTGAGCTATGTTCCTCCACAGAAAGGCCCTCTTACATTTTTCTATTTCAATAGTTAGAACAATGATTAATTCCTTTGCCAAAAGTAAAAGACTGGATGTCAGCATTGACCACCCCATTTCCTCATCCATTACAACAAATCACGAATCCCACTAAGTTTGAGTCCTGACATCATCTTTTTTTGCTCAGTCTCATCAGTTTGATCGTAAGCCTGATTATGATCTTCCTGTTTCCCGGAATGATACAGTGTCACTTATCTGCCTCACTTTCCAGCTGTCTTGCCCTATCCCACTTGTACTTTACACGCGGCACTCCGTAATTATCTGTTATAAATGTAAGTAGAGTTTAAAGTCATTAAAGTCGTTCCCATTGCTCATAGGATAAAGTCCAAAGTTTTCACATGGCTCTTAGTGATCTAACTCCTGCCTTCCTCCTTATCTTTATCATTTGATGGCTCTCTGTCCTTCCTCCCCATTAATTATATGCCTTCCAGAGGAATATTCTTTTAACAGTGATTCCAAGACTTGAAACTTTTATACATAAGTAGTTTTTACTTTATTAATTCTAAAATCAGGTCATCTATTTTTTAAATGCTAGAAAAGATGTTGTAAACTGAGTCATTAAAATTGAATGACTTTATGGCTGGGGATTTAGCTGAGCAGCTCGGTGGCCTGCCTTGCAAGTGCAAGGACCCAAGTTAAATCCCTGGTACAAAAAAAAAAAAAAAAAAAAAAAAAA
>NW_022900916.1:42751908-42819302 GCF_012274545.1 Fukomys damarensis | reverse complement strand
CCTTGCAAAGAAGAACCAAAAATAAAACCATGGAAAAAAAAAAAAAAAAAAAAAAAATTGAATGACTATAGTGCTGGAAATACCATGCTGTCCTTTTCCTCTGTGGATAAGTGAAAATTTCACTGAGGTCTAGTGAGTTATATGAGAACCTTTCCACAGGAACTACTGCTGTAGATGATCAAGGTTTTTGCACCTCAAGGCTGTTCATTTCCTTCTCCCTCTGCTTGGAAACTTCTTTCCATTTCTTTCTGCTCATCTTTGCCTGATTAACTTACCTTTATCCTAAGATCTCAACTGAGCTCTTGCTTCCTCTAGGTTGGGAGACCCCAGCCAAACACTTCTATTCTTAAATTGCAGGAAACTGCCCATCTGCTCTTCCCAGCTTGACTGGAAGCCCTGTCAGGGCAGGCTCTACTTCTGTCTTGTTTCCCAGCCTCTCCTCAGGGACAAATATATTCCCTAGGGCACGAATGTTATACAAGACCCAGACAAAAATAATAAGTGACCTCATGGTGAAATGATAGTTTGGAATTTCTGAATTGGTTTCATAATATTAGTAATGTGATTATCTAAATTTATTACTCTTAGACTTTAGTAGTGTACTTTTCTTATATTTTCATTTTTATATTGAGTAACTACGTTCTTTTAATAGAAATGCCTCACTAGTTTGTAAATTTCTTGAATTGCAGTTAGTGTCAGTTATCTTTAGAATGTAAGTATAAAATTGTTTAATTAGAGCTATAGTTTAAACCTCTGGTTGTTTCTAGAGAATATATTCTTACATAAATTAAACTTTAATGTATTTAATCTGAGCTGTAATATTTTGCATACATGACTTAATTCCTATATTGCTTTCTTAGTCATGATTAAAATGCATTGTTATTTACAAATATTGCTATAAATAAATTTTAAAATAATACTGACGGTGTAAGTCTGTTAATGATACTTCAGATGTTACACTCTAGCACACCAAAACTTTGACATTTTCTGTAATACATTTTGGCTAAATATATTTAAGAAATTCTTAGATGTAAAAATATAAATTTACTGCACATGCTACCTTTTTTGAAATTGGTTCTTTTAGTATTTGTGAAGTAGTAGAAACACCTTTCTTAAGAACGGAAGCAACTGTTGTATCCCAAAGAAATGGATTTTTTTCCTCCCCACATTTTGGACTTTTCTATCAGTGTTTTATTTTTAAGGAGACTGATAGAAAGAGGAATTAATCTCTACCTAATTAGTACTCTGTTTCTCTTAGAGGGTGTCATCTTATCTGGGAGAAGGCACAGCTGTTCCTCCCAATCAGCCCCAGAGGAAGCCAAACATTCTACAGCGGTGCCAGTGTAAAGCACTTTGGACTCTCATGCTTTAGTCCACATCCCACCTTCTCCTGCTGCCAAGCTGTCTGTAGCTGTTGTAGTCCCTGTAGATTTTGTTTTGTATCACACAGAGTCCAGCGGAAATGAGCAGATCTGAACTATCACTCCAGTGTGTTTTGTTTATTTTTTCTGTTGGTCATCATCAAATAGTACTACTATTTTTGGCCAAATATTTTTCAAGCATACTGAAACTAAACGTCTCTTGAAGAATATGGTTGAATCATTTTAATCAGTCATTGGACACACTTTCAGACCATAAGATGAAGGGCAGAAATGTGAAAACAATTACATAAATATACAGCAAGTATTCATAAGTAACACCCCATTTGTTGTAGGTTTTTGAAAAATCAGTACAAATGGGGAAGAAGGCATGGAAACTACAAGATGGAGTCTTTCATGATATGAAGAAATACACTTATACCTTTTTATTTTCACTGACCTTTAGCCAGAAATTCCTACCCATTTTTGGTTTCAAGTCATATTATTCTTGTGTATACAGCCACCCTCAAATTGAGAAATTATTTAAAGAGAAGCATTTTAAGCTACTTAAAATTATGCATTAAAGAAAAAGGACTATGTATATATAACATATTCATGTATGTGACATATATGCACTTAATATAATGCACACATACATAACTCATTGTACTGTCATGCTCTTGTAGTATCATATGTAATACAGTAGGCAAGGAGACGTACTTTGTTTTCAAACAGACACTGCATTAAGTGAAATAAGCCAGACACAGGACAACTACAGTATGATCTCACTTACATGTGGAATCTGAAGCACACAAACTCAGAAGCAGAAAGTAAGAATGGTGTTTATGAGGGAACAGGAGGTGGAAAAGGAACTAGAGAAATGCTGGACAAAGGAAACAAAGTATCAGATAGGAAGAATAAGTTACAGAGACCTAGTACAAAACATGGTGATTACAGTTAACAATAAGGCACACTGCATTTGAAAGTTAAGAAAACAGTTTTAAATGTTCTCACCATAAAAAAATGACTGAGTATATGAGGTAATACATATGTTCAATACCGCAGTTACCTATGCACAATGTATACTTATTTTAAAACATATATGCCATGAATATGTATAATTTCTTTTGTCAATTTAAAAACATAAGAATTTACAAAAAGATACTAATTACCTTTATAGTGTTCTAGAAGAAACGTGCAAATAAATCTCATTAAAATACAGACTTTGAACTAATTTCAACCAAGGTTTTAAGTCATTAGCTTCTTGATTCTGAGCAAGATAAACGATCAACATCGAGCAAGTGCATGTGAAACCCCGTGCTCTCACTGTCATTATTGCGGAATGGTATTGCCAGAGCCAGAGCTGCCAGTCAAGAACCTTGGTCTCATGGTGCGATGCTGCAGATGGTCAAGAGCTTAGAATCTGGAAAATGATGTTAGGAATACATGTGGCACCTTACCAGCACCTCTAAATTTTTTCAAAACATTCATGAATAGGAGGGAGACTTAGCAAAATACTGCTTGTGAGACATAAAACCTTCTTCCTTCCTTCCTTCCTTGCTTCCCTCCCCTTTTGCTTTGCTTTGCTTTGCTTTCCTTTACTTTTGTTGTGGTGCTAGGGATTGATCCTTGGTACCCCCTTTTGTTTTTGAGACAGTGTCTCACCTGCTTCCTAAGGTGCCTAGGCTAGGCTCAAACGTGTGGTCCCTCTGCTTCAGTCTCCCAGCTTCTTTTGCTTTTTAAAGCTCTGATTATTAGACTATTGACAGAGGGAGAAAGAGGGAATGGTGTGTGGAAACAGTGGACTCATTTGACTTCAGTGGCCCATATTATATAACATCAGGAGTGTTGGAGATGTCTGGGGATTTGCTGTTTTCAGAAGTAGACAGTCTAGTAATTTGAAGCTGGGCCTTGGAGCGCCTGAGTTCCAGCACTAGACAGGCCATTGATTCCACCAAAGGCACTGGACAGGAACTCACATTCTGGGCTTCAGATTCAAGTAAATGGAAAAGTCATTGCTCTTAGCTTGTAACTCTTGCATGCTGGGGTCTCCCACAGAGATTTAATGTAAAACTTCATGGAACCTATAATGTTAGATGAGGTGTTACCTTATCTTTGGGTTGACTGAGCATAAGACACCAATATGTGCTTATTTCTGTTTGATGTAAAGTCTACTTTGTCTTTTCAAGGATGCTACTTTCATGCTTGTGGAAATTAAATTCTATGCATGTCACACAAGGGTCAATTATCTATTTTCTTCTATGCCTGAATACTCCTAAGATGTCAATATCCAGATGGTTTGATATTGTTTCAATGAAACAACGATTTTAATCACCTTTGACTGAAAGATGATAACATTTACTTAGGATTGGTTTTGATTCATTAGAAACCCTCAACCTCTACCCAATTCTTTCTTTTGAAGTTACCCAAGGGGCTAACTTGTGGGTTGGAGGGTACAAGGATTAAATTAGAATCTCAATTATACTGAGTTGTATACTTCCAACGTGATTCTCAGGCCTCTGAAAACCCCTTGTTCAATAGGAAACAAAGCATTTTATTTGACAATCAACAACATATTTTTAAAAAGTAAGTGAATTTAGGAAAAATAGAATAGTATTAAAATTTTTCTAAAGAATAGGTTTTGATAAAGGAAATAGAATGAGAACTCCAAGTCCACAGGAAAAATGTGTAGATATTTCCTACAGCCCAAAGGCTTCATCATTTGTTCCAAGAATATAGAAAGAATCTTGGGAAATACCTACTTCATTTTAATCCAGCCAGAAGGCTACTTTAGTAGGAATGCCTTTTATTTGTCCTGTGTTTTATACTTCGCAAAGCACTTCACAAGCATCATCTCACTTGATTCTTATAACTACCCCAGGGACAGATGGAGAAGTGAGAGAGTAGCTCCACTCCTATATGAGGAATCACATTTTATGGTTGATTAAGGTAGTAAATACCTAAACCAGGAACCTGAGATTCATGACTCCAAATTTGAAGCTTTTCTGTCGTTTGTAATTTATTAGGAATCAAAAAGTATCAATAATAGCAGCCAAAAAATGGAAATGATTAAAATACCCATCAGTACAATAAACAGCAAAGCATGTCCATTAAATGGAATATAATATAACTAGTGAACATGCTACAACTTGGATGAACTTCAGAAACATTAAATTAAGTGAAAAAAAAAACCCAGGCATGAAGACCACAAGCTATATGGTTACAGTTACTTAAAATAGCCAAAGAAGGCTCATAGAGACCTGAGACAGATTAGTGGTTACCTGGTGCTGGGGGTTGGGAACAAGGGTCTACTGCAAGTGGACACAAAGGATCTTTTAGGGGCCACAGAAATATTCTAAAATTGTTTTTTGGAAATAGTGGCACAACTTAGTAAGTTTCCTAGAAAAATCATAAACTGTTACAGCATACAGATATAAATTGATATGATTTGTAAATTGTATAGCATACAAAGTGCACCTCCAGAAAATCACTTTGAAAGACGGAATAGGAAGATTATTTTCTGACAGGTGATGCCAACCTGGCTGAGGGGACCCTACTTGAAGTCATCTGGCTCAGAAGAAACTACTTGCTTCTTGGGCAGACAGTGTGTGACTTGTTGGTTCTGCTCTACGTATTGAAAAGAGCACCATAAGCAGGAGATGACAGCCTCAAGGTCAGTGCAATGCTTGCTGCCTTCAACATTCTCACCAGCCCTCAACCAGACTAATGCAGCCTGCTCGGCCAGCCTCAGCCATCTTCATGCTGCTTGGAAGATGACTTTTCCACCTCTTTTTAATTTACAAAACAAATGCACATGAACATTATAAATCGAAGAGCTAAAGGTTTCCTGTTCTTTAAGGCCAGGAACTGGCAAAGGATTATGTTACTAGCCAGATGGGTCTTTTGTAACACTTTTGAGAACCAGCTCCAGAAAAGAAACAAGGAGAAGGCTTGGTGGCAGAAGTGAGTGCTATGGGAAAATGACAGAAAGCAAACACTCAAAAGGCTGCAGAGCTCAAGAAAGCAAGTGAAGTGGAAGTGAAGGTCAGCTAGGAGCTGTGTCTACATGGAAAATACAGCACCTTGATTTTCATGATAAAATTGCAAGTGAAAAAAGCTCAGTAAAAGAGATAGAAGCTTTCAAGTACCAATTGACCCATTATAGACATACTGAGTCCCCATATTCCTGGACTTGGACACTGACTTTACTTTCTACTCTGTCTTCCCAGCAGGATCTCAGCCTTTCTTCTCTTCAAGGTATCATTGTCTGCAGGACTTGGAGTTTTCTAAGGGTGCATGAAGACAATGTACCCCACAGAAAGCTCCACCTCTGGGTTGTCTGCACTCAACACCACTCTTTCCAACAGCACTGTGAGTGCATCTGTCCAAAATAGTGATGCCAGCATTAAGGGTTGCAAGTGAAGTAAATAAATGCTAAAATAAATGTAAGATCTTTTTGTTCACTCTAAGTAAAATTTCCCATATTCGAACTTCATATGACTTTTGTATATCAAATCTTTTCCCTGTCTCGTAAGTGGACTTCCATACTTATGGTCTGTTGCATATGATGAAAGACTTGATTGATAAAACTCAGTTATTTCTTTCTCACTTTGGGACTTTTTTCTGGAAGTCATATTTTTACCTTTACAATTTTAATACTATCAATTTATATTTTCATTTGCTTGCATACATTGGTACATTGATTCAGTATGAATAAGATCAACAAATGATTATTGGACTTGTGATCAAGCATTAAATGTTTTATTGTGCATCTGTCTTATCCACAGTTATACCACCCTGAACTTACCTAATCTTGTCTGATTTGGAAGTAAATAAGAGTTGGTGCTGGTTAGTATTGGACGGTATTACACATCTGTGTTTCATTTGGACACATTTTCAAAGGAAAAACTAGTAAACTGAAAATGTGAGAAGCAGCTTAGAGTTATGGGTATATTCAGAGAGTCCCATCCTTTGTAAAATGGAGTATTTATTTCATCATATGTCCCCCACACAGTAAGAATTAACATGCACAATTATTTAAAGGACATCATACTATTGACCAACACACTGGGTGTATATAAAAATATTTTGTAAACTATAAATATTATACAATTGTGAGCTGTTGTTAAAAATAGCTCTAATTTTAAATTTGACTCATACTCTCTACACGTTGGCATAGCTGGGAGATTTGCTTGGCTGCTAATCCTGAGAGTGAAGACTTGATAAGGGAATTGCCAGTTCCCACCTGATCCCTGTGGCCTGTTTGGTTGTTGTCTGTCCAAAGCCTGACCTTTGCTTGACATTCTCCCCTGGGAGCCTCTCTTCAGTTATCTGAGAAGCTCCCAGCAAACAGACCGAGCAAAGTCGGAAGCTTAACTTCCTTAGGAACCACTGCACTCACTTCACAGCCTTGTTACAAACTCTCTATAAGAAACATTGAAAACCCACATCTTCTGTATGAGTTGTAAACTTCTTAGCTCTGTCTCAGGAAGCAGACTTGCACCTGGATAATGAGAGAAATTAGATAAAATTTGGGAGAAACAAAGGACAAAGTTGGGAATGCCTTGTTAATAACAGAGATCCTTGACATTTGTGAAAATAAAATAATTTCTTTAGCCCAATTTGCCAATGTCAGTATAGCATAGTGCATATGTTTCCTCACCAGCAACACTGGGGCAATTTTAAATAAGAAGGTCATCATTGAAATAAACAAAAATGTCACCGTGGGATAGGTACACTTACTGGCCAGACATGCTGGTTCATTAGTTCAGGGGTAATAGTTGGAGGAAGAGCAAGAGAAGCCAGGTTACGATTAGGTAGGTCTTCTCTGAGCATTTCTGATAGCTGTTTAGGAAGATCTCAGGGACTGAGGTGTAGCTCAGTGGTACAGCACTTGACTGACAAGCTTGAGGTTTTGGAATAAATCCCCAGCATTGGGGAAAAAAAAGAGAAGCCTAATTTACCTGAAACCCAGTAGTTTGTCATGATTTCTCTTACTGTTCAAATATGTTTCTAATTTCCTAACTGACTTTGTATTTATTTTGTATAATTTTCTTTAAAGAAGTCCCTAACACTGTATAATCTTCAGGATGCATGGGACCTGGATCTATTCTTAACCACACTCTAACTTTTCTGTTTTGTTTTTGAACACCTAATAATTATTCTACCCCTTGAGGACAGCAAACAAGGATGACTGGCTCCTTCTTTTGGAAAAGCAAGCTTCCAGCAGAGACTTGTGTGAAACAAGCACCCCCAAGTGGGATGCTGCCTTGGAATCGGGTTTTATTGGAGCTGGGAGGGCTAAACTGGCCTGCAGCCTCAGGAAGGGTAAGCCTGAGTGAAGCAGAAGAGTCAAAGGCTTTCCAGGCAGGGGAGGTGTAAGCACAGTGGTTGAGAGGTGGAGCAAGTGTGGAAAGTTCAGCCCAATGTGGCTCAAGCTCAGTCCAGCATGGCTCAAGTGTTAGTTAGGATTCAAGTTGAAGCTGGAAGGGTGAGCAGAGTCCCATTCTGGAGGAGCCAGACCCACTGGCCATCCGTTCTGTCTGAAGGGCAAGGGCCACCAAGCATTTTAAGAAGGGACCAACAGGATCAGATTTGTGCTTTTAAAGGTTATTCTAGCTGTATTGTTGAGGAAGGGGAAGAACCAAGTAACAAGTCACCAAGGAGACTATCAGTCCATTGTTGCAGACAGCAGGGATGAAGGGGAATAGCCAGAAATGCCATAGGAACTCAAGACCTGTTAATGTCTAGGACTCTAGGATTTACAATGGGAGAGAAGGAGCAAAAGGAAACATTCTCCATCAGTTGGTGGATGAAGATAACTTCAGAACTGTGGAATCCTCAGGGTGGGGTGAGAAGCTGAAAGAGGGATGTCAAGATACTGGTTTGAGGTAGGTTGACTTTAGGCACTAGTGAGATACTTGGCGATTTTCTGAATGGTTTCATGAAATACTCTTGAGCTTGAAGGTATACATTTTATCTAAGTAAAATGACACTTTTAAAATAGATGAAGGTAAATATAGTATATTAAATCTGCAAATGATGAGAACCCATTGTAACATAAATCAGAGGGCACATAGAAATGAAGTTAATTAATTATTATTATTTAATATGTAAATATTAAATATTTTAAGATAAACTCATATAATTCATGCATTCATTCTCTTTATCATTTTAAACAGAAGTATCTACACCAAAATTTTGAAATAAGAATAATTCATGAAATTACCAAATTTTCCTGAAATTTGGGGGTTATTAAAATTAGAAAAAAATTGTAGGACACATTATCCCTAGAAAATACCAACTGCCCAAAGTACACAATCCATAGGAAAGTAATTCATTTTTATAATTTTAAATAAAGGCTTAGACCAAGGTTAGACTAAGGTAGGCAAGATATACATGAGTAGTTAGGAGCCTCTGATTGTTCCTTTTAAATATTTATTACTTACTGAAATACCTGCCTGGTGAGAGCTGGTGCTGCTGATTTTTGGAGATGCAGATGAGTCTATTTACTCTCTCTCCTTGAGTCTCTGTTAGTACAGGATGTGGTATTTGCTGGGCGGGGAGCAATAGGCAACTATTGTGAATTATGGCTGTGGAGTGTGGCCATGGGGGTGATATTAGAGCTAACCACTTAATGGTAGATAATGATAAAGTCCGAAGCTCTGTTGCGGCTTAGAGAGCCCTTTACATCAAATACTTAACATTTATAAATTAAGCAAATGCAGGGCAGATTGCTGGTGGTTCTTAAAAGACAGAATGGAAGCAAGACACCAAAGTAATAACTCTACCCAAGTATGTGAATCAGGGACAGTTTCCGCCTCATTTCCACCTTCTCCCCAGCTCCTATGCCAAAGTCTAGTTTGGGTTTTTGTCCTCACACATCTGTGCATTTGCTCAGAGACCATCTGCCAGCCTGGAAAGCTTTTTCAACTTCTGCAACTTCTCTAATTGCACTCATGTCTTCATCTGCAACTCCTCTGCTCTCCCTTCCCTGGCGCCTGGCTCTGGGCTGGAGGTGGCTCTGTTCTGCAGTACTGTCAGCTGTCTCTCAGAATGATGAACCATGGAGGAGGAAAGACTGGATTGATTTCTGTTTTTCTGATTGCAATCTTAGCTCCCAGCATGGATCTATGCCACAGCAAGTAGTTGGTAGATGTGTATTGAACAAACAAGTAACTTTTCTAGAAGAAGCTAAAGGGAAAATAGACTGAAAGAAAAAAAAACTCAACTTTCCTTAAAAAGGGAACTGCCAGTATACTGAGAGATATCTGAGGGTACCTAATAGAGAATCAAGAAGTTCAAAAGAGACTGGAGGATAGTTTAACTAAAAAAAGTGGTGTTGGGAAAACCGGATGCCTATATGAAAAAGTATAAAAATTTTTCCCAAGATAGTGATTTTTTTAAAAGTAAAAATTGCTAATATTCAAAAGGCTTGTAGTATTGCTGACTCTAAAAGTAATTCTATAAAAAACATAAGGTGACCAAGTAAAAATCTCAAAATACAAAATACTGATGCTTGGAACATATATTGGATTTTTTGTCCCTTGGTACTGAGAAATTTCTGAGGAAATGTTTTAGCCGTGGTCAAATGGCAGTTTGATTACTCAACAGATTTTTATCCAATAGATTTAGTTTGTGGATAATACTTACGGAAAGATTCCATGACCTAGGATCATGCATAAGTTACGATTATTAAGCACAGTGATTTGTAACAAACATACTGTATCTAAATAACCATTGTTCTTAATGCAGTGTCCTCAAGAGGAAATATTTTTTTTTCAGTGATTCTGCCTCAAAACAAAACATGCTAATGCTTCTTCTGGAATCTTTTCCACAGTCGTTCATGAAACACCTAGATTTCTCGGAAGAAATGCAAATGAGACTTTATGTATTCTGAGTCGTTTCCAGTGAGAAAACTGAAAATATATAGGCTGGTTTTCCAACTAGTTAAAACTGAACACAAAGAAGGATTTTTTTTTCATTATAGGAATCAAATTTAGGACCTTGGACTTTTTTTTTTCAGCTTTAATTGAGTTTATTGGTACATTTTAGGGATACAGTACAGTTACATTCATTGTTGGGATCTTGTACCTCTACATGACAAGTCTTGATTCTCATTTTTTCCCCTTACCCCTGCCCTCCCTTCACTCCCTCCTCCCCTCCCCATCTACAAACACTTTATTTTCATCTTTTCATTATCTCACATTTTTTTCTTTTCCCTTTTTACTCTTCCCCTACCCATCCCACCTTCCCTACACCTTTAGCTCCTTTCTTCCCATTTCTAAATGTCAGTAATCTTATTAGGATCTTATGTATTATTGCAGATTATTCACACCAGGGAAACTATTTGGTATTTACACATGTGTGACTTATTTATTTCACTTAGGAGTATATCTTCAATATGTATCCATTTTCCTATGAATGAATCTATTTTCTCATTCTTTATGGCTGAGTAATATTCCATTTTATAGAAAAACCACATCTTCTTTATCCAGCTTCCAATGGATAGGCAAATGGACTGTTTCCAAGATTTAGCTATTACAAACTGTGCCGCTATAAACATGGGTGCGCATACTTCTCTGTGATATGATTCCTTTAGTTCTTTTGGAAAGATACCCAGCAGAGGGATGGCTGGGTCAAATGGAACCTCCAGTCCAAGCTCTTTGAGGTATCTCCATATTGATTTCCATAGTGGTTGCACCAGTCTGCACTTCCACCAACAATGGAGAAGGGTTCCTTTCTCCCCACAATCCCTTCAACACTTGTTATTGTGTGATTTCTTGATAGCAGCCATTCTTTGTGGGGTGAGGTGGAATCTCAGTGTTGTTTTCATCTGCATCTCTCGAATGATTAGTGATGTGGAACATTTTTTCATATATTTACTTGCTGCTTTTACTTCTTTGTCTGAGAAATGTCTGTTCATTTCGGATGCCCATTTTTGAATTGGGTCTTTATATTTGGGGGGACTGATTGTTTTGAGTTCTTTATATATCCTTGATAATAGTCCTTTGTCTGAGGAACAGCTGGTAAAAATTTTTTCCGACGTTGTAAGGACCTTGGATTTTTTGAGGCAGGCGCAGCACCACTGAGCTACATCCCTGGCCCCAAAGGATTCTCTACAGATTTGAGCCATCCAACAAGGAATGAATTTTTGGATGTGCTCTTTTTCACTGATGATATTCAAGAAAACAATAAATAGTCACTTTTAGACAATTGAGAATTAATGTATTTCAAAGGTTCTTTCAAATCTGAGAGCATGTGATTCAGTAACTATCTTAGCAATTATTCTGTAGACACAGCAAGTATATATTATAATCTGCATGTATCAAACTCTTTCTTCTACAGGTCTGTAGGGTCTCCTGACTACTTCAAAGGCCACTTTATTACAGAAATCTTTCTATATGAAATATCATTCCCATAACCTTCTTATTTCTCCCTTACCCTGTACATTTTCCTCCATAGAGCTCCATCTCATATGTCTGTATCTACATATTATTTATGTATTGTCTGTCTCTCCCAACTAGAATGCAAGCTGCATGAAAGAAGACACTTTGTAAGTGTTGATCACTGTTCTAAACAAGAAATTAAATTAGAATCTGACAGGTGTTTTGAGTTTAGTAAATTTAAAAAAATTCAACATTTAAACATTATGTATGGCAAACATATCCTAATAAAAATAAATTTTAAAATGAAAAAATATACATATATAATTGCAAATATAAAAGAAAAAACACAATTCCACTATTTTTATATAATATGTACCCTAAAACTTGCATATCTGTCACCATAGCTTATCTGCCTATACACAATTAACAGAATGGATTTGTGTTATAATATATATGTTTTATTTAAAAGATTTTTAACAAAATGGTAATTATTTTTATCTAAAATGTTATTATGAAACTGAATAGCTCATTTTATTTACTGTACTTGGCTTTCATCTCTTACCATTATTGCCAGGAAATCACACTTGTTTTCAAATAAAAAGATATGCCTCCACTGAGATTACACAAAAGTTATGCTGCAGGCTGTAAACAAAACCAATGAAGCTAACTACCCTGATCTGATCATTACCCAATGTATATACGGATACAAGTATCATAGTGTACCTTATGAATATACAAAATTATGTCATCAAAAAATAAACTTTATAAAATGAACTCATCATTTTAATCTCATCATCATTTCTCTCATTAGTATCACTGAAAAGTGTCATAGTTATTATTGGAGGTTGAATAACAGAATGAATTAAAATCAAAAGAACCATTAATGGGCTTTTACTTCCTAATGTCAAAACATACTACAAAGCTACAGTAATTAAAACCATGTGGTATCAGCATAAGGATAGAAAGATAGGTTACAGGAAGAGAAGTGACTGTTCAGAAATACACCCTTACATTTACGGTCAATTAATTTTCCCATAAAGATGCCAAGGCAATTCAATAGAGGAAAATAGTCTTTCTAATATCTAGTGTGAATATAATTGGATATCAATAGGCAAATGATAAAATTATACCCTCACTTTATGCATGCACACGTACAAACACATGTGGGGATCATGAGTATTGGTTGTAAGTACCGTTAACTCTAGTAACTCCATATGTGTTGTTTCTCCAGTTTAGCAGGTAGAGTGTTTCCTTTGTGGAATTCCTGAAAGTTAACAGTTTCTTGTCTCTGACCTTTAGATGTGTGGTTGTCCGGGTTACTACTACTCACGGTGGGTTGTTTTGGTGAACCTGTTTGCTCTTTTCCTGTGTGACCTTTCAGTTACTATGGTAAACCCATCCCATAATAGTTTGTGGTTTTTTGCTTTAAAAGGCCGGTGCTTGCCGGCAATAAACGCCGCCTTGATCAGACTCTTGTCTTGGCGTCCTTCCTTTCTCTCTGCCCCATCTCCACCCCGCTGCTCTTTCAGGTTTGAGACACTGCTGGACAGTGCTCTGCGTCGCCGGCTCGCGACAAACACATACCAATTAAGTCAAATGGGTAAGAAGTCTAAACATAAAAATGTAAGATTATAAAGCTACTAGAAGAAAAAAAAGAGTAAATCTATGTGACCTTGGGTTAGGAAATGATTTGAATATAACACCAAAATGCTAGCAAAAGAAGAGAAATGGTGAGTTAGACTCCACCAAAACTAAAAACATTTGCTATTCAAGAGACACTAAAAGACAAGCTACAGAATGGGAAAAATATATATAAATTATATTTCTGATAAAGAACTTGTGTGTAGAATATGAATAACTCAGAATCAGTAAAAGGACAACTCAACTTAGAAAAAAGCAAACAACTTGAATAATTTTACAAAAGAAAATATATGATAATCATTAAACACAAGAAGTTATATTCAACATCATTTTGCACTCACTAAAATGACTGTTATTAGAAACACAAACAATAGCAGATGTGGGTATAGAAAAATCAATGCTTATCTATTGCTGATGAAAGTATAAATGGTCCAGACCTTTTGGAAAATACTCGTAGTTTCTTTAAAAGTGACTTTGTCATATAAATAGTAATTCCATTCCTGAGTGTCTACCCAAGATACATGAAAATATATGGCCAAAGACTTGCATGTAAATGTTCTTAGCAAAATTATTCATAATCCAATTTTACAAATTTTACAAAATATTCACCAATTGCTGAGTATATGAGAGAAGTGTCATATATTATAAATGTGGTGATAAGTTTATTTTTATAAGTATATACATTGTAATAGATGCTTATACATTTAAATGCTAAAATTTCATCATCATGAAGTCCTATAAAGTATGTATATATTTTAACATATTCTCAGAAATATATGCATAATTACAAATTAGCATCTCTTTAATTTTCAGCTTAGATACAAATCTGAGTTTCAATTCCAACATTTCCACTTCTTAGCTATGTGCCCCCGAGCAAGTTACTTAACCTCCCTAGGCCTATATTAGTAAAATACGGGCAGCAATATACACTAAAGGATTGTGGGATTAGCACTAGGATAGCACAATATCACTTTTTAATAAATCTTACTCAGTACTATTATTGATGTTTTAGTTGAGAATCTATTGTTTTACTAATAAGCAAAAGGAGGAAAAAGGAAGCCATTTGATTCAGAGGAGAAAGACACTTCTTCCCTTCCCATTGTCTGGCTTCCTGTATTTCACTTAATCTCTTGGTGTCTCAATTGCGAAAATCTGTAGTGAGGATCATGTTATTTCTCTCACAAGATTTATGGCTAGGAAAAATGATATGAACACATTTTGTAAGCTGCAAAATACAATAAAGGTATAAAGTGCTGTATTATTTCAGCCTCTGTTTCTATCCATATCACCCATGGTATGTTTATAGGAGAACCAAAATAACTACCTATAGGGTATTGTGGGGTCATTCCTGAACTCCTACCATATAATGAAAGAATCTTTTCATGGCCGTGGAGTAGTGGCAAGTCATTTTCAAAATAAGTTTTTTCCCCTTGTAGTTTGAACACAGAATGGGAAGAACTATATCACTCTCTATCTGAAACACTCTCTGCCTGTCCTCAGGAGCTATCAGGCTCAGCTAAATATGGCCCTGGCCACTATGTTAATAATCCCTGCTGCTTCTGAGACCTCCATCTACCACTGATGTGACATTCTTTGTGTTCAAATGTCTAGCTGACGTCTGATGCTTAAAACAGCCCATGCTTTCACCCTCCTTGCATTGTCACAGCCCTACATCACCACGCTTAAAAGGCTTCTGCAGCCGCTCCTAGCACCAGTTGCTGCCTAGCTTTCCCACTTGCTTCCTTGCCTGCCTCTGGCTGTCTTGAATGCCTGCTTCTACCAGTAACCTATAGGTCTGACGAAGCAGGGACCATGTCTACCTTTGGCTACCGAAGAGGACTTAGTAAATATGAATCCATTGATGAGGATGAACTCCTGGCCTCCCTGTCAGCTGAGGAGCTGAAGGAGCTGGAGAGGGAGCTGGAAGATATTGAGCCTGATCGCAACCTTCCTGTGGGACTAAGGCAAAAGAGTCTGACTGAGAAAACGCCCACAGGGACATTCAGCCGAGAGGCACTGATGGCCTATTGGGAAAAGGAGTCCCAAAAACTCTTGGAGAAGGAGAGGCTGGGGGAGTGTGGAAAGGTAGGCTCTTGGGACATTTCTTTGGCTAATCAATCCCACCACCCATTCCCTCACCCTAAACCAAGGCCCCTTTGTTTTCTCTAACTCTCATTCCCTATCACTTTAACTTCCTTATAACTTATTTGTATCCATTACCGAAACATTTCTCACCCTGCAACAGGCATGTAACTCTTGCAGTCACCCAGTGAATCATAAGTAAAAATCTTAGCTGGGGCTTTATGGTTGACTAAAAGTTGGAACCTTGAGAAGACAATAATTCACAACCAGTACATATGAGTTTAAATATTTTGCCAAAAATAAGTGTTGCTTGAGCTGTAAGTTGGTGATGTGGTATAGTATCTGTTTCTCATACAATTTAAAAAAGCTAAGTACATTTATTACTATTGTTTTCCTTGCAATAGTGAGTACAACAAAAATAGTTCTGCTTCCAGAAAAGAAATATGGGGTAGTAGGAAGTATACGGGGCTGAGGGTCAAGGGGCCTTACTTTTAGTCTTGCTCTGTCCCCAAGTTGTTGGACTTTGAACAGATTTTCAGTTCTTCAGGATTAGCTTTCCATTTGTCTTCTAAGGAAGTTCATTCAATAGGGCTCTCTCTCTCTCTCTCTCTCTGTCTCTGTCTCTCTCTCATCTCTCTCTCTCTCTCATGTGTGTGTGTGTATCAAGAACCCCTTTGAAATTCTGACATAATCTAGACTTTCCTCAAGAAAACTGCACATGTGCAAATATACCCATACTTTTGCATAGAATTTCAAAGTACTGAAAGCCATCTGAGGACCCAGGTTAAGTATGCCTATGCAGATGGTCTCTAAGGAGCCATCTGTCTATATGATGGTGATTCTGAGGCCAGAAGGTGTGCTCATATTACAGCTCAGGTCTACCAAGCTCTTATGTACTTCCCAGTAAACAGTTATTTTGAATTTTCCACATGCGTCATTACCAGAAGGAGATTGAAAGACTATGGTCTGGGAAAGTCATTATGACAGTAAGATATTAATATATGAAAAAAAAGTCCCGACCTTGTGGAAGAACACAGGTCAAGAGCGATAATTTAAAACCACTGCATTCTACTGAAATCACCAAAATGGCTTCCGGCCAGCGGGAAACCTTCTACCACCCTAATCTAGATACTGTGAGATGATCTTGATGATAGGTGTTTGGGCACATTTTCAGAGAGATATGTGTGAACTTTGTCCATGTCAATCATCTCAGGAAAGGCCACTGGGACCAAGCCAGAATGTGCCAAGACCGCAGTTACTGCCTGTGCTGAGCAATTAGAAGGGACACTCGTGACCAGCCAGTAGTTAAGCTAATCAAACCCTCCACAACCATAATTTTAAGAGGTTTCCTTTTTTAAAAAGGTGGGAGTGAATGTCAAACGTTTGATGAAACTGAATGATATTTTCATTCCACTTATTAAAGAATTTCCTTCAAAGAAAAACTAAAATTGTCTCTGCCTATCCAAGACATGCAGCCCGTGTAGCAATAACCCCACAAAGGCATTTTAATGTCATAATGTCATGACAATGGCAGGGCCTGAAGGACAAAGCTTGTTGTCAGCTGTTGATGAGGCCCAGCTGATCCTGCCAAGGATTTTGCTGATCCCTGCCAGTGGCTTATCGGCCCAATTAGAGAAGCCGTCTTGTTGGTGAACTTGATTTCTCTCTCGGGCGGCTAGCTTTTCTCCCACTCCACTCTCCACTGGCCAGCTGTCTCTGTAGTCACAAGGAGTGCAAGGAAGAAGGCTGCTGATGGGGAGTGTAAATCCATTTCCACCACAGGAGAAAAAATTCAAAGCAGCTGAAAGGGGAGGGAGCTTGGCAGCCACCCAAGTGAAAGGCAGCACAGTAGGAACTGAGGAGGAGTTGAGGGTCCCGGTGGTCAGGCACTTGGCTCTGTAAAGGTTTATAAAAATCCTGTTCAGCACCTATTGATTGACAGCCTTCTGCACATCTGGGTTCACACAAATGTGTGCTGCATTTGAGCTCTGGGGACCTCTGGACCTGCGATGGTCACAGACATAGGTGCCAATAAGTTTCCTCTCCTTATCGCATTTCCTTCCCACCTTTCTGCACATGAGAACTGAGACTAGGAGGTGTTAAGAAATGTATTGAAGGTTAACAGCATCTAGGTGAACTGAAATTCAAACTAGGCTCTGTTGGCGTGAGACTGTCCTTCTCAAATCTGTGGGTGCTCCACCAGCAGATGAAGCAACAGCTGAGAACTCTGACTTCTAGGGCTCCCCACTATCTGCTGAATGAGAAACTCTGGTCTAAGGAGCCCTCCGGGGAATTACGACACACAGAGAAATGATGGCATGAAGAACAACTCCACTCTTGTACTTTCTCTGCAACCCAGAGACTTATCTAAAGCCAACCAGTTCTGTATGGGTAGAAGAAACAGGAAAGAACTGAGAACCAAGCCTCTCACCTCCTAATTCATGTGATGTTTCTGGGGAGGTGATCAGGAGAAATGGCTGCCACCTCCTTCCCACTGCCTTATTTATTCTTCAAAGGGACCACTGGTCACCTTCTCCAAATTACTGCCCTCACCACCTCACCTCCACCTCCTCACAGAATCTATGCCCATCTTCCCTCCTCTGTTCCCCAAAGCACCAGGATTAACTCCAAAGCAGGCAATACAGGAGATCTGTTCCCACCCACCCCAGATAATTTCTAAAGGAGGCAAAGTTTGTATTTTGCACCCTCCCGCATCCTCTCTTTAGATCCCTCTCTTCCTTCAGATATTTCTAGATGCTCCACACCTGGAGGGGACTATCTTACATTACCTAGGATAATCTAGATTTTACAACTAAAATTCCTGCATCCTGGGAAACGCTCAGGCTCAGGCAAACAAACCAGAAATGTCACCTTACTCCCACCAACCTTACCAGCACTCTCTCCTAGGGCTAGTCCACACTGTGAGCACCTGTTAACCCATGTCAAATTAGATCTCTTCAGTAAACAAATTTTTGTTGAGTCTCTCCTACAGGCCAACTCTGGGTGAGGTGAGCAAAGAACACAAGGGTACTGCTCTCTCCCCATGAATCATCTATTTGGAAAAAGGACAAATAAAATAAATGTGACAGGCAGTTTATTGGGGTGGTGCAGTGTTTGAAAACGTATTGCAGAGACAATTTGAGGGAGTGTCAAAGAAGGCTTTCTAGAAGAGATACATGTTCTGCTTTGCTAAATGACAGGTTCAGATATTGTATTTCCAGCATATTTAGAGGGGGATACAGGTCTTGTAGATAGAGCTTAAAGGTTTCCAAAACACCAAAGGGGATAATATGCCAATGTAGCATAAAGAGCAATAGACCTTGGATTTTGAGACAGTCCCCTTTTCTCCAAATATGAAAAAACACACTTACTGTCATGCACATACATAGCCTAGATGGACTGGAGTTATAAAAACACACACAAAGGAATTTAGGGTGGGTGTGAGACTTTGTCTCCAATTTTTCCTTCTTCCAGCTAATCCATTTCCTCCAGTGCTGGTCTCCCTCTTTCTCCTCATATATTTACTCTCTCTCTCTCTCTCTCTCTCTCTCTCTCTCTCTCTCTCCCACACACACACACACACACACAAACTCCCTCTTTCTCCTCATATATTTACTCTCTCTCTCTCTCTCTCTCTCTCTCTCTCTCTCTCCCACACACACACACACACACACACACACACACACACACACACACACACACACACACGAAGAAGTGAGTAAATTAAGACTACATGTCATCACATCACAGGAGTGGCTGACCTCTTCCCAGGCCATCACTTGGTGCCTGCCACTCCAAACAAGTGGATAACTGGAGGCTATTTTGTGATAGCAACTGGGCAAACAAACCTAGAAACAAGTGCAGTTTCCAAATCTTGATCCACATGCCTTGGGCAGCAACACCCCTTAGAGGAAAAAATTAAACCCCAGAAAAACCACTTTCCAGGGTAGAGTACAATCAAGACTTTAGGGAAGAGGTAGCACCCTAGACTTCAGAGAAGGCAAAGAGAAAGGACTAAGAAGACTGCAGGAAAGGAAGTTGGACTCTACCAACATTTTCCAGACTTAAAAAAAAAAAATATTTCTAAAGGAGAAAGAAAGGGTCATTTAGATTTCTCTGTACAGCAAGAAAAGATAGAGATAGAACAAAGCTGTGTTTACCTGAAAGCCTCTCTTAATTGACACATGCTAAATAAATATAAAACCACCAGACTGGGCAATGACTTCAAGGTTATCTACCATTTTATGTTGGTTCACACTGATGATCAGAATACAGCGAGTGTCAAGGATGCCCATCTCTCCTGTCTGGTGATCTGCAGTCCGTCTCTTGTAACTCTGAGCTTACTGAGGTTTCAAGACGATTCCTGAGAAGGGCGACCTGAATGTTTTTCAGCATGGAGTGGGCTTTGACCTCCTGCTGTGCTGAGTAGATGCTCATGGTTGATGGGAGTCTCTGAGTCCCTGCACCAGGCCCTACCACAGAAATCAATAAATGTGAAGGAGTAGATGATACCCTATGTTCTGTCCACCCTGGACAAGTGGGGCAGAGAGCACTCGGCTCACATCACATCTGCTTTTTACAGCAAGTCTGGGAAAGAATTTTGAACATTAAATAAAGGGAACTAATTACCGTGTCATATATTTTTGTTGTCATTTGTTTGAGACAAAAAAAAAGAAAAGAAAGGACTGGGTGCTGGTTTCAGAAGAAAAGTTTGGATTGGCTAAAATGCAGTGAAAAAAGGAGTTAAACAGTATAGAGTCTGTGGTCAAGCAAAGAAATATAGTATTAAGTGTTTTCTAAACCCCTACTAAACTGACTTACTTATGTAAATTGACAAAATGATAATAATATTTTTTTATTCCATAGCTTGAATTTTGGACACTCTATACCAAACAACTGTTGGTAGAAAAAGCCATTGATTGTTATGCAGCAAAATATTATCCTTGGTCACCTGAATTAGAACAGAAGCACGGAATTGTTAATTTTGTCATTATAGGTTTCTATGGCACTTGCTGTGTGTTATTCTGGAAATAAAATGTGCTTTAAAATGAAACATTTAATGATGACACTAAAACTCCTCAGGTTGCAGAAGAAGACAAAGAAGAGAGTGAGGAGGAGCTGATCTTCACTGAAAGTAACAGTGAGGTGTCTGAGGACGTGTACACAGAAGAGGAGGAACAGGACGAATCCGAGGAGGAAGATGAGGAAGAAGAGGAAGAAGACAGTGAGGAAGAGGAAAGTACTGAAGCCCCAAAAGGTATTAATGGAACTGTAAGTTATGATAGTGTCAATTCTGAAAACTCTCAGCCAAAGATATTTAGGAGTCAAGTCGAAAATATAAATTTAACTAATGGCAACAGTAGTAGGAACACGGAGTCCCCAGCTGCCATTCACCCTTGTGGAAATCCTACTGTGATTGAGGATGCTTTGGAAAAAATTAAAAACAACGACCCTGACACCACAGAAGTCAATTTGAACAATATAGAGAACATCACAACACAAACCCTCACCCGCTTTGCGGAAGCCCTCAAGGACAACACGGTGGTAAAGACGTTCAGCCTGGCCAACACACATGCTGACGACAATGCAGCCAAAGCCATCGCAGAAATGCTCGAGGTCAACGAGCACATCACCAGTGTGAACGTGGAGTCCAACTTTATCACTGGCAAGGGGATCCTGGCCATCATGAGAGCGCTGCAGCACAACACAGTGCTCACAGAGCTGCGCTTCCACAACCAGAGGCACATCATGGGCAGCCAGGTGGAAATGGAGATCGTCAAGCTGCTGAAGGAGAACACCACAGTGTTGAGGCTGGGGTACCATTTTGAGCTCCCAGGACCAAGAATGAGCATGACGAGCATTTTAACAAGAAATATGGATAAGCAGAGGCAAAAGCGGATGCAGGAGCAAAAACAGCAAGAGGGACTCGACGGAGGATCCAGTCTCAGGACTAAAGTCTGGCAAAGAGGAACACCTGGCTCTTCACCTTATGCATCTCCCAGGCACTCTCCCTGGTCATCCCCCAAACTCCCCAAGAAAGTCCAGACGGTGGCCCCTCCCCCTCCCCCTCCCCCTCTTCCTCCCCAAATGCTGCCTCCTCCTCCACCTCCTCCTCCTCCTCCACTGCCAGAGAAAAAGCTCATCACCCGAAACATTGCAGAAGTCATCAAACAACAGGAGCATGCCCAGCGGGCACTACAAAATGGACAGAAAAAGAAAAAAGGCAAAAAGGCTAAGAAACAGCCCAACAATATCTTAAAGGAAATAAAAAATTCCCTGAGGTCAGTGCAAGAGAAGAAAATGGAAGACAATTCCCGACCTTCTACCCCACAGAGATCAGCTCATGAGAACCTCATGGAAGCGATTCGGGGAAGCAGCATGAGACAGCTAAGGAGGGTAAGTAACCCCAGAACAGACATTCAGGAGCAGGTGTAAAGAATGAGTCCAGCCTCCACGGCATGGTGGTACGAAAGTCTCCCGCTTCTCCAAATACTCATTAATATTCTAGATGTTTCAATATGGGAGAGCAAGTGTGAAACATTAGGAGCAGGCACATGCGTGAGCACATTTCCATATGAGAGGCTTCTGCTTTAGGACATTCCAAATATGAAAAACAAATCAACAACAACAAAAAAAACAATTTTTTAAATGAGAGAATCAGGGGGTATAATCTGCACTCAAAAACTTGTTGAAAATTTCAGAAGTGGCTTACAACCCATTTTATAATATAAAATGGGAATGCCAAGCAGCAACAATGCATCTTTATTCCGTCCTTCTCAGAAAATCCTGCTAGAGACAGACCCTACAGATTTTCTTTCTTTTTTTTTTTTTTTTTTTTTTTTTTTTTTTTTTTTTTTTTTTTTTTTTTTTTTTTTTTTTTTTTTTTTTTTTTTTTTTTTTTTTTTTTTTTTTTTTTTTTTTTTTTTTTTTACTTTACTGTTTGTGTTGCTTCATTGAAAGAAAATCCCCTATTTTTGTAGGTGGAGGTTCCGGAAGCTCTGCGATAAAAAACAGGCTCTAGAAGACGACAGAACTATTGAGTGGTGTTAAATGACATGCATTGTGAGATGTTTCTAACACACCTTCTTTAACTTGAAGTGATCCCTGCCTTTAAAGCTAGCCTACCTAGGATTTCCAAAGAGAATTTTAAGAAACAATCAGTGTTTCTTCTGTAAATATGAAAATAAACTTCTTTTTTATGACATGAGATTTATATGGGCAGGGAGTGGTTAAAGATCCTCTTCATATCTCTGGATGTGTTGGTGACTCTGAGTTGTAATGACTTATAGAAATGTGCTGTTATTTTTGTAATCCCAATAAATTTGGATTGAAGGTTTATTTTTTTTAAGCCAAACCAATATTTTTTTGAGTTGATAATCTGTCAAGTATGTACATAACATTTCTAAATATGAAAAATATTACGTTTTCACCCAAAAGCAGTTTAAATTGTTTAAACTTGTTTCCTCATGGCCAAGAAAATCTGACTAAATCTCTTTTGTACGAACTAGAATCAATGGGCCAGGGATGTAGGTCAGTTGTGCTGTGCCTGCCTTGCAAGCACAAGGTCCTGAGTTCGATTCCCAATACCAAAAAAAGAGAAAAAAAAACTGGAATCAGTAATTTCCTTAAAAGTCTCTTTCGGTAGTAAAAAGTTGGGAAAAATTCGAATGTGGTGCTCATTATCCTGAATTTATTGATATCAGAGCCAGATACTCCTGTATTTCCACAAGTGTGATAGGTAGTCAGAAATCAGTTCATTTATTTATTATTAAAATCAACTATTTCTTGGAGGAAAAAAGTGGAAAGTTAGGAAGTTTCTTAGCAGGGAAGAAATAGGCCTATGGGAGTTCCTGAAAAGGAAGACCCCAAAATTCTGAGCAAGCTTGGAGTTGGTGTTAAAGATGCACCACTCCATCTCTTTCAAAACATTCCCTAAATAAAGCTTAGTCCAGTGGTTTTGGCTTTTAAAAAATTGATTAATTTTTGCCATATACAAATTGTACTCATGTCAATACAAATACACCCGAGAGCATGGGCTCATGAATTTGCAATCCCAGCTATTATTTTGTTCCACCCTTTGTCACTGAATATCTCAATTCAAATAAGAAAAAGAATTATCAGAGATTATCTTTACTCCATTCTGGGGCTCCTGTGCTAATTTATGAAAGCTATAAATCCCATCTAAAATCCTTTGTATTAACTGTGATTAACAATTTATCCTTTGCGTCCTACAGTTTAGAACAGTGGCCTTGGTAAGCTTTCTGGGCCACCCATTCAATAATCATATTTTCTTCATGGACAGAGTGTTGGATTATCTTCAATCAAGAGGATTCTATTTCACTAGAAAATTTCTCCAGTGGTTCTTGAGTCTGTTTCTTCTGGTCTGTCTTTATTGTTCAGCCATCCTCTTACTGAATAAGAAGAAATTATGTAATCATTTAAATCATTAAAGAGGATTTCAATGGCCTGTGAGCGGTCAGTGCTATAGCTCTGTATGAGGGGAGTTAGGTGACATTTTCTGTACTGAGTTTTGTCATGTATGTTTCATAAACTCAAAAGATGCAACCCTATACAATAGACGAAGACACTGAGGCACAGAAAGGTTGGGGTCACACATGAGACTGGTAATTTCTGATGGCAAAGCTCAGGCTCTTCAGTGTCATTGTGTCATTGCCCTTCTCGCCTTACACCCAGACTTAAATGTCTCCAAGGCCATCCACTCTTAGAACCAGTGCGGAGGTCGCTATTTCCCTCGACTGTGACTTTACTTGTTTCACCATCATGTTCATTCTTGCTCAAAGAAAAAAGAAGTGAAAGTTTAGATTTTTAAAGCATATGGGGTGTGTGTGTGTGTGTGTGTGTGTGTGTGTGTGTGTGTGTCTTTGGGTGTGTGTTGAGAACACAAAGTTAAGGCCTTTCTTTCTCCTGATCCTTGTATGAGGACAGGGCTCTTCTACACAGAAGGGGAGGAGTGAAAGGCAAATGGCTTCCAACTCTGTTGAGGCCGAGGAGCAAATGTTTGCAGACACACTGGTCACTGGTAATACCATAGAGGAGTCCCAGACACGGGATATATGGCAGCTCTCCTGAGTGAGGAAGGAATGGACCACCCTGGTGTTCTAGGAGGTAGCTGGGCTGGCGAGACTAGCCAGGCTTTTTCCTTGGAAGTCCCTGAGAAGCTATTTTCTACTTTGTCTTATTAAAGGCTGCCTTTGTACTTTAGAAGAGTGCAGATTGTGCTTACCAGGCACTCATAAAATTTAAAGAAAGATACAGACCCTCACATTCATTACACAAAGCAAAATATTGTAATATCCATAAGACGACATGCATGATATGCTCAGACACTGAGTACATTAATCATTAAGGAAAAACATTTCTAGGATATGTTATGCAGGATCCAGTACTGTGAATATACAAGGTCACAATGTAGTGGAATAATCAGTAGTCACCAGAACAGGGATCCCAGTTCATCCTTCCTGCAAACTCACAGCTCTGGTAGGAAAACTAATTAGTTGGTCTTCCATAAAGAGCTTTCAACTCACTAATGGAAACCTGGGCAAGACCAGATGAAGCATTTAGACTGTGATTTATATGTTCACGTTGATCTCTGAAAATACACCTCATCCTGATGTGAAATGGGGCCAGAATGTAGAGTCTCACTCTGCTTCAGGGGTCTGCAGTCATAGATATTTAATAACTCAGTGTTAGCAGGATCTGGATTTAACACCTGCTCTGAGGTCATTACTACCAGTGAGTGAAAGGAACAGAGTAACAGGCTGCATTGTGTAAAATGAGATACTCTAAAGACTGGGGTATGTCAATATGTTCTTGAAAAGATCTCATAATTACTTCCTCTTTGTTTCTGTGAAGCTCTTAAAGTGGGCTTTATTTTCATTAATCACCAAATAGCATGATACAAAAAGTGAAGAAAAGAAATTAAGAAGTAAGCTACTCTCATTGGTGAGATGAACTTCCACAGATGTTTTCTGTGAAAAATATCTGCCATATTCCAGGTACTCTTCTGGACACAGGAGATACACAGTGATCTGAGTAGATAAGGTGGCATCTTCATGAACCTCTAAGGCAAGGAGAGAGCTTGTGTTACTCCATGCACTTGGGAGTTCATCTATCCAGTGGCTATTAATATATGAGGCACTCTGCTCCATGCTAGTTAGATCAAAGTGAACTAGAAAGTGTTCTTTACCTCAAAGCATTGAGAATCCTAAAGAAATCAACCCTTCCAAAGGAGTAAAAACTCTTCTCAGTTGATGAGCTATAGAAAAGTAGGTGTTGGATGGATTTTGCCGGTGAACCAGTCTTTATCATAGACCCTTGACCTAGAGCAGATACGGAGTACAGGCAGCTTATCTGAGAAGGGGGCATTTAGTGTGGACTTTTAAGTCATAAGAATAATAAAGAAGGTCTAGAGAAGGGAAGAACATTTCAGTTGGAAATTCTATAAAATGGTTAAAAAAATAGGATTTAATGTACAGTAATTCTGTAAAAATAACAATTGGTTTAAAAGTATTTTAGTGGGTTTTTTCCTGTATTGATAACTTTAGTGGGTTAAGAACAGGACTTCTATAATTTCTGTATAGCTTTTTCTTTTTACAAAAATAGTATGTCATCATTAAAAAGGTCAGAACATACACATAAGTCAAAGAAAAGTACTGTATTTCTATCCATGTGCAAGAACTACTGATAACCTTATAGCATGTATATTTTTAAATCCTTATTAATGCATATCTGAACACATATTTTTACAAAAGGGGATGATAGCCTACATATCATCATTAACTTTTATTTAAGCAATTTCAGCAATTGTTGAATATTTAAATTACTATGATTAGTCCTATAGTGCTGGGTATTTTGGATGTTCCAACTCAGCCTTTATTACTTGGTTCCTTTAATCTTTAACGTTTCCAAAGGCTTAGAAATGACTGGATGAAAAATTACAGCCAAAAATCCATCTCCCTGATAATAGTTGTGAGATATCATCATGGTAAACTAAAACTGGAAATTAAGTTTCAACCAAATTGCCATATTTACCAAGTTTGTATCAGCCAAATTGTATACCTATCTGAACAAGAATCAGTAAGGGCATTTCAAAAAGTGGTTAAACTTTCTATATCTGAAAAAAAAAAAAGGCCGATGGGCGATGGGCTAAAAATCAAAGAACCTGACCTGAACAAGTTGGTGTAAGCTAAGGAATGTTCACTCAACTATGAATGACATGAGAAGCATCAATGGATTGCAAGAGGGGGAGTGGCTTGGTGTTTAAATAGGTTTTAAAAATATGACTGGTGTAATCCAGAGAAGGCTGGATGCAGAGAGGTCCTGGCTTGGCACAAAGACCAGCTAGGACACCCTTGTGGCGATCTAAGAATGAAGTGATGCAGACTTTAACTGAGATGCTGTGCAGGTGGGCACAGGTTGGAACCAATAGAATGAAACCAAAAAAATCCTTGACTCTACAGAGTTTAGTTACTAATTAGATGGAAGTCACAGGGGAAAACAAAAGAGGGTAGTTTATGTTGACATCCACATACATGGTTGTGCCATTTGAGTAACTCAAAAATACCACAAAATGGAACAGGCAACATTGCAGGGACCAGTAGTGGAGGAGGAAGATGGATTTGGTTAAAAGTACACTGTGGGGCCGGGGATTTAGCTCAGTGGTTTTGCTGCCTGCCCTGCAAGTGCAAGAATCCAAATTCGATCCCCGGTAGCCCCGCACCCCTGTACACTGTGTCTGAGATGCGTGTCTGCTAGAATATGTAGGTCCTACAGTCATGAGGGTGGGATTCTCCTGAAAGTAAGAATTTGAAACTCAGAGTATGAGTGGCATTTAGAGACAGGGTTTGGATGATGGTGTCACCCAGGAAGAATGTGAAGAGCAGAGATTGAGTGTGAGTAGAGAGGGTGGGAGAAATCAGAGGAAAGAAATATTCCAGAGAGCTGATCTACAGAAGGAATAGTCAATAGCCAAGAATGACTTAGCCAGTCCTAGAGCTTGTAAGTGTTCTCTGAACTGATGATCTCAGTGAGAGCAAGGCCATGGCAGAGTGGAGATGGAAATCAAATTGTAGGTATACAGTGGCATGACTCACCAAAATGAAGAGTGTAGTATAACCCTTTAAAAAAATGAGTATGTGACCTAGGGGAGACACCAGCTCACAATGTCTGAAAGAAAAAGGCCATCTTACTGGTGTTTCCTTTTTACTTGATATGTGAAAAAATTTTTCTCTCACACACAGAGTCAGGCACAATTGGTTGATGCTTTGGATAATGACAGGCAATACATATGACTGATCCCATAAGACTGTATCTCCTAGTGATGTCATGGCTATCTTCACTTTTGTAAGTACACTCTGATGTTCATACAAGAACAAAATTTCCTAGTGGCTAATTTCTCAGGACAAGACCCTGCCATGAGCTGTGCATGACTATCTTCTTTCTCCTTCCTTCTTTTCCTCCCACTTTTTTGTTTTTCATCCATGTATCCAACTGTCTATGGATAGACAGAAACCTGTATCCAAGATCCAGATAAAGTCAGTTGGAAACCTCACTTCATCTGTGAGAGCCCAAAGTCATCTGCAAGGTCACTGAAAATTCCTGGATGGAGGGGTAGGGAATGGAGGTTTAGCACTTTATGGATGTGTTTGGTTCCAGACTCTAAACATGCATGTTGTAAACCTATGATTAAGGTCCGTATTTTAATCCCCACTGACCATAATGACCACAGTAAGTGTTTTGCTTCATTTCTACATATTCAATATTGCATAAAAATTTTGGGAAATGAAAGTGGTGTTAAAATTACAGCAACATAAATAATATCAAGTTGATATAAACTGTTACTAAAAAGCCTCTGAGGACACTCCCTTGGGGCCTGACCCCCCACCCCACCCCACACAATGGTTATTTTATCCCACATTATAGCCTGTTAGTTTTTGGCTTCTGCTTCTTCTCATGATTCTTCCTCATTACCAACTTCCTAAATTACCATTGGGAATTCCATTTTTTTACTCTGCTATGCACCACAAATTCAGCTCTCTACCCTCTTCGGAAAAGCAACTCCAGCTCTACTTTTTCATATCCAAATTAGTCAATGTGGTCAACAAATCAAAGGGGCCTTTATAAGAGGAGCCACTCTGAAGTCATAGTTGTGAGAAGGTTTTGCTCTCCTCTGCAAAATGGTACTCCCTTAACTACCACAAAAGCCCTGGTGAGTCATTCACAATTCATTACCTGGGCCTTTTATTGCTGCTACTTCCAAGCTGGGTTTTCTGACTT
Organism: Fukomys damarensis; assembly: GCF_012274545.1. NCBI lineage: Eukaryota > Metazoa > Chordata > Mammalia > Rodentia > Bathyergidae > Fukomys > Fukomys damarensis. The sequence goes on along the minus strand of NW_022900916.1, from coordinate 42,790,537 downwards.
CATTCTATCCAACTCTATAATTTGTCTCCAACATGACAGAGTAATATTTTTCCAAAACGCAAGTCTGATCACACCAATCACTTGCTTAAAATTCATCCATGGTCTATATCCTACAGAATAAACTCCCAATCCTTTGCACAGCAAATGGAAACGTGATTGTTTCTCTGCCTTATTTTATGCTTTATTTTCCACTACTTATCCTCATCTACCTGCTACCTAAACCATACCAAGAAAATTTCAGTTCACAGAACAAGTGATCATCCATCTTGACACACATCCTACCTCTTTGGGATTCCCTTCCATCCTTCGCATGTGCTTAGTAACTACTCATTCTTCAAAATGGACTTTGACAGATGATAACTTACTAACCCAAGGAGAAGAAAAGACATCTTTGGAAAGAGCCTTTTTTCTTTTGTACATTCCTCCTATGTAGCCCATTCAAATCCACATGAATCACCACTCTTAACTCAAACACAAATCCAATCTCTGCAATTCCAGCTCCTTCAAACCGACAGATACCTCAGACACAATATATTCAAAGCAGAACTCATCTTCCTCTTCTAAAAGTTGCTCATGCTGCATTCCAGTCTTGCCTGTGACCCTATCTGCACCTCTCCTTTTTCCCCACTAGACAGATTAGGTTTCTTTGATTTCTGTAGATTCAACATTAATGCATTATAACAAGTTCTAACATAACACTTGCTATATGAGTTTATTAAGAACTTTAGCTGTATCTGAACTTACTAATATCCTAGGGTCACATGCACTCAATAAATATTTGTTGAATAAATAATTCCTATAATTTGAAAAAGTAATTCCACATTACAGCCCATCTGCTGAAAAGACAGCATCAGCAGATGCCACTCCGAAAGCCAGAGAGCAGTTTACACTGGAAAGTGTAAATCAAGAGGGTTCTTTAGCACTTTCATGGACTTGTAAACATACTGCTCCTACAAAGCAGGACCAGTATCGGAAGGTGTTTTTGTTATTACTTACAAGAAGTGCATGGAATTGTCACTCTGGTCTTTGCCCCTAAAACCTGCAAAGCCAAATTTTCTATACACTCTAGCCTTCTTAATCACCTGAAAATTGTTAATTTCTGTGACGAGGGCAAAGAGTAAGAAGAAGAATAAAATGTGACAACTACACTGGATAGTTTCCATGAGTAGTAAGCAGAATAGTTACTGCCACCATTTTGGGAGAAAAAAATAAAGGTGGACAGGGAGTTAAGGACGCAAAGTTTTCAAAAGAAGCCATAACTGAAGACTAGGATGCATGACCCATAATTCTCTGAAGCTTGTTTTTTCCAGTTTCCTGTACAATATTGCACAGGAGTTTCTACCTCTTGAGAAGCTGGGGTGAAAAAAAATGCCACTGGGAATTCAGATCATGAAACCTAACATAGGAAAAAGTTTTCTACACTTTGACACTTACATATAATTTGTTATGTTTCTCCAAACATACAGCCAAAATAATTCTGATCAATCAACACCATTGTGAAGGCACACATTTATTTAGGTCACTAACTTTGTTCCAGAAGAAATAGTTAATAGTCTAAATTGCAACCTGCACCTCTATTTTTCTGAATAGCATGTGGAAAACAGATTTGTGTTTATCCAAAATTCCATGTTTAATGATGATCCCTTTTCTCTGCTACAAGAGAAAAATTGTCCGTCAAGAAATGTTAATGTAGCTTTGATGAAACGAATGGATACAGCCTCTCTATCTGCATCTGTGGACTTAACCAACTGTATTAAAAACACTTGGAAAAATAGAACTTCCTTACTGAACATGTGCAGACTTTTGCCCCACCATTTTCCCTAAGCAACATTTTTATCAAGTATAATTGTTATGGCTTGTATCTAGATTGCCCCCATATACTCACTTAGCCATAGCTAGGGCTTTTTGGAGGTGGCTGGATCTATGGTATGCGATGCTGGGGGTAAGAATGAGACGCTGGGATTAAGACTGCAATACTAGGATTAAGGATGTCCAGCCCTGGGTGTATGCTACCTGCCCGAAGAGTGGGTATCCTGGACAGAACATAAGGGACAGAAAGAAGCTGCTTGCTGCTTTGCTGCCATCTGCCTGCCCTGCTTTACTATGGGATGTTTCTCCTCTGCCATGCTGCCCTGCTTTAGAGTCAGCTGATTATAGAATGAAACCTCTACAAACTGAGCTGAAACAAAGGGGAAAGCCCCCTTTAACTTTCGGTGTTGGGTATTCAGTCTCAGTAAGGAGAAAAGTAACTAAAACAGTAATCTAGAGACAATGTAAAGCATATGGGAAGATGTGCAAGGGTATATGTAAATATGGCAAAGTTTCACATAAGGGGCTTAAACTTCCACAAATCTTTGAGATCCACAAGGGGTTCTGAAACCAATCGCCAAGGGACACAGGACAGCTATATTTTCTATATTACTTCAGTGACTTAAACCTTGCTCTATTTAGAACAGCCTACAGTCCCCAGATCTTCCCATTAGTGTACATTTTCATCACTGAACCCACTGCCATACAGGTAATGATTATAAATGTAAATCTTCTCCTTGTCCTATTTTCTAAAACAAAGATTTGAGATGCCAAGTGCAGTCATGTAAACTACCTAAGGATCATGACTGCTAAAAAGCTATTTTGCAATCTCAGTGGAGTCAGAACAGAATTTGTATAGTAGTTCCTCCTCCTTGTACTTAGCAAGTTTTCATTTCTATAGGCTAGGACGGTTCTATAAGTATTTTATATATCTGTACACACATAAATGCTCTTGCTCAGGCATACTAACACAAAGATTGTTTCTTAAATGTCACTGAATAGTTCGATTGGCATTTCTAATTACCTGATAGAGCAATGTGATTTTACATAGGCTTGGAAGTGGCCTGAACCATTGGTTCACATACCCATTGCAAGGCTGGATGTCGAACGTCCCCCAAAAGCCCATGTGTTAAAGGATTGGTGCCCAGTATGGCACTATTGGGAGATGCAGTGGACCTTTAGAAGGGTTTTGTAAGAGGTGCTTAGGATATTCAGGATGAGTCCTGAAAGGGATTGGGACATCCACAATTCTTCCTCATCCTGCTTCCTAGCCATGAGGTGAGCCATTTGCTCTTCTACACATTTCCTATCACTGCTATCCAGCACCCCTCAGAGGCCCAAAGCAACAGGTCCATGTGATCATGGACTACAACCTCCAAAACTATGAGCCAGAATGAACCTTTTCTTTTTATCTTAGGTATTTTGGTATAGTAACATGAAGCTGACTAGGGTCACCAACATCTTGTCTAGACTTTGTCAGCCATCCTTCTTGTCATTCTTTCATGATAGCATGCAAAATACCTTTTATTCCAAACCTGAGTGTGTCAAGGTAACTTAATAAACTGTAACATTAAGATATTTGCATCAAGTGTATTTATCTACTGGATTTCAAAATTGGACCCTTGGGAATTTCTGAAGAATTGGAAGACCATTTCCTTGTTTCAGTTCTTCTTTCTTTATTCATCAGTTTGCATTAGTATTTACTAAACTTGTATGTTTGAAAACTTTCTGGGCAAAAATTTTAAAAAAATCTTTCAGTTTTTACAATGCCCATCACTATCCTCAGTTTTGTGGAAAATCTTATCAACATGACAATACATTAATAGTTTTCACCAGTTGAAAGGTATCTATTACAAACTTGACTGTCAAAATAATTTAATAAACTATAAAAAACTGCTACTTAGCAGAAAGAAAAAATGTTGATTAACATTACTGCAATCAGCTTGATGCACATCAAAAACCAAGATCAAAATATGAAAAGACTAAGTGCTAACAGCTATACATTGAAGAGCATAATCACATACATTCCCTGTACAAATTGTCCTCTTTTTCCAACAACCTAGCTGATTTCATTTGAGTGTAATGCTTAATGATTAGTGAAGTGGACACTGCAAACAATTTTAAGCACACGGACTTCTGGAGGATATTAAACATCCCATGTTACAGTGGGCATATGAACCAACAGTTAAGAACCAAAATAACTCAGATGCACAGTATTTGTTTCTCCTAAACTGGTAATGTTGGGTTGAAGAATTAGTTTGGAAATAAACACTATGAAAAAGAAAGTGATTCCCATCAAAACCAGTTTTTGTTTTGGGTTCTGGAATACACCAGTAGAAGGAGTGGGGGGCTGAAAGGATTGAGAAGTGTGCTTTCTTGGCACATGGCCTTACGGCTAAACCCTGTCAAGCCAGACCCAGCCATGTTGCCTGGAGAACCAATGGTCACTGATGCAGATGCAATGATCATCTGGCTCAGAATGGACCTGAGCTATGTAACATCTCTAGGTGGCCAGTCCACTGTAAGTATGCTCTGCAGCATCCAAGTGTTCAAACATGGGCAAAATGAGCCACATCAAGTGGTGCTCCACTTATAGGTAGCTTAGAGGTGGTTGAAATTTGAAGACTATGTTACTTACTAGACTCACTTCTGCTATGTAACGTTTGTTTACCACATCACAGCCTGTGGCAAGTATCCATAGCAAAGTTCAGACAAGTCTTAAAAAACAAAATAACCAACAACAGAAAACAAATCTTATATTTCAATGGTCTGGTATAAAATTTAGCTGATAATACAACTATATCCTTGCTCAGTAGACAAACAAAAGCAAATATATTATCAACTTGTTCTTCACCCTTTTAAAGAGATATTTTTAAAAAATTTAAAAATCTAAATATATTTAAATATTTATAAATATATTTTAAAAATATATTTTATTATGGTAGTATGTTTGCATTAAATGATTACATTCCTTGTGGAGAGCTGTAATGTACTTAACACATCTGTTCTTTTCTCATTCCGTCCCGTTTCTCTTGGTCCCTTTTTTATTTGCAAAAGATTTTCTATTTCTCTTTTATTTTGCTCCTTATATTTTGGATTTCTCATACAAGAGAAATCACTTAAGGTTGTGTCTGATTTATTTTACTTAACATTGATGGTCTCCATTTTCCTACAGGTAACAAGTTTATTCTTGCTCATGGCAGAGTAACACAGTACTCCATTGTGTCTAAATACCACGTTCTTTATCCATTCAGCTACTGACGGGCAATGGGCTGCTTCCAAGATTTATCTTTTATAAATTTTGCTATTATAAACATGACTATGCGTGTGTCATTGTAATATGCTGTCTTTTAACTCTTTCAGCAAGATACCTAGAAAACAGCTAGATCAAATGCAATTTCTAGTTTTGGATTTTTGAGGAATCTTCATCCCGATTTCCATAATGGTTCTATTTGTTTACATTCTCACCAACACTGTAGAAAGGTCAACTCCCCTTCTCACCAGCATGTACCTGATTTCTTGATAGCTATTCTCTCTGGAGTAAGATGGTATTTGTTTTTTCTACATTTGCATTTCTCTAATGGACAGAGATGTTTAACGTTTTTAATGTACCAAATGGCCATTTTTACTTCTTCTGAGAGGTGTCTATTCATTTTAGTGGGCCTTTTTTTTTCCCCCCCTAGGGGGTGGTACCAGGGATCGAACTTGATACCTTGTGCTTGCAAGGAAGGCAGCAGAACCACTGAGCTAAATCCCTGGCCTTAGCGGCCCATGTTTTGACTGATCTTTTATGTTGAAGAGGTTTACCATTTTTGGAGTTCTTTTTATAGATTGTAGATATTAGTTCTCTATCCAAGAAATAGCTGACAACTTTTCCCCACCCTCACAATACAATCTTCAAAAAATATGAATGTGCTTACAAACACAAATCCTGTTCTGTTTCTTTAACTTTTTACCCCAGTTAAAGAAAAAATAAAGCATTATTAAGACTACAGAAGTTTTTAAGGGCCAAATTATACTTGCTTCACAACCATTTATTTGGGACAAGTTCAGTTTTGCTTCCCTGTGGTCAACCTGACAATGTATTTTCCTTTCACTTACTGGCTTTTAGCACCACAAATTCTACACATAACTTTCATTTTCCTCATCTTTCCAAGTTAGTTTGAAGTATATGCAACCAAATTAGAATCTCTCTTCTCTCACCCATAAAACAACTAAGTTGGATTTAAAGTGTTCTGTTTGTCTTTATGTTCTTGAAAGAACTTCCAGTCTCTAAATTGACAGTGCAGCTATTGACTAAAAATGATTCAGAAAGATTAGTATATTCTCAAACCACTTTTCTATTAAGTTGGCTGAGTTTACAAAATAATTACATGTTAAGTAAAGATAGTTCCTATTTACATTTTTCAGAAACTAATGAAAATAATTTGGATGAACAATCAAAAGCTCAACCTTAGGCCAGGGATTTAGCTCAGTGGTTCCACCGTCTGCCTTGCAAGTGCAAGGTCCCAAGTATGATCCCTGGTACCAAAAAAAAAAAAACAAAAACAAAAAAACCTCAATCTCATTTCAGCCAGTACTGAATGGCCAAAGTACCCTGTAATGACCAAATGCTTGGACAACGTAGAGTGCTGCCATTACTGATCCAAACATCATCACGGGCATCAGAGGCTGACTCCTCAAAGCAAGTTAGGTTTTCTGGTCAGAAATGGGCACAGGATGCTTGTTGCCTTTTATCAACCCCAAATGGTATGTGAGAACAGGTGAAATCTGTAGCATGAACCATTCAAAAACAAATCTGTGGCTTTTGCAAAAAAAGAAAAACCGAAGTTATAACATTATAATGTATGGAAAAGACCTACTGAGCTATCAGACCTGCCTTAAGATCCTTGAATTGGTATTTGGCAAACCCTAGAAGCATTCCAGTATATATAGAAACTTCATCTATAAAATCAGAGTGTAGGCTTGATGGTGTCTACAGACAGGCCTGTTTGGTCTAATGTGATGGTCTTCAAATGCATTCCAATTGTGAAATGAGAATACCAGATTTAAACAACACTAAGTATGAGTAGGACCTAATTTAACTTATTGTTATACCTTAATGTTTGTGTACTTAGTTCTTAACGATTTTGTTTAGGTATTCATGCTTTAAAAATCCTTAGAATTTAGGCTTTGACAAAAAGTCCTTACATAGGGCCGGGGATTTAGTTCAGCGGTTCGGTGGCCTGCCTCGCAAGCACAAGGACCCGAGTTCAATCCCCAGTACCAAAAAAAAAAAAAAAAAAAAAAAATCCTTACATATCTAGCAGTAATTAAGATAAAGTTAAATTTAGGTCAGGATATGCCAAACAATTCAAGGTAGAAAACAATGTTTTGGCAGTTTCCATAATGCAATTTAGTATTGCTGAAAATCAACTTCTTAAATTCTTACTAGGGTTAGAGATTTTGCTGTTGCTCAGGAACCACTTTAAATTTACTAGAAGTTCCCAAACGCAAAAACATCTGAGTAGACTGAGAATTACCTATAAATTGTTATACTTTACTCAAAATAATGGCACGACAAGACTCATGAATTTAGCAAAATATAGTGCACCCATAGTTTGCACCATTAATCATCCATCCATTTGTGGCAGATGTTTGTTATAACGACACACTTTTCAAGAAGTTACTTGTAGCAGTGGAGGGCACTATGTATCACATACAGGAGGTCTCATATATCATATAAGGAGGTCTTAGCATTAGCTGCAACATATGTTTCCTAACATGTTCAAATAGCCAGTTTCTACCTTCTTGTCAGTGGTTTCCCCAACAAGCAACAACAAATATGTGTGTGTATAAAATTGAACAAATGAGAGAACACTGTACTTTAAAAGCAAGATGTGAAACTGTCAATAAATAACTGCACAAGGTAAAATTTCCCAACTTTTCCACAAAGGATTTGCTACTGTACTACAATAGGCTTTATCTTTGTACTTGCCCTTTAGGAGTTCCATTTCTAAAACAGTCATTTCAGGAATCTCTGATTAAATTATCATGTGACTGGACAATTGTGAGATACATTTCTCTTTAAAAATTACTCTCAAAAGTTAAATGCATTCTTAAGTGATCACATTTGTACAACTGAAACCTTTTTTCTAGAGTATGCTACTCTTAAAATGTTTGTTAAACGTGGCTGAATTCTTTTTTTTTGGTACTGGGAGTTGAACTCGGGACTTTGGGCTTGTGATGCAGGCAGCACCACTGAGCTAAATCCCCAGCCCTAGCTGAAATTCTTAAAAGGAATTCTGTAGCATCCTACATGCTAAATTCCATAACTCAGTTTAATCTTCAGACACCCACTTGTGCCAGGGTGAGTGCAACAGAAAATCTATCAAACACTGAGTTTATTGTTTAAAGTGAGCACCACTGACTGCTGAGCAGCTGTCATGTTTCCCAACAGAATAGGGTGTAACACTCTTTTGCTCCGTGCTTAGTTCATGGTACACTCTCTCAGGCATGCAATCCAATGAACACATCCACCATTATCATTCCTTGCTGTGTACCAGTCACTACCGTTTTTTTTTCCTTAGTTTATTCTCTTAATAAATAAAAACACATTATTTTATATATTTGGATCAAATTAATTTTATTATGCTCCATGATGAATTGCCACCAGTGCAACATCCTATTCACTATACATTTCAAAAAAAAAAATTCACATACTAAACAAAATTTCAGTTGATAAATGGAAATGAATGATTGAAAATTTTTATGAATCTCATACATACAATATGTGGCTAGCTGAAATTGTCTATCACATAGCATTTAGATATAAAAAGCCTCATGCTAGTTTGTTAAATGCAAAGGCTACCAGACAATCATTTAGCTGGAGTATACACGAGAGGCTTCAGACAACGCACAGGTAGAGTGCTGCCCACAGCGCAAGACAGTGGAGGACTGAAACATGCAACCTTAAATCTTACTTGGTATAATAGATTTAGTCTTTATACCTGGACTGAATTCCACAGTTGTGTTTCAACCAATAGTAATTTAGACTTTGTGCAATAACCAAAAAAAAAAAAAAAAAAAGTTTTTTTTTCTTTAAGAATAAACTCAATGGCCCAGGATTTAGCTCAGTGGTTCTCCCGCCTGCCTTGCAAGTGCAAGGACCAGAGTTTGATACTCGGTACCAAAAAAAAAAAAAAAGAATAAACTCAATTACCTTGGTAAATTATATATCTATCTTACATCTCAAAGAATTAATATCCTCTGCTCAGAGAAGAAACTAAAATACATTTATCTTACCAAAGTTAGCTGGAAAACCCTTAATTCATTAGCCAAAAGTTAAGAGACATCTTAAATTGGAATTCTCAAAGATATTTCTAGAAAACTTAAAATGTTTTTATAATGTCAAGATAAAAAATGTTTTATAGTATTAATCATACTGTCCTATTTACCATCTGCACAAATTCTTAATTTTATTGGTTAGTATCTGTCCAGTCTCATCCACACTAGACTCACTTTTAAGCCACAATTAAAATGAGAGAAAGCAGAAAAGGTTTCTAGCAGCAAAGGGCACTGTTTTTACAACAAACAAAAGTCTAGAATCTTCCCCATGTGCTTAAATTACCCTTGCAAGGAAGGTAACATTCTTTGAATAACTTAACTATTTTACTGCACCACTTACTGCTTTTAGCAACTAAACCTTTTAAATTATTTTTATGATACCTAGATGCATGATCACTAGAGAATATGTGATAAACTGGTTACAATTCAAGCCACATCTTGCAGGTCCAGCCTGTCAAGATCAAGCCAATACTCGATTTTGGTCAGAACAATTCTAGATAGCATAATTTTTAGTTGGATATTGTGACTATAGTAATGAAATACATTTGGAACTACATTCTGCATATGACTCAATGTGAGAAAATACGTATTTAAATCAGATGATTTTTTAACCTAAAATTTAAAGTAGGTAGGCATGATAATTAGCACTAAAAATATGAAACAATCACCTGTAGGTAGATTAGTGTATTGTACAGAGGCAAGGAGACCCTAATTTAACACGCTATTTAGTATGCATAACAAATGTGCAGGTTGCAAAGCTTTATTAAACAAATAAACAATACCTATCAAATCAGTTAAATGTTCCAAGAAATCTGGCCATGAATCTTTTTTTAAAAAATGTAACCATTCACCTGACAAAAATCTTGAGAAACTGCCAAAATAAAAATGTACAGGATAAATTCAGCATTTCAGTGCATAATTTTGCCAGTAATTTGATTTTTTATGGTTCATACAAACTAAAAAATAAAAGTAATCCACACCATTTAAATAATGTTCTGATTTATGTAGCATTTTAAAACAAATATTGGAGTGGTTCACAAAAAAATATAACCCCCAAACCTCCAACTTAAATAATTTTTCAGAATAATGTCAAAATATCTTTAAATAATTTCTGCCTCAAAGAGCCTGCCACATTTGCTGTAATGAAGCCCAGGTAAGGGTTCCTTGTGACTCCAGCCTGCAAATACCACCACTGTACCAGTAACAGGTAATATTGCTAGAAGAGGTGTGTTACCGATTTTCTTCATTAGTATCTCTGTGGTGATTTTATGAAGAGTATATTGCTAAAATTTGAAAAATTGTATCAATGTAGTAACGTCTATAGAAGTGTGCAAATGTATCAGCTTCAACATTCATATGTATGTAGCATTGCATTCAAAATGAAGGGGCTAAAGAAACTAAGGTTTACATCACTTAAAAAAGAATGTAGTGCTATAGTAGATTTCAATAAGAAAATTTAGGTACAGAAAAAGTAGGGTATGAAAATAGTGTTTTCCTTCTGGCATTATAACTAAATTACATTAAGGTTTTTGTCAGTCTCACGCATAATATTTAAACTCCCTTGTTGATGGAATGAAATATATTCACAAATCAAGTGAGCATCCTGGTATAAACTTGCACACAGTCACAGGGAGTAGCTTTGTAGAGTATTATGACAAACCTTTACAGATTAAATGAGGTATTGCACAGATTAATAAAAAAAAAGCAAAAAAGGCAACAAAAATATACAGCAAATTGGTAGAACATTTACATGATAATTTTACAGAATCCATAGACAGAAAGTAGTGTTTATTATTTCACCTTAAAAATATATATATAATATATAGATCAGTCTTCCCATTCGTCATCATCCTCAAAATCTTCTTCATCATCTTCATCTTCATCTTCATCTAGAATATCAAGATAAACAAACAGACATTACATAAATCTTGGGTGATTTTTTTTGTTTTTTTAGCTTGTCAAGAAGAAACCATTTAATTTTTACAGAGAAATGTAGTAACTAATACAGATTAAAATGTAAAAACAAACATTTAGGGATGGAGATTTAACTTAGTGGTGTCACCGCCTGCCTTGCAAATGCAAGGTCCTGAGTTCAATCCCTAGTACCAATAAATAAATAAATAAATAAATAAATTAATTAATTAATTAAAAAAAACCATACATCTAAAATATGTGTGGTAAACTGAAGATGAAAACAGGAGCTCCAAGATTTCGCTCTGTTCCTTAGTTCTATGTAGCAAATTTTTAACCTGTATGTTCTTTTTAATTTTTAATTCACTTATTTTTTGCACTACTAGAGATTTCAGGGCCTCATGCATGCTAGATAAGCTCTTTACTACATCCCAAGCCCATCCTATGTTTCTTAATGGATAAAAGCACATTTGGGCTAGTCTTTCTGAATTTCAGAGTTGCATGTTATGAATTCAACTGCCTTCTTTTACCCTTCACATAGATTCTGAAACTCAAAATTTATTAAGTATTTTCTTCTTCTAAAACTTCTTCCTCTCCTTCCACTCTACTTGGCTATATCTCAATTACTGTTACCATTATCTTGTCAAGAGATTACACCAAAACCCCAGAAACTATTAATGACTCCTTTTTGACCAACCAATCAAGTCTATTTCTTTCTACCATTTCTGCTGCATTTTTCCAGACCATCATGGTATCTTACTTAAATTAAGGAAACTCTATAGTCCTTTTGTTATAGTAAACAGAGTGATAGTTTATATTCTGAATTTTTTAAATATGTGGCTACTCTTCTAAAGGCCTCCTGTGAAATCTGGTGACCTCATTCTCAAAGACCTTACATGATTTTCCAGATCATGTCTCCTCCTTGCCCAGTATTTTTTTCATCATGCTGTTTGGATTCATGGTTTCTATTACCATGTCTTCCTTTCTGTCCCAGAAACACGCCAACCTTTAGAGCTTTCAAAGAAGCTGTTTCTTCTGTCTGACTGAGCCTTCTCACCATTTACTGCTGTCTGCCAGCCAGAGGATCTGCTAAATATGCTTCAAAAATTCATCTGGATGAAAGTATCAATACACCCAACTGTACATTTACAGATTGACTAAAAAAAGATAGGGATTTATAAGCTACCCACTCCTACCTGGTGATAAGGAGAAAGCAGCTAATAAATTCTATCATATATTATCATCAGAAGTACAGTTAAAAGAAATGAATTTTAAAATAAGTAAAAATCATGAGCCATTAGAACAAAATAAATGCTTTATCATGAGCACATGTTTCATAACTTGCCACTGAATGAGGATCAAATCTATGTGATGCTGGTATCTTTCAAAATTCTTAAGTAATTTCTGTATCTGAAGTTATCCTTTGAATTTTCTTTTCCTGAACTTCATAATGGTACTCAACTGAGTTTACTCTCAATAGTCTTAATTAGAACTTTAACTTTTGCCATTTCATGCTTTTGCCAGAAGGCTCAACGTTCTTCATGACTGGGTCAACTCAATAATGTTCTCCTATGTACCAGCTGCTGCATTCATTTTCTAATGAGCCACTTTTCTGGCCTTCAAATATCTTGAGTGAAAGACAACAGAAAACTGAAATTTCCTACCAATATCAAATTATTGCAGAGTGCATGGTAGCAAAAATGGTTTATAAACAATTATTAATTTACATAATCAGTGATAGTATGTACTATTTTTCAGTATTTTATAGTTTTGAAAGGACTTTTTAGTGTAAAACCAATCAGAAAGTCATGTTATTTAAGAGGAAACTTTAGACACCTGCTGATGACAACAATATATGGCAACAGATGAGTATTTTCCTGGATAAGCTTTTAGAAAAGAAATAACTTCTAGGAAAACAAAAGGCCCCTTACTATCTTTAAAGGAAGCAAAATAAAACAGATGATTTTTCAACCTTCAATTCCAGCTCTGAATCTAAGAGAATTTATTCTCTCTGTAATCTAGATACTGCACCTAATACGAAATCTAAAGCTCAATTCCCTCACCTCATTTTTGATCTATCAAACATTTGACCCAGATGATCACTCTGTCCTCTTTAAAATATCTGTTCACTTGGATTTTACATACAATAATCTCTAGTCCTCACATCTTAATGAGATGGACTTTCTTTTCCCTAAATTGACTTCTTTGTTGATCTCATTCCTTTCTAAAACCTTAAGTACCATATACGATGCACAGCCTACTGACATGCAAGTTTACAACATAAGACATCTCCCATGAATTCTAGATCCATGACCAATGTGTACATTTTAATAGGTATATCACATTTAATACGTACAAAAGCCAAACTCTTAGTTTTCAAACTTGCTTCTGTCTGTTAAGGAAATTTTACCCTTCTAACTGCTCAGGCCAAAAACCTTGGTGTTATCCTTCACTTCTCATTCTTTCAAACCTCACTACCAATCTATCAGCGATCCCACTGATCATGTTCAAAATACAACCAGGAACTTTTCATTGGTAATGTACATCTAGTTGAAGCCTCCATGGTCTCTTGCTTGAGTCATGGCCATCCCTCTTTTCTAGAACCTGCTCGTAGTTTTCCATCACATTTAAATGAAAAGTAAGTGGTCTTTAAAGCCTTATTAATGGCCACGTATTTCATTCATTTCTACTCTTTCTCCTGCCCCAGGCATACTGGCATCCTTGTTATTTTTCAACTTTAAGACTTTGCATTTGGTGTTCTTTAACCTGACACACTTCCCCTAGTTTTCTACATGTTTCACTCCTTGAATTCTATCTGGTCTTTTCTCAAATATCACTTCAGTCAGGTTTATTATTCCATTCCAAATGGAACCTCCCTCAGCTTATAATTAATTGCCTGTCTCCCTTTTCTGATAAACTTTTGTCCTTAGTACCTATCACCATTTAATATACTATACATATCCCCTCCCCACTTATTCCATAAGAGCAGGGACTTCTGTTGATTGATTAAAATCGTTGTATTATTTCACAACAAATATTTATGGAATGAATTAGTCTAGCCTCTCTGCAATTTGGAATAGATATGTCCACTAAAGAAAAACAAATGTTACCCAAGTGACTTAACATATCTATGTTCTAGCTACATGCAGTGGCACATGCCTATAAGCCCAGATACCTGGGAGGCTAAGACAGGATAACAAATTTTAGGTCAACCTAGGAAACTAAGCAAGTTTGTATTAATATAAAATTTAAAAAAGGGTTGGGGGGTATAGTTCAGTGGTACACTATTTTCTTAGTATGCACAAAGCCCTGGGTTCAATCCTGAGCGCCCCCTCCATCAAAAGACATTGAGGTCTGTACAAAAAAAAGGAAAATAGGGTGGGAGGCTCAAGAAAAAATCTTTAGTGAATCCCAGCATCAGTGGAATTCACCTAATTTTTCAGCATATACACTCAACAGATCAGAGAAACTTTTGGAATTTCTTATGCCATCAAAATATCATAGGAGTGAGATCCAGAAATTTCAAGCCTCATCTAGAGGTTACTTATCAGGAACTCAACTAATATTTGTCAGTAAAGAAAACAAAACTACCATTCTCGCAAAGTCGTTCTTCCAGTTTTTTTATAAGGCTGTGGTACCCTGGCATCTGCTAAGTTTCAAAGGACAAGTCATATGGACAATAATTGTTTGAATACTGCCTAGAACTTGTCTCCATAACTTACTCAATTAGCACCAAAAAAAGCTTATGAAACAGTTGTTAAAATAAAAATAGCAGAACTTTAGGCACCCAAATTTATTTTACATGCACAATCTCACATGTGCAAAGAAATACCTGAAGAATGAATGGCTTTGCTCCTTTTCTGCATCACTTCCATCAATGCACCCACAATTCCTGAGGCGGGTGCAGGTGTTGGTGGTGTAGATTCTTGGCCATCAGACACCTTGGAAAAGAAAATTATGAAAACTCAGTTAACGAGCTAGAGATGTAGCTGTGTGGTGGAATAATTGCCTGGCCATGTGCACCACCATGGGTTCAATTCCCAGAACCACGCACACACAGAAACTTAAACATAAATCTTTAGCAAAGAGCTTCTCTCTATAGAATGTCTCAATTTGTTAGTCACTTATGTCCAAAGAAAACCATAAAAAAAAAAGAGAGGAAAAAAGCAGGGAAATCTAAAGCCCAGGATATAATTACCTAAAATAAACTACTACCTTTAAAGAATTATCGAGGAAAAATTTCCTTTCCTTCATAATGTCATTAATACATACATAGCACATGACACATTTCCAAAAATTGACTGTATTTATAACATAATTAAACCCTTTCCTGAATAATACTTGCCCCTGAAGCTGGGTTACTTCTGTTCAATTGAGCACACAAACTGTTAGATGATAAAACTTAAAACTACTAAGGGGCATGAGTTTATGAACTGAGGATATTTAGATTCCTACACTTTTTAGGCGGGGAACACATTAAGATATCTAAGAGCAGAAGTTCATGTTTTCCAAGAAAAATTCAGTTGTTCATGTATATGGTGTACTTACATGTTACATAATTATAAAATCATAATTAATGTATATAGCATATTTCAAAATATTTCTCACTGCATAAAACTTCTCTTACAGAAGCGTGAGAAATTTCAAAATACATCCATCTAACAAGTCAAATAACTATCCCTAGTGGAAGTATAACTATCTCATCCAAAGTATATTGAGAAAAAAAAATACCACTTTCATTAAAATTTATTTTCCAGAATAACATATTAATAAAATTATCCCTATTCCCAATATTCACATTGAAAAAGGAATACAGAAAAAAATAACTTAAAATGTACTGATTGAAGTGACTGATTAAAATGAGAAACTGTGTTTATATATTCACTTTGTTGTATTTGTCTCTACTTACAGTAGCCACATAAAGGTGTAATATTGGTATAATTAAAGATGAAAAAGTATAGCGGTAATTAAAGTATAATTAAAGATGAAAAAGTATAGTATATAAGTTTTAAAAACATGTATTTTTTATGGAAACAAATTTTTTGTAACTAGGGAAGGGTGGAGGGGGTGATGGGAGGGCAGGAGTATGGGGAAAAAAAGAGAACCAAGACTTGTCATGTAAAGGTACAAGATCCCAACGATGAATTTAACTGTACTGTATACCTAAAATATACCAACAAACTCAATGAAAAAAAAAAAGGGCCAGCACTGAGGAGCCTTTAGCTCTGGTTCAGGTTGCTGATCCCTACACATGGAGAAGTGGAAATGCCAAAGAAAACAAAAAACAAAAAACATATGTTTTTATTTATTTATGTGACACTCTAAGTAATTTCCTGAAAAAAAAAATACCTTATTAAGACAATTCTTTCCCTTTACTGCTTGTGTCTTTGGAATAAAGACCTTATCTTTTTAAAAATACAGCAGTACCTCCGTTCATGAACTTAATTCTTTCCACAATTCTGGTCACAAACTGAATTCAGATTCATGAATGGAGGTACCACAGCATTCAAAAGATACAGACTCATTCATTAGCAATTAGGTTTTAGAGACTGTTATTACATAACTATGGGCAAAGAGGTATCTCAAATGGAGAGAGTAACAACGTTTCAGAGCTCTCTATTTTTGCGGGAGGGTCTAAAAGCATCCAGGACTACCCTTAAGCATCTGATAATACAAAGCAGAGAGCACAAAGCACAAATCTATCACTAAACATATTTTTTTAGTACAGTACCTACTTGGACAGGGTGCTACTTGAGGTACTATAAACATGGAATTCAAGATACTACATGTTAAATGAATACTTGTATTACTCCTGCTAGCTCTCTAATTAAATCTATAGTTTCATGTTTGTAATATTCATCACAGAATGAACTGATGATATACATAGAAAATTTAAAGAAATAGAAAAACTTCAGATCAAATGTATAACATGCCAATAATTCACTGATTATGTACTCTATGATAATATAATGAATGCACCCAAAAAGAAAGTGATTATTTAGGGTAAAAATGGTTTAGTATTCTATATGTAGGGTGGGAAATACTTTTCTCTCTAAAGAAATTTAAAAACCGTACACAAATTGTTTCTTTTGGTGAAAAGGAGAAGGGCTAGAATGAAAAAAAAGTGAGAATAATCTACAGCCCAAGGGCATTTCAAGTCTAGTCTATTCCATTTTAAAAAACAGCCTGAAAGTTAATAAGCTATTTTTACATATTTAAAGAGTTCAAAAAAGGAGTATCTGTAACATGAGGAAGTGACAATGCGAATTTTAGTGTTCAAACAAACTTTATACAACAACATTATGACTGTTCATTAATTTATGTACTCTTGGTGGCCACTTCAGTGGTAGAACGGCAGACCTGATTAGCTGTGACAAGAGTCACATGACCCGTAAGCCTAAATATTTACTATTTGGTCCTTTAGACAAAAGTCTGACAACTTCTGGAAGATTAAATGATCTATAGTATTGAAATTCAGAAAATTCAAAATTGTATGCTCTCACTGTCAGAAGCTCTATTAGAAAGAACTCTTTCAATTTTCTGTGCAGATTCTTCACTACTCTAAATTTCAGTATATATACACTTTAAAATGTCTTCATTTTCATATAGTTACTGATTTGGATTTATCAAGGTGACCTCAACTAGTATGAAGTAGGGCTGTTTTAAATTATCCATAGTTTACTAAGAATTTTTTTTGTTTGTTTGTTTTTTTTTGGTACTGGGGATCGAATTTGGGACCTTGTGCTTGTGAGGTAGGCAGTGTAACTACTGAGCTAAATCCCCAGCTCATTACGAGTTTTTTTAAACGTATCTTTTACTTAAAAGTAGAGATCAAAATAATGAATTCCTAACATACTACATAATTCCATCTCTATGAAGTTCTAGAATAGGCAAAATGAATTTATGGTAATCAGGTCAGTGATTGTTTTGGGAGGAACTAACTGGGAAGACACAAACGGTAACTTTCTGGGGTGACAGAATATTCTACATTTTGATATAAAAGTATGATTACACAGCTATAGGCATTTATCATCTGAGCTAAAAATTCACATTTGTTGCATGCAGAGATATATAAAAATTCACAGGATTAAGAAACTGAATATAAATTACAAAAGATAAAAGAATAAACTTTTATTTTTTCTAGTACAGGGGCTCAAGCTCAGGACCTTGTGCTTGCAAGGCAGGCACATGCCACTGAGCTAAATCCTTACCCCAGAATAAACTCTTCAAAAATGCCTTATGAATTTCTTTATAATTTCATTGTGCTAGACAATTAAAACAAAAAGATTCAGGGCCGGGGATTTAGCTCAGTGGTTCTGCTGCCTGCCTTGCAAGCGCAAGGTCCTGAGTTCGATCCGCGGTACCAAAAAAAAAAAAAAAAAAGATGCAACTTAAAATGAAAAGATTACATTACTTACAGATTTCAGTTGAATACCCTGTCGTATCTGGTCTAAAAGTGCATCTCTCCCAGAGCAGGACACAGGTCGACTATTCTGTTCCACTTTTTTTAGTTGAGCACCCTCTCTTATTTGATCTAAAAGAGCTGCTTTGCTTCCGGCAGGTGTTGGAACTTGATGGTCCCCATCAGAAGGGAGGCCAGGGGGAGGTGGTGGCCCGGGTGGAGGTGGAGGTGGCGGTGGCGGAGGTGGTACCACTGACCCTGTTGTCACCGACAGAGGTGGAGGAGGTGGTGGGGGCCCTGCAGGTGCGGAGGAGGGAAGGGCTGGAGGTGGAGGAGGGTACATCCTGTTTGGCGGAGGTGGGGGGACACCCACTCCTGGCCTGGACGGTGGTGGTGGAGGTGCAGCTGTGGGTGCTCTTGAAGGTGGTGGGGGAGGAGCACCTCTTCCCCTGGCGGGGGGAGGAGGAGGGCCTGAGCTGTGTGGAGGGGGAGGAGGTGGCGGTGGACCTCCTCGTGATGGTGGTGGAGGTGGTGGTGCTGAAATAAAAACAGATATACAATGAAAGCATCCTTTTTGCCTCCCATAAATATCCTATTAATAAAGTAATTTACTTTAACATGCCAAAAAAATAAGATTTTTAAAAAGCCTCATCTTTGCATTTTATTTATTAGTTGAGCACACATATCTTGCAATTCTACTTGGAAATAAATACTAGCTTAAAGATACTTTCCTGTTGTTTCTTGAAAAATATTAACTAAAACAATAAACTATAATGTTTAGGGTTCAGTGTCAGTTCTGAAGGTAAGAGCAATATACACTTTTAAACTTCACATAATAACAGGAACATAATAAAATTAAAGATTTTATTTCATATTACTTTACATTTTAATAAAACTTCATGAATATTTTCCCTCTTTAAAGAATCAAATACAATTAGTTTTTGAAAAAATATAAAATCAGTTAAGATTCAAATTTTTCAATATGGGCATAATCTATGAGAATTTATTTACATTAATCTGGTCCTAAATCCAAGTGTGAATGCTTTTTTAAAAAATATAATCCTTTCTTATTTAATTTACATGTACTTTTATAATGTGGTATTCTGCATTCTAGAAATGGTCAGCAATTCTGGAAGTAGTATTAATGGAAGCTGGCTGCTCAATGGAGATGTTTACTTATTTAGGAGATATGAACTAATCACTGACAAATTAACAGAATTTGTATACACCACAAAATTAAACTAGTTATCATTATTCTGATAGTAATGATACTTACATTCTTATTCTAGTTATGTGAAAATATATGATAGAAAAATAAATCCAAAAGTAGAACAAGAGAGTTTTTATTAAATTTCTGGAGACTTGATTTTTGCCAATATACAGATTCATGTAATAATTTTTCACTTTCCCATTCAGAGTGATCAGAATTAACATTTCAGAAACATAGATATACTAGCATTCCTTACAGGTATTTATATTTCCTGATATAGAATATAAGGCAGTACTGAGGAATAGTCTTACCTAATATAGTCAGTTAAAATACCTACCTTAATTACAAATATCAACAGGCTTAGGTGCTCAGTAATGCAGTGATACCAAAGAGGAAAACATCCTCACTTTAAAGGGAATAAAATAGTACCTTCTGATTTCATTTGGGGCCAATAATGGGGATCATGCTTTAAAAAATTACATAATTTAAAAAACACCAAATGAAACATATAGAAGGGACAAAATTCACATAGGCACTATTCCTAGCATACACTTTTTTCCAATTGCAAGTAATATATAGCTGCAAGCAGGACAGTTATCTTACAGACAGGTCATCACAGTGGAACAATTCTATTTCACATTCAAGGTATAAAAGGTCAGAATGTTGCAGCTAAGCCTCATTCAATTTTCTAACTAGACTCAAAAGAAGAAGACTTAAAACTTGCTAAGAGCAGACTTATTTTCTAGCATATTTTCAATTAAAGGGCAAAAGGAGGAGAAAATTGCATATATTTATTATGCACATCCTGAATAATTGTGTATCTGACCTTGCAAAGAAGATATAAAATTTAATTTTCATCAGTTTTAGGTTTATATTTCAAATTGCCATATTTACCTAAACTGGCATGTTTATAATTAGCTCATCTCTTATTTAAGAGGAAAGGAATTCAAATTATTTTACTATTATCTTACTATAAATTCTAACAGATTATGTGACACTGTAAAATTGAAATTTTAAATGGTTTTATATTTTAAAAACCTAAATGTATTTGATTTTTTCTTTTACTATGTATTATCCAAATTATTAAGTATTAAATAATCAAGTATTTCTCATGATTTCATCAAGAAGTTGAGATTAAAACTCTTTTGAACTACAGTAAAGTACATCAATTGGGATAATTTATAGAGTCTAGGTTAACATCTATTCAAACAGACACTAAATCATTGCTTAGAGAAAGGAGAACCTTACTGTGTGATGAATAATCTATCAGCTAAATCCAATTTGAAAATAGTAAAAAACCAGCATTTTTATTATCTTGAAAAATGATAGCAAACTTTTCTGCATTTTCTTAAAATACCTATTCCAAACTTTGTTTTAATAATCTGCATTTTATCTATATAAAAAGGAAAGTATGTAAAAATAAAAAATATACTGAATCCCATGGAAAAAACTGGAAAGAATTAAGGCAGAAAAGGAAAGATAATGTGCTGTTAACAAGATTTATATCGATATATATGAATCAGATACCACACACCATTAGAATAAAATCTGACAGAAATTTTGAGTCACCACAAACACCAGAATCAGAATGAAAACAGGGTTGAAATTTACAAGAAAGAGAAAGCAAGGAAGCACACAAAGAAGCATGAAACAAAAGTTTTAACAACAAATGAAAACTGCTTTCACTATCAAATTTATTTTATTCAGGCTATTGAAAAAGGTCAAGTATAAAAAGCAATTAACTAGGAGGAATACAAATAACAGGAGGCTAAGTAGTTTCTGTAGTGTAGTGGTTATCACATTCACCTCACACAAATAACAGGAGGCTGGAGCGAGAGGTGTTTTTTTTTAATACACAGAATGTCAACAAAATTATCTAAATTACAGACAAAATATGAGCTCTGATTCACACAGAAATAAAAAAAGATTTTAAGCTTCTATATGTCCAAAACATTAATTTGAGTATATGGCAGAAATCAGCACAGCACAACATGCACTGCGTCAAATCACATCCCACATACATACCACTCCATTGTGGTGGACCTATACAAGAGATTATCAGTTAATGGACTTCAAATAATCTCTCACACACACACACACACAAAGATATGGTGGAAACTACAAGTCTATTTGTTTTTATAAATTCCATTACATGACTTTACAAAGTAACTGCCAAGAGATGAGATTTGATTCAGTAGGTTTTACATAGCATAATTTTAAAACAATTTCATTAACTTCTCCCTCTCAAGTTTGATAAATATTAACTTACATTATGTGCTCTGTGAACACAAGATTTTAATAAGTTGTTAATTTGCCTTGTTACTCTTTCTTCAAAATATTTTACATTAAAATCATTTTTTGGTGTCTAAAGGTTCCACACTGAAAGTTAGTTCTTGAAAACAATACACAATTTTTACACCTTATACTTTGTTTCCAGCACATTTTTTTAATGACTATGACTTTTTTCATTTTAGGTAATTCAACTAAGACCTTGCCTTATTGTTTTTAAAGAATGGACAATAAAAAGCAGTGATAATAATATAAAGTTGTTTTTTAAAAACTCCAATGTGAGTTTTTACACTGTGACCAACCAAGAGTGCTTAAAAACAACCATGATGCTTCACCCACGCTTTTTTTAATTCAAAGGATTTGAAAATATAATCTGTCTGAAAGTAAGTTCACATCATGCTAGTTTCAATGGAACTAACATGTTGACAACAGCGTAATATAAATTGAAAGTTTGTATTTACTGCATTTTATAAAAATTTTATACTAAATTTGTGTATAAAACTTTATATATGTTTTCCACTGCAGACTGTAAGATTTATGAAGGGTAAAAAAAAAAGTATCTTTACATCTAAATATTCTGAGAGCACAATCAGAATAGTAATGTTTATTGAATATATGAAAGAACAAATCATATATTAAAGAATGAATACCCATCAACTGTGACAAACACAAAGCTAAGTCAAAAGCTAACTTAAAATTAAGAATTTTTAAATTAAGAATATTTTATCTAGAGCTTTTGTTTTACTTCACTATTATAACTATTTAAAATTTAACAAGAAAAGCTGGCCCAAATTAGTAAGGGAGCAAGAAAGAGGAATGTCACGCTGAAAAATGTGTTGCGTTTTGTGATAATTGCTAAGATACAACTAAAATACAAAGTGCTTTAACTATCAGATCATAAAAAGTTAACAGACTGTGTTCTCAGGAACCAAAAGAAAATTTTAAACTTTTTGAAGAAAAGTTTATATTTCAAAATTAATAGGTTAATAATATTTATATTCTGAAAATTCTTACTTTATTGTTTAGATAGGGACCATATTTAAATGACTAGTTCTGAAATACAAAACAACTATCATAATTGTGTGTGGATTTCTAGGATTCAGTAAAGCAAAATTTTCAGGTTAAGTGTTTTTGTACCGGTGATCAAACTCAGAACCTTGCTCTTCTGAGGCAGGTGTCGGAACCACTGAGCTAAATCCCCAGCCCATATTAAGGTAACTGTAATTCTGTATTCTAAAATAGAATAGCTGGAAATTTTTATACAGATTTTCATGAATTTAATGTAAAATTTTTATAACAAAGCAATAAATATGAACTTTCAATTTATACTAAAATAAGAAACAGTATGGTAGTACAATATGGTCAAATATTCTGTTCAAGGAAGGGCTTATAGAATGTAGAGCCATCTGTCATAAAACTGATATCAGAAAATTCAGAAGAAAAATAAAAATAAGTTACCTTGCCTTCGTAGTTCATTTTTAACAGCTTCCACACCTCCTGTTTTCTCAATAAAGTCATATATAACTTTTGATGTTTCTCTGTCTTTAAGTTGTGCCTCTGAGATGCCACACATATCAAAAAGATTCTTCAATTCTGGATCCAGATTATTCAGCTACAACAGACAAAATAATTACTATTACAATTCTTACAAAAATAAGCATGATAAAATGTCATACTTATCCGAGTTTTTATGAAGTTAAGTTTAAGAAGTTTTAAATGGTTATATTATTTAAATAACTAAATTTTCTCAACCACTTAACAGTTTATCCTGATTTTCAGGTGGGCAGCATGTTTGTTTATTATATTTACTATCTTGAGTAATGCTCGGGCAGATATTTTAACCAGTCGATTCTTTTACTGAATAAATTTGATAAAAGTTGTCATTTCTATATTTCCTGTCATATTACCTTATAAAAATTTATGAAAAAAAAATGAAAGTTTTGGTTATCCTGTTTTAAATAATTGGGACTGGTAAGTGGTCAATAAAAAAGTCTGAACAGAGAAGAAAAAAATGAATTTTCTATTTTGTACCATCTCTTTACCCTTCAAAAAGAGGATATCTCATTTAGATCTATTCTAATTCACTGATGATTCAGGTATCTCTAGTGTTTCTTCTCTATTCTACCTTGTCCTAGATTTATGTATAATCATGAATAAACACAAAAAAGTAAATCAATTTGAAAATTTGAAGGCAAGGACCTCTGTGTACCCAAGTATTTTGCTATAGTGCCAACACAAAGAGGCACTCAATACGTTTATAGAGTTAACATCATAGTTATATAATCAAAAGGACTGTTGACACCAATCATAAATAGTAATTCCTCTTAAAATACTTTTACAAAAAGCTGGAAGATATAATCACCTAAAATTCTAACTTAACAGTAAGAGCTTTCTTCTCTACACTTTCCAAGCACAAGACTTCATTTATTGAGCAAGGTCAAGGAGCACAAAAACTTTGTCCTAAAACTTATTAATGAATGACAGAACAGTATTATGGTTTCAAACCTTAGTGCTATGCTCACATAAATACAAGCACAAACAAGCTGTAGAATTCAGAAAGAAAGAACAAAGAGAGAATAATAAAAATTAAAATCTAAAGATAAGCCCATAATACCCCATATATTTTGAGTACTAATAAATATGGCTTCAAAAGATACTTACATCAAAGCCTGTATTTGGATCCCACCCAACATGTCCAATGTGTCTAAAGTAGAAAATTAAAAAAATAGAAAAGTAAAATGCATAAAAATATATTTAAAACATATGTATGAAATCTAATTTATCCTTAAAGTTCTGAATTGAACTAATACACAGTTCTCTTAGGCATAACCACATTTTGAGGAAAAAATATACACAAGGAATCAAGAGACCAGGATTCCAGTCCTGGCCCCGCTACTATTTGAAAAAAATTTTAGCAGTCTCTCCAAGCATCAAATTCTTCAATTGTCTGAGCAGTATAAGAATGAAGCACTATGTGTACATGATATATATAATAATGTTTATAATAAGCTAATGAAATCTGTGTATGAAAATGCTTAAAATATGATATATGAATACCAAAGATTTTTCGTTTTTTGGCCTCTTAACAATGTCAGTAGGCGATTTCCAAGTACTAATTAATATGAAAAATCATTTTTATGTCTAATAGTTGAATAAACTATTTGAATTTTTATTTTCTAATGAATAAAAAAGCGAATAACATCTATGGAGAAATTGTCAAAATAAAACCTCCAACAAAATCTATAGCTTTGAAAAAGTGATGAATGTAAGCATCCTCCCCCAAAGAAAACAAAAGTCTCCTAGAGTAAAAATTCAAGGGCAGCAATGAATAAATCAAAGTTAAGATAAGAACAAAGAACTGTCTTACTGGAAATTGCTTGGTGTTCCAATATCTGCCTTGGTTAATCTCTTCTTTTTAGCTTTTCCCTTCTTCTTTTCTTTGGTATGAGAGATGTTGTTGACTTGTGGACCATAAAACCTATTTGTTGTAATTTCTGGATTTTTTATGTCTACTGTAGCCATGGGCAGATTAGGACCTACAAATAAAACCAAAATAATACGAGATATAATTTAAGTAAATAAGTCACATAATTAGTGACAGAGGCAAAAGTTAACTCTGGTATCTCGGTTCCTAGCCTACTACTTTTTCCATTACTAATTATTTTGTCTTTTGCACAAGTCAAGCAATGAAGTAAATGATGATGCTACCATTACAAATATCACCATACATTATTGTTTTACTAATTTATCAGTTCTTTCAGTGTATAATCCAACAATTTGTTATTAAAAAGATACTAAAAACTGAGAATATAGAAAGAAAAGATCTTTAGAAAGGGTAGATACAAAAAATTAGGTATTTGGTTGTTTCTGTTGCTAACAATTACTTACTTTAGAAATTCATGTTAGAAAATAAGCTTAAAATGGTCCTAAAGCCCAATTCTGTGTTTCAAAAGTGCTATGATAAAAAAGTGTTAACTTATATAAAGCATAAAACCATTTTAAAATACAATTTAAAGAAAATTTAGTATATTCAAGTCATTACTAGTAAAGTTTCATTTAGCTACTCCATTTATGAAATTACATTCACCCTAAAAACAACTACTACATGATATATAATGAAGGGAGCTATTTTCCCTCTCCTTCAAAAAATATCCAAATGATAAATCACCTCCTTATGTTTAACGACAACAGGTAAAGGTTTTAAGTATTCTTCTGAACAGCAGAAATTTCTAGTTAATTTTAAATCTAAGATTCTCTTAAATTCCATAAAAAGCAGAGAACTCTCACCAAGGTAAGATAACTGAGAAACAAGTGGCCCAGATGTCTCTGGTCTCAGTCAGGAAGTAAGAACAAATCACTGGAAAGTGTGCAAGTGTATAAAATGTGAGACTGACCAATAAAGAAGTTAAGAGTTAGTGAGGGATATATCAGGTTTCGTTTAAGGAATTTATGTGATTTCTAAATACAGTGTCTTTTCTCTTTTTTTTTCTCATTGAGTTTATTGGTACATTTTAGGTATACAGTACAGTTACAGTCATCATTGGGATCTTGTACCTTTGTATGACAGGACTTGGTTCTCATGTTTTCTCCTTATCCCTGCCCTCCCTTAACCCCCTCCTCCCTTCCCTATTTACAAATACTTTATTTCCATTTTATCATTTTCTCATGTTTTTTTCTTCTTTTCCCTTATTTCCTTTCTCCTACACCTTTAGCCCTTTTTTCCTTCCTATTTGACATTGTCAAATATATCATTAGGATCTTATGCACCATTATAGTTTTTCACACCAGAGAAACTATTCGGTATTTATACTTGTGTGACTTATTTATTTCACTGAGGAGTATAATCTTCAATATGTATCCAATTTCCTACGAATGACTAATTTCTTATTCTTTATGGCTGAGTAGTATACCATTTTATAAAAAAAACCACATCTTCTTTATCCAGTCTCCAACTGATGGGCAAATGGGCTGTTTCCAAGTTTTAGCTATTACAAACTGTGCCACTATAAACAGTGTCTTTTTGAAAGATGTGATAAATTGATAATCAAAGGAGGATCTGAGACAAAGCTCCTGCATGAATACAAGTTATGGTTAAAGTGCCTACTGCCACCTAGTGGTGGTGTACCATATGCAGCAGAGCAATAACTGCTTTGAAATACTGTAGGGGTCTTCACATAAGATAATGGGGTGGAGAAAGCAAGATAAATTGCTCAAGTGCAAGAGGAACAAAAAAATATTAAAACATTTAGTAATAATTATGTAATAAGTATGTAAACAGTAAATATATACTTATAAATAAAAACTGTAAAACTATTGGCCATATCTACTATATAGTTTTGTCTCTTAGCAAGACTTTAAAAAAATTATTAATGAAAAAAGTCTGGGACCACTACATGAAAAAGTCAAAATTGAAAATTTGAAACCAAGAGCACTCTGAGAAAAAGAGGCTATATTTCATAAGTGACTTTAGAAATAATAAAATTGCAAGACACCACTGTTACATAAAAAACTTCATTATAGAGAAAAAACTTGAATGTTTTATATAATTTGTACAATATATACACACTTTAAACGTGGGCCACATTTCTCCACAGTTTTTAGATGGCCACCACTAGGAAGCCTTCCCTTTTGTAACTCAATGTATGCTCAACAAATGCAAAATAATTTAAATTCAAAAAGAGATCAACATGCTGTGTGTACCAAAATGTTTAATACTGTACTAAAAGTTCACAGATGAATGACATGACTTTGCTGCTTCCTCTGCCTTTGCTTCTGCTACACACCAGCTGCCTATCTTGAGACATGTTCTTTATTCTCTCTAGGTCTGTTTCTACTTCAAAACCATCGTACCATAGTAGTTAAGAGGCCAGCCTCTGGAGGTCACTGGATACAGAATCCTGCTCCAAAATGTACTAGTTATATGACTGCTACGGCTTGTGTTGAGGTGTGCCCCCAAAGCTCATGTGGTCACGGGCTTTTTCAGAGGTGGCTGGATCTAGAGTGTGTGACGGTGGGATTAAGGGTGTGTGATTACTAAATCAGTACAATGATTGATTTGGCATGTTCTAGCTGTGGGTTATGGGAAGGCCCACTCTAGGTTTGAGTACTGCCCATCCTAAAGGTAGGTAGCCTGGACAGAATATAAGGGACAGAAAGAAGGCTTGCTGTTTGTCGCTAGCCCCTTGTTGCTTGCTACCTCACTGCTAGCTACCTTTTGTCTGCCCTGCTTTGTCATGTACTGTTTGTTTCTCTTCTGTCATGCCACTCTGCCTCACCAGACAACTATGAACTGAAACCTCCACAAACTGAACTACAATAAACCTTTCTTTCTTTGAGTGTTGGGTATTTTGCCTCAGAAAACAAGACAAAGTAACTAAGACAGTGACCTTGAACAAATTACTTCTCTGCGCCGGTTTCTTCATCTATAAAATGAGGATTATAGGAGCTATTTCAGAAGGCTGATGAACAGTGCCTGCGGTAGTAAATGATCATCAGAAGTTACTTTAAGCTTTGTTGTCATTACTTTCATTATTTTTATCGAGCACTATGGTAAGCAATTTGATTGCATCATTAAGCCTGACAGACCACTGAATTATTACATCCATGTAAAAGACAAAGTCAAAAGTATATACTTGCCACATGGTAAATACTACTGAAATAGTTAGCCATTATCATTTTTAATAAGGAAAGGCAGAAGGAGAGAAAGGGGGGAGCTAAAAAATTAAGAAATATTACGTACACGTACCAACTCCCCATGGTGAAGGTAATCATTATGTACAAATATGTACCAATAAGAAATTTAATAAGGTAAATAATAAAATTTAATACAACACTATTTGGTGCACGCTTTCATATCAGGGAAAGAAATTTAAGTACAGAATCAGAAAGTAATAATCTGTTTCAAAGAAAAAATCCTTAAGAACCACTAATAGTCATTATACAATAAGAACTCTGTATTATGTGGATATTTTTTAGAATCATCATTCTAAATTCTGATGGGAAGATGTGGATGATTTAAAAATAAGAACAGCTATAATCTTTATTATAATGAATGTTACCAGAGTGTGATTATTTCCCTTCATGAGGTCAGGGACACACATTTCAATGTGATGAAAACTACAGATTCTCTCTCCCAAAAAAAAGGAATTTAGACAATTATAAAGTCTAGCACACATAATTTGTGGGTGGGTTTATAGAATCTAGGATGAGAATATCGGCCTTAAGAAATCTGGGAATTTACCTTTAACATCTTGATATTCAATACTAAAATAAATAAATAAATTTATCATACTTTTAAGTGTTCATTTTCAAATTAGTGAAGGCTGTATTTAGCTAAAATTAGTTCAAAACATAAACTGTTCATTTTTTTAACAGGCTTCATATAATAAGTGTGAAATATTTTGAAATATGAAAAAAATCTTAAAGAAGTATGAAATGAATAAATATGCTGGATCAAATTTAATGCCTTTATGGAAGATTTTAAGACAAGAATGTACAGTTTCTAAACTTGGGCAGTTTTTTAGCACAGAATTAATTACTTCACCCGATGTATTCTTCCTTTATGTTAGAACCACAACAACATAAACAAGAAAAGTTCAAAATAATATGTTTCTAAAGTTTCACCTGTCATTCATGAATTAAAACAAGAACATTAAATTTCAATAATTGATCAATGACAAAATATTAAGTATTAATATATGAGATATATTTCTACAAAAATTAAACTGTAATCTAAAATTGTTTTAGTCAATAATTATGAAAGAGCTTACCATTTGGGGGGTCTCGTCTTTTCTCTGTTAGAAAATAAATTATAATATTATTAGACATATATAATGTCAACACTAATAAAATTAACTCACTTAAACCCTGCTATATTCTGAAGATGATATGCAGGTTAAGGAAGATTTTTCTAAATAACTGACACCTAAATAAAGTGAGGAAGGGGACAATATATTCAAAGGCCTAAGAAAGTCACAGCATAAGGGAACCTGTGAAGATTAAATGTCATAAGCATGAACTAAAAATAAGAAAAACAACAATAACGAACATGGAGACAGCGGATTTAGAGACAGAGGAAGGGAGGTGGGTCAGGAGAGGAAAGGAAATAAAAAGAATCAAGATGTGTTATGTATATGTACCTATTCCCTAAGATGAATGTAAATTTCATGTGCAGCAAGCATGTACTAAAAAAGAAAAAAATATCAAATAACTTTTTGCACATGACATTATTTTTACATGTACAATAATGCTAATACTAGAAATGTCACAATAAAAATATAGGGAAAAAATACTGGAATGGAGTAAGCAAGGGGAATAATTCTAGGGCTGCACAGTCCACAGTTAAGGACTACACATCTTATTCTGAATATGACAGAAAGCTCTTCCAAGGTTGTCAATAAGGGCAGGTGACACGATCTCATCTATGTTTAAATGGCTACTGTGTAGAAAAGAGATAGCAGCGGGATAGAGTGGCAGCAGAGAGCTTAGCCAGGAAGCTCAGGTGGTAGGACAGATGATACAATGGTAGCCTGTATTTGGATAAGAGTGGCAAAGGTAGCAAGAAATGGTCATGAACAACACTATTTTTTGTGAATATGTGTGTGTGTGTGTGTGTGTGTGTGTGTGTGTGTATGTGTGTGTTTGAGACAGGGTCTCACTATGTATGTGAGACTGACCTGGAACTCACTATGTAGCCCAGGCTGGTCTCAGCCTCCAGAGTGCTGGGATTACAGGTGTGCGCCACTATGCCCAGCCCGACACTATTTTTTTAAGAAAAAGCCAACAGATAGGATTATGAAGAAACACAGAGAGCTCCAGTGATGAAGCAGGGAAATTGCCTTTTTACTGTGACAAGGAAGAGCAGCAGTGGAGTAGAAACAGGTCTGAGAAGGACTGGGGATAGCAATGGCACTGGGACAGGGGCCTGGGATCAAGTGTTCTGCTGCTCAGCAACATTAAGTCTGAAGCTATTCTGACACCCACTAGACATTCTGAAGGTCAGGAGAGAGGTCAATATTGAGATAAAACTGTAGGAGTTATTAGCATATAGATATTTTTCAAGCCATGATATTGGAACAAAACACCAATAAAATTATAATAACCAGGAAACTCTAAATACTGGGAAAGGCCAAAAACCTACAGGTAAGCCAAGTTTTTTTTTTTTTTTTGGTGTGGCATGGCCTTCACAGTCTGTTACACTCCCACCCCTTTTTCTTTTGAGCAGGTTTCGCTAAGTAGCTAATTGCTTAGGCTAGGCTCAAACTTGCAGTCTTCCTGTGCCAGCACCCCAGATTGCAGGGATTATAGACATGCATCACCACACCCAACTGAAAACCATAATTTTTATCAATTCTCTACACACATAGTCATATCAAGTTTGTAAAGAACAAGACACTATTTGGCTTTAGAAATTTCAAAAGAAGTTGAAGAATTTAAAAAAATATAATTTCTATAGATTCTGTAATATAATATTTTCTGAAATTCTAAGACATACCCATAACTGTTTGATATAATAATTACTTTATAAAAAATCATAAATCAAAATCAATAGGATTTAGTTGGTGGACAAGTTAAAAATCCTAGGAAATGTTGATGTATTATTCTATTTGCAGACTTGATGGAGTAACTTCTAGAAACATTTAAAGTGAGCAAGTCCTCTCTATATCAATGACTATTAATCCCCATTTTCTAGAGTAATGTTATTTGAGTATAGAAAGGTAATATTTCTTAAGCTGGTGGATGACACACATAAATATGGAAATATACTGAAATAAATGTAAAAGTTGAGAACATAAGTTCTAAGAAGCAATTACTTAGATATACTGACTTGAGAATCATTCATGTGAAAAAGAAGAACACTGATTGAATCAAAGTGGGAACTAAACAATGTTTAATCAATTTCAGAAATATTTTAGTTATCACAGTACTAGTTCAGACTACATTTAAAGTTGAAAAACATGTAACACCTACAATGGATTCAGAATACAGTACTCAGGAAGGGATATGTAAAAACTATCACAGAACAGTGTAAGACACTGGATCTAGTTAGGCGAAATAACAGAAAGCATAAAGAGAACATGATAGCTCCCAAAGTTACACAGTATAGCGAGAAACTAAAAAATAAAGAATCTGTTGCCCCATAAGAGGGACCCAGGTACCTAAACTATAGAAAGATGAAAGTGGAGTTTGATTCAGCATGAAGGGCTACAAATGATGATTAAGCCTCTTCTCTAATGATCTTCTACTTCTATGATCTTTTTACTACTGAAACACTGTCTAAAGTTTAGGAACTTTATATAAGATAATTACTATGCCAGGTAATAGACCTTTAACTTATCCACCAAATGCAAAGCCAATTATTTTTGTTTTAAGAAGTATTTTTTTTCTTTTCACATGTAAACAAAGTATATTGAAAATGTCACATTTTGACTGAGAAGAGCCCCAGAGAGCCATTGGGCTAGCACCACAGCATGACATTGAAACAGGAGGTACTGAACCATAATTATCCCAAGGTGGAGGTTTCAATATTGTGCATTACATCCTTTTCTACTCTGAAATCATATGGTAAATACCTCTGACCCCCAAAAGAAGTAGATCCCTACTAATTCTCCTATTCATTCATTGTAAGGAGAATATAATAAGATGGCAATAGCTAAACAACTTGGTTTACTCTATTTTCAGTTTTACCTCACCTTCCTCTTAGAATTCACCAGAAATCAATAAAGATATGTAAAATGAAATACGAGCTTTTATATCTGTTTTGCAGATTCAATGCCTTTCTTATCTTGGCCCACGCTATTAGTAAAGATTAAATACAATGATATTCAAACTGGGGTACTATATACTCTATGAAGTACACAAAGACTTCAGAGAGTATAACAGCATGCCTATTTTGAGGGATCTGTTTGCCAGTCTCAACTCCCAAATATTATCCCTCACAAAACTGATCTGCTTAAGATATGATTTTACAGAGGCTCATCTTTCCTAATCACCTTTTCCCATTTTACTAAAGCAAAGCGTGGTATATTTGTCAAACAACAATTCTATACTAATTATCTAAAGCTCTACACTATACCTTTCTCAAATTGTTTTGTGTGTGTGTATATATATATATATATAATTATTTTGTGCACTAAGTTTCTTAGAGAAACAAGGCCATTTTTACAGACCTTGTTTGCAATTGTATTTCTAAGCTTGCCTACAGTATTTTTTACAAAGAATAAAATACTAGTAAATTTAAGTCACAGTGCTGCTAATGCTGCAAAATTTAGATTTAGTAAACACTGAATTTTATCAATAAAAAAGTTACTGGAATGAGTATTCCAGTATATACCTAAAAAACAAGTTCTCAATGAAAATATTGGAGGTAGGGATCATCAAACTCATTTTGGAGGAAATAAGGCTAAATATTTTAGACTTTCAAGATGATATAGTCTTAGTGTCGCAGCAAAAAAGTAGCCATCGACAACAGTGTATATTAATGATTATGGCTGGGTTTCAAAAAAACTTCATGTACAAAAATAAGCCAATGGATCACAACTGTCCCATAAGACTTAGTTATCTGGCCCATTTTAAGTAACTATAAAAAAAAGGAAAAAAAATGAGGGTATTACCAGATTTCCTTTGTCGCCGGCTCAACAGGTCTGTAACTGCTT
The DNA here is from genome assembly GCF_012274545.1 of Fukomys damarensis. NCBI lineage: Eukaryota > Metazoa > Chordata > Mammalia > Rodentia > Bathyergidae > Fukomys > Fukomys damarensis. The sequence continues at coordinate 42,756,936 of NW_022900916.1, read as the reverse complement.
TTCGGAACTTTTTTGCTTCTTCTTCATTGGCAAAATTAAGAGCAACTTGACAAGTCTGAAACATTTCCATTAGAGAGAGCAAACAACAAAATGCAGGAACTTAGCTTTATCTAACAAAAATGATGAACAAAAGTAACTTATGACATTAGATAAATGACAAACTGAGCACTTCTTTCAAAAAAATAAAATAGTAAATTGAATTAGATCTAACAATAGGGCTGTAAATAATTTAAATGAGAAAAGGCAATCAAATTTCAACATGGCAATAAAGAAAATGTGACTTACATCTCCAGCAAAAGTATGAAAATATCCTCTAGGACTATTATATACAAAGTTATTGTATAGTTCTTGTTCCCACAAAAGTTTCCCATCCTAGAAAAAAGGAAAAATTCAAATAAGAGATACAAAAACAAAATAAAACAAAATATCTCTATGAATGAAACAAAGCATGTTAATATTCTTATGTGTATTAACTTTATACACATTGTGACATGTATTTGTAATATGTAGCTAATATCACATTATTTAATAATAATCTCTTATTGACAAACCAAATACCAAATAACATTTTTTTTCATAAAACCTACATATCAAATGAGTTTATTTCACGAAACTAATATATGGGCTAAGCCTTTCTGAATATACTTGGTCAAATATTTAAGTAGAATAATTACTAGATCATCAATGTCACATTGACAAAACAGGATAATTCAAGGTATTTAGTGATATTTAGATTGTGTATCATCAAATATTATAGGAATAATTCATACTATTTTTCTCAAATTTACAGATGTGGAAGGGTCAAATATACCTTTTCTGTACTGCTAATAATTTTCAAATTCTTAACTTTTGTAGAATAGCCTCTTAGTTAAATAATGGTGTAAGTAATAGCAATCAGCTGCGGTAAGACACTGATGATTAAAACACACCAAGATTATATTGTAGATAAGAGAGCCATAGCTTATTCCTGTATCTAAAGCCACAGTATAAGAAATATATTTAAGAGCCAGGGATGTAGCTCAGCAGTTCGGTGGCCTGCCTTGCAAGCGCAAGGATTGGAGTTCAACCCCTGGTACCAAAAAAAAAAAAAAAAAAAAATTAACCTTCATAGGAAAGGCAGCTGAGTGTAAAACATTCTCTAGTGATTATCTTCAAATGGAAATATGTGGTTAGAGAAACTAATAATTTCTCTATTTGCAATACAAGGTTCTATCTATATCACAATTTTAAGATATGAAAAATATATTGTAGACATATTATGATCACTATAATAGAATTCCCTCAGTCCCACTGAAGTTGCATTCTACTCTGTTTCTAAACAGAGCTTCTCATTAGTGATGAGAAATACATCAAAGCACCTAGGATAGTGATGGCGAGCCTTTGCAAGCTTTAATTGGTACAAGTAGCCCACTGTGGCACCTTTGCCACCAATGACTTTGGGGTTTGTTTCAAATTATGGACATGCTCCCATTTCCCAGAATCACTGACAAAGTAAGCCATTGCTATTAATGGGAGCATGCTGCTTCTCTCATCTGAACTAGGGTATGTGGAAATAGATGTTAACAAGCACCAATTTACAAAGTACAGTAACGTAAATCTCAGTTAAATGAGGAACTAGAAAAAGCAGAGACATAAAAAGTCTATGATCAAGCTGATCTTTTTTGGGGGGGTTCTAGGGATCGAACTAGACCTTGCACTTAAGAGTCAGGCGGCAGAACCACTGAGCTAAATCCCTGGCCCTAACTGGTCTTATTAATGCCCAAATGATTGCCAGTTTTAATTTTCTATAATTAAAATCCTATTCTACTTTTGCCACACGTAAATGTTAAATTAACTATGGAGGCTTATCCAAAGATATAATGGAAACTTCACTTTAGCAAAATGAGAAAAATACTTTTATGGTAACTATGTAAGAGATAAATACCTGACAAATAGTATCCAATCTATGACAATGTGGATTTATAATTAAAACCGAGGAATATAAAGCTATAAAAACCTCAATATCCCTATGATGAGAAAAAAACAATGGGTATAAAATAAATTTTATAGATATTATATAATGACATAAACTTGGCCAAAGTAACAGCGTATACAAAAGTTAAACAATCATTCATTGTTCCTTGAAATAACTATGTACATTATGCTAGTCTATAATGGACAAGATGTAATGGAAGAGTACCACTGGAAAAAGGAAGAATGTAAGGAAAGCCCAAGGTCAAAAGGAATACTTCTTTTAAAAAATTAATTCATGGTGGCAGTGAAGAGATATAAAAGTGGGAACCTACAGTTGTTTTCTATTATCCACAGGACACATTCCAATATATTACATTGATGCCTGAAACCCTGGGTAGTATTTAAGACCCAAGACACTATTTTTCCTGTACATACACATTTAAGGTTAATTTATGAAGTAGGCAAAATAAGAGATTAACAACAATAATAAATAAATTTTATGAGTTATTTTAGTAATTTTCCATTTAATGCTTGGGACTATAGCCAATGGTAGGTAACTGAAACCACTAAAAGCAATACCACAGATTTGAAACTACTGTACTCATTTTTGGCTTTAGGATATGTTGCCAATATCCATATTTCAGTACTTAAAATCAAGCTTTACCTTTCTTATATATACAGATATATCTATCTATTTATCTATTTATCTATCGATAGATTTTTTTTTTTTTTTTTTTTTTTTTTTTTTTTGGTACCGGGGATTAAACTCGGGTCCTTGCGCTTGCAAGGCAGGCCACCGAACCGCTGAGTTAAATCCCCGACCTCTGATATTATTTTAAGTGCAATTTAAATATTAAACATAGGATAAATAAATCTATATTAAATTATAATTGGGGCAGAAACTCACCTACAGTTTAAAGTAAAAGACAAAACTCACCTTAATGTCAAATATTCTTAAAAAATAAGATCTCTGTGGATTGTCCTTAACAAGACAAGCAACACCACTGCACTTCTTTGACCACATACAGTTCCGATCTGCTGCATACAACTGTACCACTGCGGAAGACATAGTCTGCAAAGCATAAAATTGATAGGCATTAGTTTCAAAATAAAATCAGATGGCAACAGCCCCTGCTGATATTTTAACTGCAACTTTATGAGACATACCAAACCAGGAGAGTCCAGCTAAGCTGAATTACTAGCTCCCAGAAACAATGAAATAACATACATTTACTTATTTTAAGGCACTGCTTTCCAAAATAGTAAATAATAATCAAATGAAAATAATTATTGAAAACTAACATTTATTGACAAATGTGTCAGGAAATGTGCTGAGCATTTGCAAATATAACTCCATTTAACTGTTATTGTTATTACAATCTCATCTTGCACTAGAGAAACTCAATACTTAGAAAGGGTTAGTAATTTTCCCAATATCATAGTAAATGATAAGAGATGAAATTCTAGTCTAGGCAATGTATGACTTCAGATCCTATACTCTTACTTTTTATGTTACACTGTATTAATAAAACGAACATCTGTTAGGGTTTAGTTCTGAGAGACTAAAGAAAGATTCATATTCAGAGGTGGAACTTTCAGAAGATACCTGTACTATAGGGTGCTATCATTATCAATGGATTAATTTATTGATGAGTTCCTTATGGAAAGTGCTGTTTGGAAGTGGGGCCTAGTGGGAGAAGGTGGGGATGGGCCTTTGAAAAGTATATTTCTTGTTGGGGCTCTTACCCATCTCTGCTTCCTGCTGCCATGAATGAGCAGACTTGTTCCACTAGTTCCTTCCTTCCATGATGCTCCTGACTTACAAACCATGTACTGAAACCTTTGAAACACTGAACAAAATAACCATTTCCTCCTTTAAATTGGGTGCGCTAGGTACTTTGGTCTCAGCAATGAGAAAACTGATCAATACAATATTTAAGGAATGAATTAAACACTATATTACAGGAACCAACTCAAACTGGAAAGTAAGATTTGTAGTTGCTAATTATTGGTGCTAAATATTTCTAATGTATTATTTTTCAAAAGACAGATTAAAATATTTTTTAAAGAATGGTAAAACTGAGGGGGGATATTTTAGGTGATTTGCACAAATACATGGTTTAGAAGCTATACTGAAAATATAAAAAATAGTTTGAGTGATTATTATCTTGACTTCTCTATAAATAGTACCTAATTAGAATCCTTTCAAATGCACAGGAGACAGACTAACTCATTACATGCAATGGAAATCTTTGGCACAAGAGTTTTCTAGGTTATCTTACTGCTACCTAAAACAACTATAATCAAACAATGGAGACTCCTATTTTATTCTAAATTGTTTTTCTTTTGATATAATCTAGAATGTAACTAACCTGTTTCTGTAAAAACTGGTACACACATTTACTGACACGGCTCTTACAAAGCCTCTGCAAACAAATTACTTTTTCTGGGCCAAAATTTCTAAACTAAAAATTAAAAAAAATAATTTAGATAAGTTAAAAAGTGACTTTTAAATAAAAATATAAAAAGAAAATATTACGAATATATACTAATATTAGTATATATTACTAATATATACTAATCATTAGTATTTTTAAAAATAGGAAAAATTTAAATAATCAAAACCTGAAGCTGATAGAATTATGGTACCTCAGTTCAATAAAACTTGGGCATTGCGGTAAACTACATTAGAATTTGGAGATAAAATTTTGAGTTTACTTAACTATATGTGGGGACTGCTTCTTTTGATAAGAGGATTCCTTTGAATAATATACATAAGTCTTGTTTTACACTAACATCAGAAATCTAAGATTAGCAAACTGTTATGGATCAAAAAACTCATATAGACTTTCCCAGATAACAAAGTATAATGTTGTGTTTTTAATTTTTACAAACCATGTGGACCTTGGAATTTTAAACCCAATCACGAGGACACAAGCAGAAGGAAAATTCACACAGAGCTATTAAAACTTATGCAGATAGAGGGCTTGGAATGTAGCTCAGTGGCAAAGCATCTGCCTGGCATGCAATAGTATCTAAGTTCCATTCCTGGTACCAAAAAAAAAAAAAAAAAAT
>NW_022900916.1:42743960-42751790 GCF_012274545.1 Fukomys damarensis | reverse complement strand
GTTTAAAACCAGAGATTGAAGAAAGTGGGTGTACTTTTGGCCTGCTCCAGATGTACTTGTGTTCTTCTGTCAAGGATGCAATTGCAAGATGGTAGCCCCATAGGTTTCCTGCCTCTACTCCCTGACCACATGGATTTTGCATGTAATTAACTAAAGGAATCAAATACCATGCGCAAGAACTAAAAAAATCAGATGAGAAAATCTAACGTTCTAATTAAAATTCATATAAATGATAGTGCTTTCAGTACAGAGCTTTCAAAATGTATTCCTTACTAAAAAGAAAAGGATGGTAAGAAACTAGATGGCAAGACAAAGATCTAAAAATCTCCTTACTTTACTTTTAACCAGAAACCAAAAAGTAACAGTATGCAAAAGAAAAATGTGTTACATTTAGTCTGAAATTCTATTATTAAAATCTGCTTGCAAAAAGGCCAAATATAAACATTATAAAAACATCATCTAGATATATATGTGAATGCAATGGAATGAAAACTAAAAATCTACATATAAAATTTATATAAATTTAAAACAAAGTTTTAAAACATCTGTTTAAGAAATAAAGACTCTCAACTATTTCATAATGTTTTTACACAGACATGGTTTGGCATTCATTATAAACCTCATTCTAATACTAAAAGAAAACTAAATATTCATAAATGATTTTCAGTTACTAAATTTTAAAAACTTGCTACAATATTATCTTTTCTAAATGTATCTCATTTACTCTTTCCTTTAAAGTGTCAAAGAATGAAAATGATATCATAAGACCTTGTAAAGCCTTTTCTGATTGATTCAGTAGTACATGACATGGTAACTTTGTACATATTAACAGCGTACACATTAACATTTAATGTGTAAATGTCAGATAATATAAAAACCAGTAACTATCCTGTGAACTCTAGATTGACAAAAAATTAAGTTTTTAAAAATATTCTTTCCATTCCTTTAAAGTAATTCAACCAATCAACTCTATTACTTGTCTTTCCTAATCAAGAAGATATTAGTGAAAAACAACCTAAGGAGAAGTGCTTAGGAGGGGAAAACTCTTAGCAACCTAGTAACATTAAGATTAAAATTTGACAATTAAAAGGGGAAAAAAGGTTACTGTACTAACTTTTGAAGAAAGAAAACCCATCATATCTTACACATTCCAGATAGTTCTGCACTGAGTAACTGCAATAACATATTCACATTCATGGTCAAGGACAAATTGTGAGAGAGGAAATGAGTTCCCTCCCACTGTCCTTTGGCGGAGCACTTTTACTTCATCTTGGTTTGACTTTGCATTAACCCAGTACTTTCCTGATTCTCTAGCTTGAAATGACTGCTTTCTTCATGTTCCTAAACCATACATTTTTTTGTGTATCTGTGTGTTACCCCGTTATGCCACAATCTTACTCTAAAATTAATTTTTCTATATTAATTTCTTATTCATAAAAGATGCTAATTCTTTTAAGCACCTAAAAGTTCTTAAAATCTACTTTCACTCCAACTATACTTTGTCTCCAAGTAAACAAACATTTGTTTAATTAAAAATTGTATGTGATTTTAATAAGGACAATATTGTAATACATAAAAGAATGACATTGATTTTAGAATGTATACCTTAAAGTAATTAATGGACATTATGTCTGTAACTTACTCTCAAGTTACTTAGAAAAAATAAGACAGGAAACCATAGTAGAATGTTATGAACATATGGCAAATCTGGATGTAAGATATACAGGAATTCTCTGTATTCTACTTGCAACTTTTCTGTAACTTTAAAATTATTTTAAAGCAATTTAAAAAAGCACGTGTTTTATAAAAATGTGGGACTCTTCACTCATTTTTTAGTTATGGCAGTTTTGAGAAAATAGCTCTCTTCTCCAAGCCATTATAACTACTCTATCAGCCCTACCACAATGACCCAAACCTGAAAAAACAAGTATTTACTACTTCGTCCAACTGTTTCTATTCATATACCAACTTTGTTAAAACGAGCTCAATTCTATGCCTTAATTCACTCCTACAGCTCAAATTCTGTTCACATCTTCAGAAAATCTTGTTTTGAAACAGAGCAAAAGAAGGGTTTTAGAATAGAAAAATAAGTGTTCCTTTGATTACAAATCAGCTAATGATTAGGGAAGGGCAACAACAAATTTTTGTTAATTTTAAACAAACTGCCTATAACAAATACTAAGATGAAATAATATCATCTTTAACAATTAATATTCAATATTGTTAAAGGAAATATTTAAAAATATTCACTATCCAAAATCAAGTCTGAAAAGTTTTACTACTGAATAAAACGAGCCTCTTATGATCACCCTCCGACTAAGAGTCCAACACTCCATCCTTTTTATGTGTATGCATGTATGTGTATTGAGTCTCAATTTAAAAACTAATCTGGGAAAATTTATCTTAAAACTTTTCTCTTACATAAAAGCTAAACTTTAAATGTGTTACTAGCTGCACTCATATTCACATGAAATAACTCACTGATATCTTGAATGTAAATTTTAGTCTATATGAGGTAGGATAGAAGAAATAAAACTAGTAGAAAGATCGGGAAATCAAGAATTTAAAATTGCACTTTAGAAAGACAAACTGCAGCTTCAAGACAAGCTCTTTTCCTGCTTCTGGAGGCCATTCTAGCCTGTGACGGACCTTTCTTTCTTCTTACAGTGGCCATAAAGGCCCTTTACAATAGCCTATAAATTCCCGGGCACTAGACCCTTTCCACCTGCAAATTGCCCTTTCCTCCAGCCCAGAAAGCAGCTGCGTTAGGAACAGCCATAGGCTTAACTTCAGTAACCTGTAAATTCCTTTAATCTGCAAATTGCCTTTTCCTCCAGCCCAGAACGCAGCTGCATTGGGGACAGCATGTCCTAACTTCACACATGTATCTCCACTTCAAACCCATGCAGATGGCTTGCACTGTAAGCTGGCAGACAGTGAGAGTACACATCCAAGATCACCAGTATTGAGGACAGACAGCCTTTAAATGTCACCTACCCTGGATTGTAAGGAGCCTCATTTCTTTACACACCCATTCAGTCCTTTATCTACCTATACGAAACACTGCTCATACCTCTTTCCCTGACGTGTCCTGAAAATTATTTTCCATGACAGGAGTCAGCAAACTTGCATACTTATTTTAAAGGGATGCGTTAACTTCCTTATTTCTGCCTCCAGAACTCTGAGACCCAGCCCATGACAAATATGGTATAAAAGAAGCATAAAAGCAAAGAAACAAAAGATTTGGTTGAATTTCTATAATTAATTTTGCAGTGACCCAAAGATCAATTTTCTAAACAATTAAAAGTATGACAACACCTTAATTTGCACCAAAGTAAAAAACCCAAAAGAGAAACCAGAATTAAGATAAATAAAAACAATACATACGGCAGTGAACAACAACTCCTAAGTGGTTTCAGTAAAAGGTAGGAAAAGAAAGCATAAAATTCACTTTGAAAAGGAATAATCTTATTACCTCGTAATTTTTACAGTAAGAAATGGAAAACAAAACAGTAGCAGTTAAAAAGAATACATCAAAGAAGATTCCATAAGACTTAATTTAAAAAAAAAACTAGAGAATGGAGGAGGAGGACAAAAGAAAAAGTAACAAACAGAATCCCAACAGTGAAGAAAAATGGATCTAGATAAAACAGTTGCTGTACTGGGGTCATACACAATGACTCTTTTAAATATATCTAAAAAAACAAAAACAAAAACCTCTGTTTCTGACATTTTGCTTATTATTGAGTTATCTACTTATATATGAAGGATGGTGAAGGTAGGTCTGAAAGTAGCTAAATTAGATATTGCCTTCGTGAAACATACAGTCCAGTAAGACAGGCTTTAATAACTACTATGAACAGTATAACGGCAAAATTTAGTACGCAAGAAAAATGTAAGATCTAACCAGAGATAAAGGTGGAAGGGATGTAAAAAGAATTAAGATGTGTTATGAATGTGTATGAACTCTCCACGATGAATGCAATTATGATGTACTGCAAACATGTACTAATACAAATTTAAAAATTTTAAAACAGAAGAAAAAACTAGTATAGAAAGTTTTGAGTCAGGTGCATAAAGGGTTGGAGGGAAACTGGGAGGAAATGGCACTCTAAATAGACACATTAACAAAGGTCTATCGTGGGGTATTGCTAGGGAAATTTTAGGAACTGCGTGTGGGTTGAGGGGTGAAAAAGAAGCATGGCATGGAATGCATTTATAGACTTACTGTTAAAGTAACAGCAAATACTGCTCAACTCTGGTTTGAAGGGATAAACAGCCATATACACACACACACACACACACACACACACACACACACACACACACAGAGTTTGGGAACCTTGGACTGGAGATGTGGTACAGTGGTACAACATTCCTGCAATGGTACTTACACCTCTCAATATCAAAACTTTTACATATACTCCTTCTCCACTGACTGGGTTTATCTTTTTTTGTTTTTGTTTTATTTTTTGGTATTGTGGATCGAACTTGGGACCTTGTGCTTGTGAAGCAGGGAGTGGAACCACTGAGCTAAATCCCTGGACGGACTGGGTTTATCTTGTAGCTCACTTTGACCAAGAGGCCATCAATATATGTAAGCAGAAGTTTGAAAAGTACTTGAAAATTTGCTGCCAGCCCTCTTGTTAATTACTGCCCTAAAAATTGTTATCAAAGATCACATGGAGAACAAGCAAGACTATCTACCTGTCCCTTCAGTGTTCAGTCCACACTACAGATGCTAGCTGAAAATAACTTCATGAGTGAGTCTCAGTGAAACCAGCTAACTATCCACCAAATTCACAGAATCATGAAGAGTTTGGGAACCTTGGACTGGAGATGTGGTACAGTGGTACAACATTCCTGCAATGGTACTTACACCTCTCAATATCAAAACTTTTACATATACTCCTTCTCCACTGACTGGGTTTATCTTTTTTTGTTTTTGTTTTATTTTTTGGTATTGTGGATCGAACTTGGGACCTTGTGCTTGTGAAGCAGGGAGTGGAACCACTGAGCTAAATCCCTGGACGGACTGGGTTTATCTTGTAGCTCACTTTGACCAAGAGGCCATCAATATATGTAAGCAGAAGTTTGAAAAGTACTTGAAAATTTGCTGCCAGCCCTCTTGTTAATTACTGCCCTAAAAATTGTTATCAAAGATCACATGGAGAACAAGCAAGACTATCTACCTGTCCCTTCAGTGTTCAGTCCACACTACAGATGCTAGCTGAAAATAACTTCATGAGTGAGTCTCAGTGAAACCAGCTAACTATCCACCAAATTCACAGAATCATGAGAAACTGACATTAAGTCACAAAGTCATGAGGTGGTTTGTCTACAGCAATAGGTAACAGATGTAGGGGACTGTTTTAAAATACTAAGAGACGTATTATCTGTAGTAGACAGTTTCAGCTTCTTCTTTTATTCTAGTTATAATGAACATGTGTTTAAAATTCCCAGTAATGTTATCAACATTTTAAAATTACAAACCATAAAATATTTTTAAACCTTACTTGCATTACCAGCACATATTTTTGAGGAAGGAGGGGAGACCATTTTAAAAACAACTTTATCAGTGTGTTGAGATACAGACCAGGGCTCACTTACTAATGCACTCACAACTACACAACAATCTCAGATGGTGCATATTATTTAGATTCATACATTTAAAAAACTGTAAATGATTACTGTACATGGTACAGCCTTTTAGTATTACCTGCAAACAAAATTACAGATGATAAAACTACAAATGGTAAGTTTTAATGTATTCTGCATTTCTTACTTGATGCACAGTCATAAAGGGATAAAGGTAGATGTAGACTGAGCTCATTATAGACAATGTTATATTTGCAAATCACTAAGGACACTGTGTTAAAAGAGCATATAGGTATGGTTTGATCTTTTCTGTCTCCCCCTTTCTGGTGGTTTAAGCAGACCTGACTAAAGGAATTTTTCTTCTCTTTCTTCATCTATCACCTCTTCCCCCCACCCCTGCCCCGTCTTTCAAAGTCAATGAGATCATGGTAAACCTGAAGGAAATGAAGATAGAAAAGAGGTCTCCTAGGATCCACAACTCAACTCAACATTACAAGGTAAGAGTCACAGTCCCGATAACAAAGAAAAGGAGAAAAAAAAAATGTACATATAATTCTTAGTACTCCCCTGACCATCCTCCAGCAAACAGTCTGGAATAAGAAGGTGGAAAAGTAGGTATTTCAGCTGCTGAAAAGGATGCAGTTATTCTAAAATTCAAGCCAAATACCATCTGAAAACATTTCATTGTAAATTTTATCAAACATATAATCCAATATTCTAATTTTAGATATTTATTTGGCATGTCAGATATTATACAGCTTAAGATGAGTTTCCTAATCAGTTGCTAATTTTATATGCAAGATAAACTACTCAGTAATTCCAGTTCCTAATCTGCCATACTTTTGCCTTGTCCCATCTAAACCATTCTCTAAGATATATCCTAAATAAAATTTTATTCCCCTACTGTTGGCTCTTTGGTTTCTTATTTTATTTGAGGGGCAAAATGAGAGGTAGCATGGGGCCAAGGGTAGTAGAATGCAGAGGACTATTGGTGCATGAGCAGTACCTTTTTTTAAAAAAAGTTTAGACAGATGTAAATTGTGTGTGCTGAGTAAAACATGAAGATTTAACCATGAAGCCCATCAAGCTTCGGGACTCCTTACTTGGAAAAACCATTTACAAAGCTTGCCTTTTTCTCCTTTGTGAACACATGGAGTATCAGCTACCCCAACCTCAAACCTAAAGGTCTCCTCTCTAGCTGTCACTGAAGGTGACAAAGATGCATTACCTACCTATTTAGCTCCCAGAAATAACCTATCCTTTCCCTCCTTGACCACATAATTTACTCAGACACAATCTTTAACCCCAAGTTAAAGGAGCTGAATGCTGCCCAGCTCCTGTTAGGAGTGGCATGCTATGACCAAACTTCTTGGATACTTCTAGGGTGGGAAAAGTGGTCAAGCCAATAGCAACCTGGAGTTGTTCCTGGGCAAAAAATACACCTTAAGAAAAATGAAGTAATTATTTCCATTACTAATAATTGTCAAAAAAATTTTGCAGCCTTCACAACTATCAATAATAAATTCTGAGCAATATGTTAGTGTAGGAGTATTTTTCTATAAAGTGATAGTATTTTACGTACGTTGCGAGGGCCATATGGTCACTTTCAGTGAAGCTTTTTTAGTGCTCCAAAGCAGCCATAGATAATATGAAAATGCCTGCATTACAATAAAACTTCATTAACAAAAATGAGTAGGCTGGATCTGATTCATATGTCAGCTTGCCAAGCACTGTGTAAGGGGAAAGATTCTTCCCATAGAAAATATAAAATTGTTACCATGTAAAGAAGTGATCCATGAATATATGGCCAAAATAGGAAAAATGTATCAGAGATATATCAGTCAATTAATAACAGTAATAAGTAATAATAAACCATCTTTCTGAATTGTGTTTATGGCATTTTTTTGTCGTATTCTTGTCTTGTACTAAACATTCATTTTCATACTTAATTTTATACCTTTTCTTAAGGAGCCCCTTCAAATTGACTAAGCTTCAGGCCACAAAACATGGATCATCCTTGCTTAGGGCGAGAAAATGATATAATTTGTGCAATTGAAAATGAACAACTATGTAAGCAAATGTATTCAACTTGTAAAGCCAGACTTAAAAAAAACAAAAACATTTAACATATAATGAGCTTACCTACTTAAAGCCTAAGGTTAAGCAACTTAAAAAAAACAAAAACAAAACAAAACCCACTAAATGAGAAAGGTGTGAAATATTGATAGGTAT
>NW_022900916.1:42738921-42743721 GCF_012274545.1 Fukomys damarensis | reverse complement strand
AGAGAGAGAGAGAGAGAGAGAGAGAGAGAGAGACAGAGACAGAGGGGATGCTTCTTTATTTTGTGTTAAGACTACTTCAGATAAATAATTATACAGCATTTGCTTAAATGTTTGCTGTAATGGGGAGCCCACAACCTTAGGAGAAAAGAATATCTTACTGTCTGGTAGCTCAATTAGAAAATTCTGAATACCAATTGACCCGAAACCTGTTTTCTCCTTAGGCAGTAGATATTTTACTCTTTCACTTAGTATCCGTTGAATATTTTCTGTGACAGCCCAGTACTAGCTAATGTAGCTACAACATGTTCTCAAACCAAAACCTGTTTCTTATTCCTGTAAAGTGGTAGTAACATTTTCACTTCCAGACATAAGCCTTCAAAATGATCTCAGATCATCTCTTTTTTCTGCTAACCTTATTTTTATCATTCCTCATTTGAACTGTTTATAGACCCCTTATCAATCTGGTCACTATTTTATATGTAGTCTTAACAATGCAGAATATTAACAAAATGATGAGAGAAATACTTTGTTTCCAATCATTAAAAACATGCATATGCAGCCTCATTTTCCCCTTTCACATGAGACTTTTTCATATCCTGATCCTCCCTAGTGTGAAACACCCTTCATTCCTAGAGTGTGGGACAGAGGTCTATCCAGAGAGTCCACAGGGCCTAGACATCTTCACTGTAGTAGTCACCGTATGGTAATCTTTTCATTTAGGCATCCTCACAAGACTGACACCACAGTGAAGTTGGGAGTCCTTGGGTGGGTTATTTCTGTATTAACCTAGCACAATGCCAGAAACATGGTATGCAATTATTTAATTATTGAAATTAAAAGTATTAACTCAATCTATAAAGATAAGCAACATAAGCATGTCTAACAAGACATGTCCGTCAGCTTTAAGAATCAGAAATCAGGAGGAGAAAGCAGTTACTCTTTTCACTGAACCTACCAAAACAAAACCAACAACAACAAAACTGACTGCAAAATAGTCAGTGGACTGGTGAGGTAAATAGGTCCTTTCTAACTACAATAATGGTTAGGATCAACACTTTTAAGTAGGTTGGAAATGCTAAAGATTAAGTTGAGATACAGAATTTTAAAAGTCAGTTAGAAGCAAAAATGCTGAAAAACAATTTATTTGGAGAAAAACTGAACAGGAAAAATTATGAACTCTGATAATAGATAGTAAAAGTTTCCACATTAGGAGGCATACATACTAATGTCGCTCAGGCAAGAAAGCCCTATCAAGTGGTCCTTCGATAGCAGAGCTGCTGTAAATCCTCTCCAGACTACGAGAAAGTATAGGCAAGCAATACTCAAACAATGTGGAATATTGTGTGGAATAACAACAAATCTATAAACAGTAAAATAAAACTTTCTGGTAATTAGTTAGCGATGAGAAATACTACAGAATCAAAATATAATACGCAGCAAGAAAAAAAGACATAAACCTGGCCTAAAAGTCAAGTCTCACCATGTTCAAAAGAGAATAAATTCAGAAAACACAGTAGGATAAGACAATGTGCATCCTACAGTAAAAAACATAAATAAAATACTTTGATGCAATGTAATACAGCACAATAAAATATATAGTACCCAAATGTTCACACAGGCAAACATCAAATAAGAGGTAAAATAATTTCAGTAAAATGTTTGGTCTATTTAAACAAGGGTAAAAAAATAATAAGGGTAATGGGATAACATTTTAGAAGCATTTCTATCAAAGTCATTGAAGTATTTTAAATCTTACTAAAATCTTACTAATTCAAATCTTTAGAATATGAAAATTTATTCAATTGGAATTTTTTTAGATCAAGAAAAACACCCACTTAATTCATTAAAGTACATATACAATAGGACAGCATGCAACTGCTTAAAAATAAGCAGCAACTCCTTAAATAAATATAACAAACATGGACAAGATTATATGAAAAAAGCTGCAAAGAGTAAAATACTACATTTGTACACGAAAACTGGAACAAGAATAACTTGCATTTGCTTATGTAAGTACAATCTGAAGAAAGACAAATCTAGTAAAAGTTGCTACCTACTTAACTGCATGTGTGCATGTTTTGAGAGGCAATAAATGGGCAAAGGTAGGATGGATAGAGAGATTTCACTTTAGGTATATATAATTTCAATGTTAAACTATGTAAATATTTTACTTTTTCAAAGAATAAGTACTGATTTGAAAAATACATGGCAGAGAAAGATCTATTCAAGTCACATTATAGTATAAGTGTGGAAAAAGAAAAGATCATCTTTGTGACCCAGAAACTGCAACCTAGAAAGGATTTTTAGCAGCTTTTAAGAGTTCTCCTTAAAAATTAAGAGATTGCTGCTGAATAACATATTATGCTGATACAAAGCAAAAAGGCCTGTCTATAAAAAAGGCCAAAGCTCATGAATGCTTTCACAAACTTTCTCTTTGAGTCTTTGGGACTCTTGAAAATGATCAATCAAGATAAGCAAATTTAAAATTTAACTGGTTTTGTTTTCTATACTTGCTATTCCATATTATGCAACTCTTAATCAGGCATTTCAAGGCAATATCAGAGATGTACGTACATACATACACAAACATAAGCACATTTAAATGCTAGACCTCTATATGTACAATCAAGGTGAAGAAAAGACATGCAAAGGAAAGGGTAATCTGTGAACAAATGAACAAAATATGAGAATCTGAATGAGTAGGGTAACTGTAGGAACATTCTTTTTTTTTTAACAAGTAACAGTTTATATTCAACGTTAATTCTAAGGACTTTAAGTAAATTTGAGATTGTTATATGCATTATGCATTAAGAAGTAAGCCAAAAAATTTGGTTATTATTGCTAAATTCAATGAAGAAGCATAATTAGATGTTAAGTGCAACCCCCACAAAGGAGGAGGAAGCTGAATGTGGGAAAATAAAGCTAAGTACTGTGGATATAGCTTAGGGTGGAGTGCTTGCCTAGCATGCTCAAGGCTCTGGAATAAATGGACAGACCACAAATAAATAAAAATTTGGTCATTTTTAAAAAAATATTTTTAGCATTAATAAATGAACAGAGGAAGAGGGGAAGAATGTGAGGATTTTATATAATATTACCTTATAAAATTATATTGTATACTATAAAAGCAAAAACAAGCTGAAGATTTTCTATGTAAATAGAAAGGGAGACTTTTAGATCTCATATAAACATTTAATAATTTAAATGTTCAATATTTTTTGAAATGTTTCAATTATGTAGAAGTGATTCACTTTAAGACAGACCTTTTACAAAGTTACTATTCTCACAAGCCCCAGAGCAATGTGGCTGAAAGTTGGGCAGGGAGGAGGAATGGGCACTATTAGGTTCAGTATTCATTTTTGCTTCTTGAACCTGTACTAAAAGTAGCTACTAGTTACACGTAGCTATTTTAAATTTAGATTTTAAAATTCACTTCCTTAATCATGCTAGCTGTATTTCAAGAGTTCAATAACCTGATTAGCATACTAGATAGTATCATAAAAAAAGTTCTATTGGAAGTAACACTCTAGAAAGTCTCAGGGAAGAGATATTCTATGCAAGAACCTATTTAAAATAAGATACAGGGACAGGGATTTAGCTTAGTGGTTCTACTGCTTGCCTCACAAGCACAAGGACCGGAGTTTGATCACTGGTACCCAAAAAATAAATAAATAAAATAAGATAAGATACAGAAGTTATAAAATCAAGGAAAAGTCAGAGTTGGGATCATTATGCAAAAATTTACATAAGAAAAGGGATTAGCACAGTTGTATATATTCATAAAAAGTCTGGGTAGCAGACTAAATTAGGACATGGTATTAAATATAACAATTACATACAGAAAATTGAAAATAGCTTAAAAAGTCGTGTCTTCAAGCAGTTAATAACTTAGTGAAGGAGATACACAGAGTATGATCCAAGTCTGAAAAGGCAACCCTGACCTGAACATGTGCTATGGATGGAGAACCAAGTATGTCTGGGGAAGAATACAGCTGAAAGCACTGACTCTAGGACAGATTCCACCCCTCAATTACCCTGTCTGCCTTCTTATCTATCAAATGAGGATAATACCAATTTCATTTAGTTATTATATGTAAAGTGCTCCAAATAGTTTCTTCACTATTGAGTTATTAGGATTAAATGAAAAAACACATGTAATGCATTTGGAACACTGTTTGACAATGTACACATTTAAAAATGTGAATTATGACATCAAATTATCAGTTGCTATGTTTTTAATCAGATCATTTTAAAGGTTCTATTTCCTGGCTTACAGAAAATAGTAATTAGATGACTAATATTTATGTTTTCAGCAAGCTGATCAAGTAAAAAAAAAAACTCTCCTCGAAATTCTAAAAAGAAAAAAAAAAACCTTCATACCTCTTATTTTCTGCAAATCTGGAATATGAGTTATAAATAAAAAAGCATTTCAGTGGCATTTAAAAGCAGGTTTGGTCAGTGAGCGACCATATTAATAAACACATGTCATATCTTAATAGAATTTTCACTAGCTTCTACACATATGACAACCCTACCTGTAACAACGGCCTTTCTTCCATCCCCATAATGTAAATGTTAGAGACTCACTGCCTCTCTTAGGAAGGCATCTGTACTAAATCAATTAAATTCAAATTCCCCAGAATAATGTGAAATAGGAAGTAAAGGGCTAAAGGTATAAGGAAAGTGGGAAGGGTGGGGGAAAGGTAATAAGGGAGAGGAAAAAAACATGAGAAACTGAAAAAATGGAAATAAAGTGTGTTTAAATGGGGAGGGGAGGAGGGGGTGAAGGGAGGGCAGGGA
>NW_022900916.1:42737565-42737806 GCF_012274545.1 Fukomys damarensis | reverse complement strand
GTCTCGAACTCACAGTGATCCTCCTGCCTTAGCCTCCGGAGTGCTGGGATTACAGGCGTGTGCCACCACATACTGAATATTGATACATCATTAAAGGCACCTTAAATATTTTTTTCAGAGGGGTACAAATTGCTAATCTGTTATTAAAATTATTTGTAGCAGAATGACAGCAATTTTCTTCTTGGGACTTCAATTAACCCTAAACCCAATTAACGCAAGCCCATTCCTAATATTTTGAATG
>NW_022900916.1:42718787-42737077 GCF_012274545.1 Fukomys damarensis | reverse complement strand
GGGGGGGAGGGGGAGGGGGAGGCAGAGGGAGAGGGAGGGAGGGAGGGAGAGAAAGACAGAGAAACAAGAGGCACAGAGACAGAGAGACAAGGGATTGGAAGGATAGAGAAAGTACTAGTTGAATAAAAGATACATACAGGGGACTGTTTAAGGAATGTATTCTTAATATTATTTTGGGGTACTGGTTATGAAATGTATCAATTGTTACAATTCATCAAACTTACTATTTATAATCTGTGCATATATTATTTTATATAAATTGTACCTTGTTTTAAGTGAATAATGTTAAAACAAAGCACCAAATAATGATGTATATCTGACCCAACTGTGTTTCAAATAGATAAATTAGGGAGAAAATTTCTATTAACAAATATTAATGAAAACTTCCTACTTCCTTTATGTAGAAAGAAAACATAATACCTCAATTTACAACACATAAATAAAGCACACTGTGTATACATCTTATTCATTTACTTCCATTTGAAAAGTGAGATGTCTCTAACAATACCTCAAAAATTATGCCCAATATTCAGAAAAGTAATACTTTAAAATTATGAACCCTTATGGGCATGATGGTGCATTCCTGTAATCTCAGCACCTACAAGGCTGAGGCAGGAGTATCACTGTGAGTTCAAGGCCAGCCTGGGCTATATAGTGACTTCAAGGCCAGTCTAAACTACACTGTGAGACTCTGTCTAAAAAAAAATAATTATGAACATTTCCATTAATGGAATTAAATTTTTAGAAATACGGTTATTTGACATTATTTGAGGTGTTGTTAGTCTTTTCAAGAACTACAAATATACCCGATTATCATTATAAGGGGCACAAAGTACTTAAGAGCAAGTTGGCAAGGCAAAATCAAATTTAAACAGTGCTTCCTCTTTTAACTAAATAAACCAATTTCCTGGAAATTATCATGTACAAAGCAGATCAAAGGTGGGGTGGCAAGGGGTTGATGGTAGAGCACTTGCCTAGCAAGAGCAAGGCCCTGGGTGTGGATCACCTGAACTGGAGGGTGAAGGTAATCTAGTGAAGACAAATGGAATGCAACTGTGTATGTGTGTGTACCCTCTGAAACAGTATGTTGTGGAGGGCAGGGACAGGAACAACAAAACTGTTCACCTCCAGGGAATAGTTAAGGCCATATGTCTATTGATAATTGTATACGTACTGACATGAAACAATGTTCACAAAAAATTAATGTCTATGTTTGTGGGGTAAGTTTGAAACTTCAAATTTCTAAGTCAAATGAAATTAATTTCAATAAATTTTATGCATCTGAATAAACATACTACCTTTTAAAATTATATACTCAAGTGTTGGGGATTTAGCTCAGTGGTGCTGTGCCTGCCTCACAAGCACAAGGTCCTGAGTTCGATCCCTGGTATTAAAAAAAAAGTACTTAAACCAAAGCAATAAAGAATTATATACTTTTTTATACTAAGTCCTGGAAAGCCAGTGTGTACTGCATACTTACTAAACATCTCAATTTGAATTAATCACTTCTCAACTATTCAATAACTGCATGCTGCTATTGTCTATCAAGTACTGTACTGGATAGCACAAGACTAAATCTTTAACACTAAGGATTTTGTTTTTAATGAGAATGAAGTTATTTTTAAAATATGTCACTTGACTGCTATCAGAACATTTTCCAAAGTCTCACAGCTGTTTATTACATAAGTTTTTGGATTAGTTCAAATTATTTCCTAGTATTCTGAGTATTCTGGGGAAAATTCTTGTAGTTTGAAATGAACAGGTTGGTCTTGCTTATGAAATAGAGCTATAACAATACAAAAGTCAATTTAAAATGTAGTTTTCTGGTATGTATGTGGTTATAAAACCAAAATTCCCTGATTTCCATGTATTTTAATTGTAAATTATACTAGGAGTACTATGTATGAGATTATAATCAATGTATATTTTAATCAAATAGTTTAAAAAGCTTCTCAAACTTTGAGTCTTTCTCAGAAACAGGAAAAATATAATTATTAGGAACATCAAAAAGTTTCAATATTTTAATGATTCATTCTCAAATAAACCTTAAAATTCCTAGTACAGCTTTTTTCTCTCATGAAGAAAATACTAAGAATTGCATAGACTTTCTCATTAGGAACCATTCAAACAATAACAAAGCTGAGTGAAATATTTTGTGTTAAAAGAAAAATAACCCACCAACCTAGAATCCTACATCCAGTGAAATTATTCTTCAAAAGTAAAGTAGTTTCTCAAAGACAAACTGAGAGAGTATGATATCTGTAATTCTGCCTTGCCAGAAATGTTAGCAATTCTTTATAGTAGAAAAATGATATACAGTAGGTCAGAAGTTCAAAGAATGTTTAAAGAGAGTATATTCTTATTTAAAGAATGAATGATGGTTGTTTTATTTTTAATTGACCTAACAGTTAACATTCTGATTGACAGCAGCAATGTAGTCAATAACTACAGCTTTAGGTTAAGTAAAATCAATGACAGTAATGCTACATGGGATAAGATGGATAAACTAAGAATACTCTAAGATATTCCTACTACCCACGAAGCAATAGTCTTATCTGAAACTGGACTAAGATTTGCTTTGAATATAAAACATATGTAAACAAAGTGTATAACAAATACAAACAAAACTTAAATAGAAGTATAACTGATATACTAAGAGAAGACCATGCAATCACATGAAATGCTCAATTAAAACCAAAGAAAGCAGAAATAGAAGCAAAGAAAAAAAAATAGACCAGGAACACCCAAAAAAGTTACAAATATCGCTCATCTTCACTTTATATATGAATGGTCTAAATTCACTAAAGAAGTTGTTACAATAGATTTCTTAAAAAGACACAAACGTTATCTACAAGAAACAAGTATAAAGACTTAGAATGATAAACTAAAAGCAAAAAAGATGATATAACAATTATTAATGGGTAAGTGCCTAACAAGAGTCATATAAGGCTTCTGGGACACCAGATAGGAAGACCGAGGGCTAACTGGCTTCTGAGGCAAGCAAGAAGAAAGGCGGCACACAAGCCTATTAACATGCCTGCAGGGAAAGGTTAAAACAGCTGAGATCTGTTGTTTACTCAGACACGTATCATGGAGTGTGGGATACAGATGAATCCTGTGTACTATAATTACCTGTACCCATGAGTGAATAAAGCCTAAGTACACCAGTCACTTGGGGCTCTCTGTCCAGGGAGATAAGAGTCCCCTTTCCTCCACCCCCCTTTTAACCTGATTCTGTGGCTCTTTTCCTTCTCATCAAGCTTTGCTCAGGTTTGAGCTCATAGGCTGGTTCCTACAAAGGTCCACAAAATTTCAAGAATATAAACTAATCTACTATTGTAGTTAGCGGTCTTAATACCTCTCTGTCAATATCTGATCGATTGGGTAGGCAGAACAAATCATTAAGGATATACCTGAACTAGCCAGCACCATCAACCAGATCTGCTTGCTACCTCTGGAGTACTTCATCTAACAAGAGTTCAATGAAAGAAATCAAAGATATAAATAACTAATACAAGAATATTTCATGTTCATGAATGGGAAAATGAGTCTTTCCCAAAAGAATTTACAGATTAAGTGGTACTCCAATCAAAATCCTACTAGTTTATTTTATGAATATCAAGAAACTGATTCTAAAGTTTACATAGAAAGAAAAATGACCCAAAACTGTCAACACAATGCTAAAACTAAGAACAATGTCAAAGGACTGACATTACTTGATTA
Organism: Fukomys damarensis; assembly: GCF_012274545.1. Taxonomy (NCBI): domain Eukaryota; kingdom Metazoa; phylum Chordata; class Mammalia; order Rodentia; family Bathyergidae; genus Fukomys; species Fukomys damarensis. The sequence goes on along the minus strand of NW_022900916.1, from coordinate 42,733,354 downwards.
CAAGATTTACTATAAAGCAAAAGTTTTCAACAGAGTGTGGTATTGTTGAGAGAATAGACAAAAATATTAGTGGAACAAAACAGAAAGCTCAGAAGTAGTCCAATAAAACTATAGTAAATAAACAAAAAAATTATGTAATGGAAAAAAAGATAATAAATGGTGAAAAAATTGTACATCCTCATGCAAAAAAAAAATCTAAAACAAAAAAATTACCTTACAGAAAAATTAAATCCAAATACATCAAAGATCTAAATGTCAAACACAAAGCTATAAAATTTTATAAAAGAGAACATAAAAGAAAATCTTGGTTACCTTGGGTTGGTGATGACTTTTTACTTCCAACACCAAAAACACGATCCATGAATGGAAAAAAAAAAAGAAAAAAAAACTGTGAAAGATACTGATAAAAAGAATGAAAAGACAAGTCACAGAGAAAATATATGCAAACTGTATTTAATAAAAGACTTCTAAAATAGAAAAAGAATTCTTAAAGCTCAACAAGAAATCATACAATTTAAAAAGGGGCAAGAGATATGAACATTTCACTGAAGAAAATAAACAGATGACCAACAGTCATATGAAAAGATTTTAACAACATAATGATATCAGGTAACTGCAATGAATTCAAGATACAACACAAGCTTATAGGTTAAAATCCAAACACTAGTAACACTAAAAGCTGGTGAGAATGTGAAACAACAGAATAAGGAGACCATCTCTAAAGGCTACATACTGTATTATTCCAGTCATATGACATTCTAGATAAGGCAAAATGAAAGAGAATGTTTGAAAACCAGTAAATAGCAAGGTTTGGTAAGAGTGGGAAGAGATGAGTAAATGAAGTGCAGGGTATTTTCAAGCAGTTAAATTATTCTGTATGATGCTATAAGGGTGGACAAATGACTATGTATTTGGGAAAACCCAAATCCATAAATCTATACAATACATAGAGTTAAACTTAATGTAAACTATCAATTTAGTTAATAATGTATAATATTAATTTACCAATTGTAACAAATTTACCACACTAATGCAAAATGTTAGTAACAGGGTAAATTAGAGGAGGACAAAGGGAGAGGAAATATACGGGAACTCTACTTACAATTTTTCTATTAGCTTAAAACTACTCTTTTGATCTTTTAATTAAAAAAAAAAAATCCAAGCCAGCTACCTCTATGAACTAAGCAGTCAATCCTTCAAGCTTAAATATGGTCTAATAACTAAGTATTGTATGACAACCGAAGAACTCCAGCAGCAAAGAGCAAAGGAACTACATAAAGAAAAAAAGAAAGAGAAAGAGACAGAGAGGAGGCTGCAAGCTTCTATTAAAATACAGTGATAATAATTACAGTAAAGACTTCATATGACATAAAAATCTCATACTACCAAAAATTCAAGAGTGGTTAAGAGTCAAGATAATTTTACAGTATGTGCCATTCAATAAAAGATTAAAAAAATAGGAAATCAGGATCCACAGGGAAAAATAAAACAAGAAAACCTAGTTATACAGTAAAATTAGCAGACAAGGACATTAGGACAATTATACCTGTATTCCATATGTTAAATAAGCCACAGCAAAGATTGAATATATTGTAGTGACAGAGTATATAACAAAATTAAATTTCTAGAGACAAAAAAAAAAAAGTCCAAAATAAAAAACAGTGCACGATGGCCTATCAGACACTGTAGATAAAATACTTGTGATTTAAAGACACAGTGAGCTGGGGGCATGGTGGCACAAGTTTATCAATCCAGTGATCCCCAAAATTTATTAGGAAGGCTATGGCAGAAGGACTGACTGAGTTTGAGGCCAGCCTGGACCGCATAGCAAGACTTTCTCACAAAAACCAAAACCAGATGTACCAATGCATGGGACAACTTTCAGCAATTTAATTCATACATAACTGAAGTGCAGAAGGGTGGAATAGGACCTGGATATTTGAAACAAAGTAAAATCTGAGAATTTTCCAAACTTAAATTTAAACAAAAACTCTCAACCTATGAGTCTATACCCAGCAAAAATACGTTCCTAGATTCAGGGAAAAACAGGTATTTTTAAAGTAAAGCTGAAAGAATTTATCAGCTTGATATGTGAACTATGTGGGTGGGAAGGAGAGTGACAGGGAAGCAGGAAGGGAGAGAAAAAGAAGGGAAGAAGCAATTATGCTTGCAGCTGATGGGAAACAATACCAGGGAGAAATCTGAATCTACACAGACAAAAGGATTACAGGCACCAGAAATGATTAGAAAAAGCTATTTTTTTCTTACTATTTAAATCTATTTATTTAGGTACTTGGAATCTAACTCAGGTCCTTGTACTTACCAGGCAGGCGTGGTACCACTGAGCTAAATCCCTGGTCCCATATTTAAATCTCTTTAAAAGATAACTCCATCTTTAGAGTAAAGAGTAAAAACATATTATAGAGATTATAACATATGTGGAAGTTAGCTATATAGCAACAACATAACACAAATAGCCTGTGGAGGAAAAATGGAATTATTGCTATTGTTAAATTCCTATACTTAATGTGAAGTGATAAAATGTCCCTTGAAAGTAGTAGTTTGTATTAAATTACAGGTATGTACTATAAACTCTAAAACAATTAAAAAATAAAGTTACAACTAATAAAAAAGAACATTAAAACAAAACAGTGTGGTAATCCAAAGGAAGGAAAAAGGAACAAAGAACAACAGAAAAAAAGGAAAAGAGGACTGTTTCAATTTATATCCTGATGTCTCCCCAAAGCCTTATGAGCTCATAGGTGAGGTTTTTGAGTGTGGCTGGATCATGGGTGTGTGATACTGGTTTAGTCCACTGATAGGTCTATAGCTGGGTGTGATGTTGGGAGGTGAGGTCTAGTGGGAAAAGGTGGATCACTATGAGTGGGTGTTGCCTGGAAAGATATATACATCTCTCCTCCTTCCTTGATCCCTCTCTGCTTCTTGCTTTCTGTTATGGTTTGTGTCTAAATTATCTCCCCAAAGCTTCATGTGTCATAGGTGGTGCTTTTCAGATGAGGCTTGATCTGAATTAAGTGATGCTGGGGTCAATAGTGTGTGATTACTAAATTAGTCCACTAATTTGTTTGGCATAGTTCTAGGTAATATTAAGGGTGCTCCACTCTGGGTGTCAGCGCTACCCTCCTTAATGGTGGTTAACCTAGATAATATATAAGGGACAGAAAGAGGGTTGTGGCTGGTGGCTTGTCCCTTGTTGTTTGCTGCCTTCTGCCTGATGCTCTGCGATGCTCCTATACCATGCCAACCTGCGCTGAAACCAACTATGAAATGAAATGTCTATGAACAGTGAGCTAAATAAACCTTTCCTCTTTAACTTTGGGTGTTGGGTATTTTGTCTCAGGAATGAGAAAAGTAACTAAGGCACCTTCCTTTGAAATCTGAGCGGAAGACTCCAGGATCCCACACCTCTTACATTCTGCATGCCTGTACAACTAGTACCACTTGGATGATGCCAAGGTTTGCTAATATGCTAAAGCAGTAGCCTGGCCCTCTTGGACTATGGCTGCAGCAACCTCTGAGGGCTAAACTCAGAAAACATTTCCTAGAAGGCCCTAAAAGAACAAGGTGTTCTGAGGCTTTCTTATCAAAGCAGAATCTTTCAAAAATTTTTAAACTCTTGACTGTGCAAAAGGTGGGGACTGGCCAATTCTTGAGATGCCTTCAAGCTATCATTTCTACTGTGTTGCAGCAGGCTTTTCAGTGCTTACTGTTTTAGTAACTCTTATCCTGAGCCTCACCTTTATGGGCTCTTCCTTCAGGGCAGAACTACAAATGTTTCAAATCACTCAATTCCTGATTCTCACTGAAGATCTGGCTAAAAACAGCCAGTAGTACCCATGCCACAGACTAAACAATGAGATGCCTTGACATCTCCACCAGATCAATTAGTCTTCCACCTTTAAATTCAGCTTCTCACAAAGTCTTAGGGCATGAGCAAAACGTAGGCAAGTTCCTTACTAGAATGTAATATGTATCAGCTGTAGTCCAGTTTCCAATAGACTCCTCATTCCTATCCAAAACTTCATGATCCTGGCCTTTCCTGTTCACATTTCTAAGAGCATTCTGGTTTTCAGAACTCCCACCAAAATCACCCACCAAGCTAGCTTACAGCAATCCAGGGCTTCTCTAGCTCACAACCCAGAAACTTTTCCAAACTTCACCCACAATCCAGTTCCAAAGTCTTCTGAACCCCACGGTCAGGTGCAGTCACAACAATGGCCCCACTTCTAGTACCAATTTTCTGTATTAGTCACTTTCCTATCCATGGGGGAAAAATGATTGATACCTGCAAGTTAAAGGAAAGGTTTATTTTGAATCACAGTTATAGTGAGCTGCCTCCACTGTGGAAGGCAGAGCAGAGGAAAGCTGCTTAACTCATGACAGCCAGGAAGCGGAGGGCAAGAGCCAGGGACAAGAATATATCCTTCTAGTGATCTACCTCTTCTGATAAAGCCCCACTTCCTAGTTGAATATCTAGTTAATAACTCATCAATGGATTAATTCACTCATGAGTATAGCACCCCTAGATCTAGTCAACCTCAAAAAGCCCACCTCAGATCATATGACAATTTTGTGGGGCAAAGGGATCAAAAGAACATAACAGCTATAAACATTTATACAACTTACAAATAAGTTCAAAATATTTAAAACTGACAGAACTACAAGGAAAAACTCATTGAAATTAGAAAGAATTCAGTATCCCTCTCTCAATGATTGATACAGCATATACAGAGACAATTCATAGGTTAAAGAACTGAACACTACAGTCCAACTTAACATAAAAGAACACGCAATAAGATGCCACTAATGCAAAATTTAAGAGGAAATGTATAGTAAAAACACAACATATTAGAGAAAGAAAAAAGGTCTCTAACCAATTATCTTAAGATTTACCCCCTTAAGAAAAACTAGGAAAAGCAAATTAAAATCATAATAAATAAAAGGAAGTAATAAAGAGCAGAGCAGAAATCAATAAAACAGAAAACAAAATTAATAGAAATGAATGAAATTAAATCAGGTTTTTTTATAAGACCAATAAAATTGATAAACCTCTAGACTGATTGGAGAAGGGGCATATGATGACAAAGATTTATTTTAAAACACAGGCAAAGAGTTAGTGGGTAGAGATAAAGAGCACCCAGGTTAACAGGTACATACCAGTTTTGTCATGTTACTCTAGTTTGTATGTATTTGTAAGATGCCATAATTTTTTTAGAAAAAAATATGATGTAGGTATATCTATTCTTCATATAAACTGCCCACAACATTATTCCTTTCAGATACACTTATATAAAAAGGGTAAGAAAGAAACCATGAAGAAAAGTTTTCTATGGAATCTAATTATACATTAGAGGATGAAGAGGGTAATGAATTATTTTAACTGTATAGCACATTGTGTGTGTATATACTAAATAATGAATATAAACAGATATTACTTTTGTACTTTAAAATGCTAAATTAGTATGTTTTATAAGAAAACTATGAAAATGGACTAAGACTTAATAATAAAAAAACACTTCCCACAGAAAACCTCACACATCAATTCTTACTAAATTAATCTTTAAAACTAATGATACTACAAACCAAATCAAATCTTTTGCTAAGGGTAGGGCTGAAGGTTAGAGCCTTAAAAATGTTAAGCAAAAGCATACTAAAGTAACAAGAAAATACTTAAGGATAATGATCAAACTGTATGATTATAAATACTGCAATGAAATTCTGTGTACTGGCCAAGAAATAGACGAATGAAAAAAACAGAAGAGAATGCCAAAACAGATCTAAGAACACCTATTAATTTATTCCATTTTAAAGGTGATATTTCAAATAGGTGGGAGAACATAAACTTCTTAATAAATGGTGTCAGGACAACTAGACAGCCATTTATTAAAACATAAAGCTGAATTTCTACTCCATTTGTTTTCCAGTGTCAATCTAGAAAGATTAAAAACTACATGTTCAAAATAATACTATAGACTGTTAGAAAAATGTGGGCAAATATTTTTATAATTCTGAACTGGAAATGTATTAAATAAAACTTATATAACTGATTATTATATTTACTAACCATACAAAATTAAAAACCTGTATATAATCAAAATACATTTGTCAAAAGATAAGTGACAAACTACTCAAAAAAAATAAATTATATCTTAACAATGGAATTCCTTCAAATTGCCAAGAAAAAACAACCAAGAGAAAAGTGGACAAGAATTGGCAATACACAAAAGAAATATAAATGGATAACAGACATGAAAGATGTTCAGTTTTATTCCACCAATTGTTTTTGGCTGTCAAAAACAAGGCTTTTAATCCTGTGATGAGAATATTTTGTTTAGTAACAACTGTTTTGGAAGACAATTATGTGGTATCTATTAAAATTTTAATGTTTGTATCCTCTGATTTTCTTTCTAAAACTTATTCTATAAAAATATTTGAAAATGAAATATACATATCATACTTCTTGCAAAAGTGTAAATCTGGAAAGCCAAAATATTCACTGGATTAGTTGAACTGTGTCCTCCAAAAAATTTTGTTAAAGTACTAACCCTATATTTGTGAATGTCACCTTACTTGCAGAAGTAACTAAGGGTATGTACGGATGTAACCAACTCTAAATGAGGTCATTACGGCTGACCCTACTCTAATATAACTGTTGCCATTATAAGTGTGAACAAAGATCAAGAAAGAATATCAGGTGATAGCATACACAGACTAGAGTGCTAGAAGAATCAACATGCCAAGGAACCTCAAGGGTTGCTATCAACTGCAGCAAATTAGGAGGCAGGTATGAGACAGATTCTCTTTCAGTTTCTCCAAATGGACTCAAACCTCCCAAAACCTTGAGTTTTAGGTATTTGGCCTCCAAAACCATTAGAGAATGAATTTCTGTTTTAAATTACCTACTTTGTCACAGCAGCCCTAGGAAACTATTACACCCATTATTAAAACTTCACATATTATAGTAACATAAAATGCAATGTAATAGTAAGAAGTATACAACAGATCAGTATGTATAAAATCATCTTTCTGGTAAACAAAGAACATCCCTCAACCAATAAATAGATAAGTAAGTAAGAAAAGTAAACCAGGTATACTGGTGTATGCTTGTGATCCTGGCACTTGAAAGGATGAGGCAGGAGGATCACTGCAAATTCAAGGCCAGCCTGACAATAAGACATCTAAAAAAACAAAAACAAAAAACAAAAAACATTTCTCTACGCTTTCACCTCCCTACTGAAATCCACCCTTCTCTGATGATGGCCAAATCAAAGAGCTAGACCAGTGATGGAGTGATGGTGAACCTTTTAGAGCTTTCAATGATACAAAGAGTTTGCTGCAGCATGTGTGCCACAGGTCTGCTGCTACTGGGTAGACTGAAGTCTTGACCACGACAAAATTCACAGATCTCATTCCATTTCAAATGCCTCAATAATTAGTACTGTGTAAAGTATTCCTATGATTCTTAGTACTTTGCCATTTCTACTAGGAGGTTTACTGTCTCATAGAATATACACAGCTAACTTAATGTTGCCATTTTTTTCTTCCACAATGTTTCTAACATCTAGCCTTGCAGCAGCAACTAGATTTCATTTTTTGTAAACTGGAACAACTGGTAATGACTACTTTTAGGTATATACAGTGCACTCAGACACCACAACTGGACTCACAAGAACTGCTCTAAGTGTTTAGTAGTATCTATCTACACATAGACCAGGGATTTCTACTCATTATTTTTGCTCCAGATGCTGGTACAATTCAGGCTTGTCAGCCAGACCACGCATGCTAAGAGAATGGATAAAGAAGTGTTTAGTAAGCTTTAAAGCAATATTCAATTTTTTCTATTATGAGTAATAATTTTCAATTTCCCAATCTCTAGAACCTCCTACCTAAGTTGCCATTTCTTGAATCAAAAATCTTAGTGCTTCCTACCTACGGAATAAAGTTCAACTCTTAAAACTGAAGTTCAGAGTCTTCTAAAACCTAGCCTCAATTAACCTTGCAAATTTATGGTTCTCTATTTCCACTAAATATCCTTCTCAATTCTAGTCCAGTCAATCTATTTAACATCTTCAAAAACTCCATGCACAGCCTTTTCATGGCTCATTTCAAACTTTTGTTGGCTCATTTCGTTATCTTTGAACCAAGTTGCTTCCTTATTCCTGACATAATTTAAAGACCTATTTAAGCCACACTATGATAAAGCAAATCTCCCAATGATATACTCTCTCTCATATTATTTAAACCTTAAATAAACACTGGCTTATAGTGTGTATCTTTTTGTGATACTTTCAGCCTTTCCTAACTATACAGTACACAACTGAGGAGTAAAGCCTGGATCTTCCTTACAACTTCCTTATACTCCATGATACTGGGAGGGTGCTATGTTTAGAGCAAATACTCAATACTTGGTATTTCATCGATAAAAGAAATCATTTGGATTTCTGACTAGCTTTATAGATCTCATACAAATTAATTAGCTCCTTTAGTAATAAGTAATAAGGAAATTTCATAAGAATATAGGTAATCTCTGATGCTTTTTATACTCAAGGGAACATTTAATTTTTTAAATTTTGGAACTACAGGTATGATAAATAACTTCATCTTTAAAAAGACTTAGCTTTCTCCATATAAGATTAAAGATTTAACTTTATTTTATTTATTTTTTATTTTTTAAGAGAGAGAAAACAGCCGGGTGCCAGAACAACCAATGCTGGTGCGACAAAGGTGCTTTTATTGGCAATCAATTGGGGTAAAGGCAAGCTTCATGCACTTTTCTATGGAAATTAATGTAAACCAGGCTCATAAAGGACAAGACAAAGCATTCTCGAATTAAGAAGAGAATGACAAAATATATGGTTTAAAAGTTTAACTTTATAATAAAATTTGAAAACATTTCACTGTTGTATAATTAATTTTAAAATAAAATTTTAAAAAATCACTACACTAAGGCAAAGGAACACACTCCTAGACAAAATAATTTATAACAAAACTCAATTCTACTTGCTCTTTCAAAATTTCTATGTTCTATTAAAAACTAAAATAGGCTACCACAATACTTCTAACAAAATCATTTATTTAAATAAATAGACAAAAATAAAACATGAGACTACAAGCATAGATTTCATTTGAAAGACTTATTACCAGCTTTTACACAGACTTTTACAAATCATGAATCAGGAACACTAAAACACTGATGTACATTGCAGAAGTTGCTCACCAGCAACTACATGCAGAACACAGATCTTCAATACCTCAGCTAATACTTAAGCAGGCTCAAGTTTTAAGCAGTGCAGGGAATCTTGAATATTCTAGTCAAACCTTATTTCTCACATGGGACTGTATTATTTCTAGACTTGATAATATGAAAGTATTTATATACGTAATATTTTTACATTAAGAGATAATTTTAAAAGGTGTACTTTAAATAAAATCCTTTACAGTGTCCTCCACAGAAGAAAAATAGCCCAAGAGTGAAGAACGCAGAGGCAATAGAGGTAGGGAGACATATTTAGAGGACCCAGGAACTTTACAAGCTGCTCCTTAACTCTTAGTTTACAGACTCTACATTTAATTGACTTTAAATAAAATTACTGGAACTAATTTACCTAAATCAAAGCAAGTATGACACAGGGTTCAAAATTTTTCTAAAATATCCCTACAAAAATAATAAGAACTCTAAACTGAGAACTAAATAGAATTAATAACAATTCTCATACACTTCTAAATTCCCAGAGTACTTTATAAACCTGTTAGGCACTCTTAAGTGTATTACATAATTATTTCACTATTCTTTGAAATTCCTGACTAAGCCCATTTCACAAGTCTAGCCACTAAGGCTCACAATAGCTAAGAAATCTGCCTGTGTTACAGATCTCAGAATGACCAGTAACAGAATTTATAATCTGATGGTGTTGGACACTTCTAAATCTCTTCTCTGGCTTGTATTTTACACACTATTGGGCTCACCTTTTTACTCAAAATTTGAGAAGTAAATTTTAATCTTTTTTCTCCTTCCAAACCACTCAAAATGAAATACATTCACAGCCCTAACTTTCCACCAGTAGTGCCTTAATTCAGGCAGTCATAAAGCCAAAGATTCTTTTAGGCATATCTTTTCCTTTATATTTATTTAAGAATTACTACCTGCTTTTAGAATAGAAACAAATTAACAATTACTGCTAACATCAAGGAGCAGAGTTGGACCACATTCTCTTCCTAATAAAAAAGTTCTAATTCCATAGGGCATTAGAAACTGCAAGTTTTAACAGCTTGATCAAGCTACTGAAAATGACAAATATTAAAAATGATGAACAGGCTCCTAAGAAATAAAACATGTGAACAATTACAATTATTCAATCTAGAAGTAGACCCTATCTGTGGTAGATGTTACAAAAGTTACAGAGAACTACAGAGGCATAAAGTTCTCCCAGAACTGTATAAAGTGGTGGCAAACCCACAGCACTCGTGCCATAATGGGCTGTTTGTACTGTTGAAAGCTCTAAAATGTTTGCCATACTGGTATACAGAATGACAAGGAAAAAAAAAAAAGTTAAAACAAGTGCTAAGGAATTAAAGGAAATTAAAAGATAAAGGTAATTAATAAAAATGGCTTCTTAAGTACTAAATCTTGAAAAAACAAATCAGGTGAGTATGACAGAAAGATAATGATCACCATTATCAAATCCTATCTATTTAGACCAGAGACAGGTGCTGAGGGCTAAATGAAGGTTTTCTTTACCCTACTCTTTAATTTCTTACTTATGCAGAACTGTATATACTAAACTTCACTTGGCAAGGACTGCACATACTCTCTACAGAAAGTAAATACCAAACTAATTGAAATTTCAACAAAATTAACTACAAAACAAGACCTATGAATACCTTTATAAACCTTTTAAAATTGTCCTCCTAATATAAGTAAATACTATGAGATAATGCATGGCATGGGAACTATTCATGTAAAAGTTCATAATGTTATGTTTATCCATTACATAACTTTAGATGACATCTCAATTTCTAGAAATTGTTTTAAAAGCTGTGGCAAAACAACAGATTTACTTAAGATTTACTTCTTTCATGAATTCAATCACCAATACAATCTCATTAACATCTGGGCATATTTACAGCTATGTACGCTTCACCATGCTTGTTTTGCTAGTGTTTATAGTGCCTGGATCTGCTGCAATCCCATTTCTCACCCTTTATATCTAAATAAGACTAAGTTCTGGGGAAGCCTTTTTAATTGTTCTTGAATTTTCACTGTAAGTGCTTTAATTCAGGACCTCATCATATTACATGTGGATTTCTATAAACAACTATCTGATCTCTATCTCCATTTTTAAACTTTAATCCACTTTCTGTACTAGCTTAACCTTTACCCCAAACATCTAAAAGTCAAATCTGATCTGTGGCTCCTCACTAAGTACTGTAATATTTTCTCAATTTTATATTACCTTTACAACTATAAAATGCACTCACATCTTCTTAACTTGTTTAGTTTAACCTTATCTCACAAAATACAGCCCAAAGATTCAAGGAAAACCTATTACTTTCAATGTTTCTTTTCCAATATAACATCCAATGTTTCCAAAGTGTCATTTCTAGGATTAGCCTATAAGAAAACAGTGGATTTTTAGTTCTCAAACTGTACATTAAGATTATTTGGGCTGGCATGCTGGCACACGCCTATAATCCCAGCACTTGGGAGGCTGAGGCAGGAAGATCACTGTGAGTTCAAGACCAGCTTAGGCTACATAGTGAGTTCCAGGTCAGTCTCAGCTACATAGTGAGACCCTGTCTCAAAAAACCAAAAAAAAAAAAAAAAAAAAAAAAAAAAAAAAAAAAAAAAAAGAATATTTGGTAAAAACAGAAATGCCAAGCTCTTTCTTGGACCAGTGAATCTGAATATTATTTAAGAATTGAAATTAGTCATATGTATTTTCTAATAATTTCTACAGTGGTTCCAAAGCATACCTAAATCTGAGAAGCCAAGGAGAAACTCCTGTTCCATAACAATTAGTATGCTGTTTCACACCTCCCAACACGCTAATGAGTACCCATTAATCTTAGAGAAATTGCCCCTTCTAAACACCTTTTATTCATCTCCTCTCACAATCCTCTAAACTATGAAAAAGTTCTCATACATTTATTATATACAATCCTTCTAACCACAGTACCACAACTTTACAGATGAAAACACCAATTCTAACACTCCATGACATGGTTTCACTATTCTATATATCAGATAATCAATTCTTTGACAGAAAAGTTAAGACATTTATGCCAAGTGACCCTGGGATTGAGCCCACATTTGCTAGCTACAGAGCTACTGTGTTTTCCATGGTGATATATATCCTCTTACATATTACTCTGAAGTACTGACTTACTCATCAGATTAAATGTTTGTCTCCCTTTTTAGATATACCATGCTCCCCAGGCCAGGCAACAACCCTGATTTTAACCTCAAAATTTAGTTATTCAGTATCTGGTTGAACAAAAGAGGAAGGTAGCTCCTCGAGAGTTGGTACTGTGACTTTTTTCATTTCTTGAATTCTTAGAGAGCTCCGACTGTATTTCTTGCCTAACACATTTCCTCTGACCTGTAACTTTATTGCTGGATTTATGAGTCAGTGTACACTCACTACCAAAACAATCTGCATAGTCAAAAAGAGGAGAAAAAGCTTATTCCAAAAAAGCTTCTTACACTAACCCATTGTCAAACTGGGGATTTCAAATTTTAAGGTTAATCTTCACAACAATTTTAACCCACAAGAGCAGGCAATTGTAACTGTGCAGTTTTAAATGACTGAAATCCAAAAGGTAAAACTGATTAATAATAGATGGCATAAATTAGCACTGAATACTGACAGCCTGCTTCAGCAATCCACGAACGATAACCGGCGAGCAACACTATCCTATCACAATCTCCAGCATCTGTCATTTTTTTGAAGCGATCAGTAAACACTATTAGTAAGTACAGAGCAATTAGTGTATTTGTGTACAAGAGTAATGTTCCTGTCTAAAGTTAATGTGTATGGTGTGTAAAACATAGTACAACTACTTCCATTTTTAATACAGATTACATACCAAATGTAGAAAGGCAGCAAAACTGACATTTTTCCCATTTTCGGGTAACAGTCTAAGAGAATGGAGATATTAAGTTGAAAATAAGCAAAAATTAGTGCTTTAAGTATCTTATATTTTAGTTACATTAATTTTTGGTGAAATGGTTATTCCCTTACCACCACATTTTAAAATAAGTTTTAAAAAACCCTTCTGAAACAATGTGTAGAGGAAAAGTACAAACGGTCTAAGCATCAGTTCTGGGTTTCTACTTCAGCTACATTACTAAACTTCTGTGAGACAAGCTCACTGGTTCTGTTTCCTTATTTGTTTTAAATACTGCAATACAGCAGGGAAGGACTTGGTCACCTTAAGGTTGTATCCTAAAATTTTCATTTCACTCTTACCAGTAAACTCAGTGTTCCTTAATGTCTAAATTCTTAAATAAAAAAAACAAAACAAAAAAACCTGAAATCGAAGGGACCTATTCAGCCTCGTAATGGATGGCACAAGATATAAACAGCAGACTCATAAAGTTAACAATCGGATAACTTTCCAGAAATTGGCTAATCTCAATTTCTTAAACAAGCAAGTGTAGTCACATTTGACATCGGCACTAAGGAAGGTTATAAAATGGCACTGCTGTGTTGAAACTCCCCTACGTTCCAGTGGCACACACTCTGCAGGTGCTAGCAAGCAAAGTGGGGAGAAAGAGAACCAGTGAGCATCTTAATAAACCACAGTTCAACCCTGTCACCTCAGGAAGAGCGCCACGAGGCCTACACCAAGGAGCAGAACCTCCCCACCCCCAGAAATGTTAGCAGCCAACGTAATGAATGCTTCCGTCAACAACACACATTCCCCTTCCCACAGAATAGCTCGCTCCAACTGTCCAACTGGGGTTGGAACTGGGCGCACAGAAACAACACACGAATCATTCTTGGTCCCAAAGTACGAACTACTTGAGATACCGGTTTCCCTGCGCATGGCTGCGGGGAGAGGAACCTCCTCCCATCAATGCCAAAAGGGGAAAAAAAAAAAAAAAAAAAAATCAGAAACCAGGCCTACGAGTGACTGCTAGAGAAATGAACCTTGTTTCTCTGCAATGGGGAGCACTAGCATACCCGGCACTTGCTCCAATAGGAAGAGCGCCCGGGAACCTAGGCTGGACTTCTTTCCCTCCTGGAATCCTACAAAGGGGAGATTAAAACCCGAACAGTTTCATTCCCCGATCTGCCCACTCAATCCTCTGGCATTGTTATGGAAGGTGCCCTCCAACAGTAGGTGGCGAAGCGAGGGCCGGTACAAGGGTCCTGTTCGAGATTAGGCGGTTCTTGCAAACAGAATCCCCTTGTGGTCTGAGTAAAGTTTGAGCAGCAGCAAGGGCGCGGACCAGGGCCCGACCAGGCTGGGCTCCAGGGCAGGCCTGCGGAGGTGACACTCCCCAGTCCTCCAGCAGCTGGGGGAGGCGGCTGCCGGCCGGC
>NW_022900916.1:42718236-42718748 GCF_012274545.1 Fukomys damarensis | reverse complement strand
CTCGCCGCGCGGCTCCCGCCAGCTTCCTCACTCCCACTCCCCGGCCCCAAGCCCAGGCCCGCGAGGAAACGCCGGGGTGGCGACGGGGGTCTCGGCCACTGACCACACATTTCTTGCCGAGGAAGGTGAAGAGGGACTCGTTCTCCTGCGGGGTGAGCAGCAGGGACCCCACATTGGTGACCCTCCGCGGAGGCGGCGGCTGCTGGCCGGAGCTCATGGCTTCGCCGGCGGGGCTGGGAGTCCAGGGCAGTCTCCTCGGCGAGTGGGCTAGCGCTCGTTCCCTCTCGGTGACAGGGCGGGGAGGAGGGAGTCAGAGACGCAGCATCGCGCAGCTCCTCCGACGCGAGGAGGACAAGGGGAGGAGGAGCTGACTGCGCTCCGACTAGGAAGCTCCCAGCTCCCGCCCGGCGAGGCTAGGACCGGATGGTCCTCGTCCGCTCACTCCGGCGACTGAGCTAAACTCCCAACTCCTCCTCCAATCCTCCGGCGGCGGCGGCGGCGGCGGCGGCGGC
>NW_022900916.1:42610508-42718104 GCF_012274545.1 Fukomys damarensis | reverse complement strand
GCGCTCGGGTGAGGCGGGCCCGGCGGCTGCTGCCTGAGGGGAGGATGGACGTTCTGCTCCGTCCGCCTTCTGCGGTGCACACTACGCGAGGCGTCTGCGAGGACCCGGTCCCCCTCCGCGCACTGTTCCTCCGGGGGCAAGTGGGACCCTCCGGCCGCCGGGATTTATCAGTGAGATCCGCGATCCGCAGAGAAAACGGCGGCCTGACGCGCGCTCCCCACGGCGCCTCGCGGGTCTGACAGAGCCGCAGGTGCCCGGGTTTCTCAAACTTTGTTCATGAAACAGGCCTCTCTCCTGATTATGGAAGAGATGCTGTTGGATGTCACAAAACAAATGCACTTAGGAAAAGAAGAGACGCCTATGCAAGCCCTCCTGCCCTGCGTGTCCTGCGTGATAAATCTATTTGCGACATTTAAACCCATTTTGGGGGAGGAAGAGCCTTCTTTTATTGTCTGGTGAATTGGAAAATACCAACTTTCCCTACCTCATATTTATTTCTACCCCCTAGGCCTTGTTTTCTAAATGTGCTAATTTGGGGAAGTGACTCAAAAATCTAACCACTTTAATCCTTAGAAGTAAATCTCAATTTTTTCGTAGTTTATGTGATTTAGAATTTTAAAAGTTAACTAAATCCATTTGTTGACTATATTTAATACTAAACTACTCTAAATGGAAATTAATATATATGGAAATAATGACATGGACTTCATTGACTTATGAAATATGTATGGCTTGTCCTCATTAAGTAAATGAGTGTTTACTAATAATTGTTTCAGTAAACAAAAACTTACATGTTAAATTTAAGACGTCTATGACAAACTTTGCTAAAATGATTTGATGTTCACATCTTTGTCGACACCCAATAGAAATCTCTGATGTACTTAACGGATGATAAGCCATTATCAATGCACTATGAAAACTTAAAATTTCACTTAATGAAATTGAGCTTGAGTAAATCTACAAAGGAAAACGAGAATGTATAACTTCGGGAATTCCCACATAATACAGAAATTTCAAAATTAAACTTGTTTAATGTTACGAAAAAGTGAATTTTTAAAAGTGATATTAAATTATTATTAGGCTTTTAACAGCAGTAGTGAAAATATAAACCTAGGGTTACCTCTATATCACATTTAAACCTATTTGATAAATGAATTTGGCTTTTATTAAAAATGGAGCTGTCATAAATTGAAAGCACAGTTAAAATAGAAAGCATTACAAATTCTTGTGAGGTAATAGTAATTAGAGCCCTTACATCTATCAACTGTAGTACCCAAAGCATAGGCTGCAGATAGAATTTCTAAGATGAAGTGCCTTATGCTTCATGACCTCAATGGACTTTGGACAAATTACATCTCATTCTCAAGTTTCCTCACCTGTAAAATGAAAATTCTGTTTCATAAACGTGTAGTATAGGTCAGGATAATTATACTTACTTCAACATTGTAAAAGAAGATAGCCATGTGCGCCACCTGATATGTTTTGGCTACTGAAGTTTTAGATAATTTTACCATCTTTGCCTTTGGTTTCTTCTGCTTTTCCTTAGCTAGAAAGATCAAGACTTGAAATTAATTTAACTTCTTGAATTAAAAAATATATATGTATATAATACTTTTGTCTTCTAAGCAAGATTCTTTAAAAACTTACCTTCAAAACTTTTAACTACATAATTCTCCAAATACATATTGGCGAATTGAAGACATAATGTCTTTGTTAGCAGAATTTCTTTTCTTTTTTTTTCTTT
The DNA here is from genome assembly GCF_012274545.1 of Fukomys damarensis. Classification (NCBI taxonomy): domain Eukaryota; kingdom Metazoa; phylum Chordata; class Mammalia; order Rodentia; family Bathyergidae; genus Fukomys; species Fukomys damarensis. Next base: position 42,716,360 of record NW_022900916.1, on the reverse strand, counting down.
GTTTTTTTGGGGGAACCGAGATACAACTTGGGTCCTTGTGCTTATAAGGCAGGCAGCAGAACCACTGAGCTAAATCCTCATCCCTGTTAGCAGAATTTCTGATTATGCCAAAGTAGATATATATGTCCATCCTACTATGCCAACATAAAAAACTTTTAAGACAATAAGGCTATAGATGGAATTCTGTTAACTTATATTTGATACTGAGGGAGTAGAGATGTAGCTCAGTGGTAGAAACTCTGGTATACAGTATAAGGAAGCATAATTTAAGGAAGAGTTACATACCATAGGGAAACATAGCTTAGCATAAAGAAGGGCCTAGATCCAATCCCTCATGACAAAAAATCAAAAAAGCAACTTCAAAGATAGGTTTTGGTTGTTTTTTTGTTTTTGTTTTGATTAGAAATGCCAGCCTAGCCTTAGAACTTGTAGGCCACAACAAAACTTAATAAAGACAGATGCATGGAGGAGGTCTTATAAAATCATAGATGAAAGAAGACTAGATATGCAACAAAGAATCTATTGCTGAGAAATATGTTCCAGTCATTTCATAATCTTTATTAAACTACATCAGTGTTTGAATTGCTTTTTTTCTTTCAAGAAATTTTAAGTCTTAACCCAAGTACAGGTTTTGATTTGTTCTTATTTCTGTTTTATTTAGACTTGAAGATTGAAAATTATGACCATCATAGATGTTTTTCCACAAGCTCAAACTAATTTCTAATTTTTTTCTGCAAATGTTCAAGTATAGTACCCTTGTCTACAAAGTTGTAATTTATGTTATTTTCTACCCTGTTTGCTTTTCTCTGGACTTTTTCCAACTCCTTAATATTCTTAAAATGTAGAAAATGTGAACGTGAACATTTCCCTGGAAATATTATTTAATTACTCCGTGGAGCATGTGAATAAGCAATATTTGGTGTTTCCTTCTTACCATGCATAAAGGATGCTTTTTTCCCTCAATCTTAAGATCAAGAAGTGCTGGCTGCGTTTGTTGCAAAAATTTTAGCAATTGCTTTCTGCCTTATTCTCTCTTGAGCAGAATACAAAACGTCTTTCACTCTGTTTTCTTTGGCAAGTTACTTTCTTATCTCAAATTCTTTTTACCCAGTTTGAGAGATTGGATTTGATCCAGGAAATAAGGGTTCTGTTTGTCTTCAACTGAGTTTCTTGAAGTGAGTAAACTAGATTAAAATGACTAGGGATTTTATTTTCATACATACATGTAAAATACATATTTTGTTCTAGAATGTATGTAAATACAACAAAAATGCAGTTCTTGGATTTAATGTCTTTTTTTTAACTGTTATCATAGTTTTATTTTCTTTCTTTACTGCAGTCTTTAAAGGTAAAGCTCTCATTTTGGTAAAAAAACAGGGTATTTTGTTTATGGAGAAGAGGGCATATTTTCAGAGACATCCCCCTGCTATGACCATTATATTTTGCAGATTTCTCTTGTCCTGGACCTCTGCTATCCATTTTTCTTCTTCACAGATGTCATTATGTGCCTTTATAAGTCCTCTGAAATACCTTATTCCCCTACTAATGTTAATAATTATGAATGCAGTGATACCCTTCACTGTGGAGGATGTGGAAGTCACTGCACACAGGGATCTTAGGGCATTCAGCAGCCATTGTATCCATAATTGCTGTACTGACATAGTGCTTGGCTATAGCAGAACTGAATTACAGAGACAAAACAGCAGCAAATCTGCTTACTGCAGGGCGACATCTCTCCAAATGTCATGTGCTTCAAGTGTTCACATTGTAAAATAGTTGTGCACGTTTTTATGTAAATGTGGTATGTAGCAGTGCTTTAGAGAATTTGTCCTATTACATGTTTTCTCAAGTTAAATGTTGAATGTTTTATTTTTCATCAAGTAAAATCTTGAAAACTTAGCTAACAAACTTTTTTTTTTAATTGGTCTCATATTCTCTTTTAATTTCATTTTAAATTACAAGCATTTTGGGGGATTACTTTTAAAAGGATTGCTTAATTATAACGTTTGGATTTCTTATTGCTATTTGTGGAAAATTGAATTCTTTTTCATGCTAGTGAATTAATTACCAGTGATAGTTAGGAGAACTATATGGCCTAATCTCCAGACACCTAATACATACCTTTATTCGAGAAGTGATTTGAAGAACTAAGGATAGTAGAGAACCCCAGATGCTGCTTACTGGTATTCTGGCTGCTACTCTTTAACTTAGATGAATATTCAATGGCGCTTTAATTATTTCACATGAGAAAGGAGAAACAGCTTCTTCATTATAAAGTGCTCAAGGTTAACCCTTAGGTGAGTAGACAACTTGGATACTTAGGGTAATTTGAAAATGCTGTATGTCCCTTTATTCCGTGATAATGCTGTGGTAAAGATTATGGTATCCTGTCATAACGTTCTTAAAACCAATTTGCATTTTTATACAGCAATAACTGCACATAATTTTAAAAGGTGCATAGTACTAAAATATTTGTAGCAAATAAAACAAGTTCTGAACTCCCTTCTTTATCCTCATTCTTCTCAGACATCTACTTTGCGCTGTTTTTTTCTGGTATTTATAGCTATATTTCTAAATAGTATGCCAAGTTGCTGCTTATTGATTGAACAATTTAAACCATTATGTATTAACTTTTGAATATAAACAGTAAGGTTTATGTCTCTTCCCCCAATGTATTTGTTGCACAATTCGTGTTTAAATAACTCACACAGAATGATGTGTTATTCTGTGAGTCAGGCATTTCACTATAATTATTTTACATTCTTAAAAAATTTGTTCTTTTCAAAAATTTCTTCAAATTTTCTTTCTAAATTTCTTATTTTTTTAGTAACTATAGACAACTCCCTCCCCAAGTATAGCACTACACTAACTGTATCTGAATCACAGTCCTTTTCAGGGAAGGGAACTGGTAATGAACCACTGTAATTTTATTCTTGTAAGTTTAAGATATAAGGTACAGCCTGCAGGTGGAATGTCTTTATTTCACATTGGCAAAAGAGCTGATATGGTGGGCAGAAAGTAGCTATTCTAATCTGAGTTCTGAGAGTAGCTATATATTCTTAGTAAAGTGATTTAACTTCTGTATGCTTCCCATTTACCCATCTGGGAAATGAAAGGAAGGAATTAATGATTGCTGAGGTTATTTTCAGCTCAAAATTACACAATAAATACTGTTATTTGGATTAGAAAACATTGAGCATGTTAAAAAAAAGTAATGGGTAAAAGAATGCATAAAAGGATGTCATATTTTTACATTATTGCATTTTTGGCAATATGAAAATGAATATGTGGGCCTTATAAGACTGTTTCTAGGAATAGAAGGCAGTAAAATTATTCACTGAACATAAAAGTCCTACTTTTAATTACTTTAGAGCAGGAAGAAATGGCTTTGATTACTGTGGTTTCATGGAATTACTGACCCATAATGTGTCATTTATATCCAAAATTATATTGCATAGTACTTGATAATTATTAAATCTTTCATGACTCAATTCTTCACTGCCAAAAGTTAATATTAGGATTTTTTTTTTCGCTGTGTTTTGTTTTTTAATAGATTCGGAAAAAGTTTGAGCACTCAATTTATCTAGAGTCAGTGGTCGCATTAGAATAAGTTACTTATTCTTTGTTCCAGAGTCTAGCTTCATTTAGAAAGAAATCATTAGAGCTGACAGGGACAGTAGCAATTATGTAGTTCAAACTCCTCATTCACCTATACTTAAAAATGGAAAAGGCAAAAAAATATACAAGGATTTGTGGATATATTTGGTTTGTTAGATAGCAACAGTTGTTGAGTAAATGTGTCTAAAACTTCCCTTAAAAGGCAGCAAAATATAAACAAAATAACAGACATTATAGTCAGATGCCCTATATTAAAGACTTGTTCTATAATGGTAAAATTATGTAACTTCACTGTACCTGTGTTTTTTCATCTGTATCACAAAGATCGTAACTATCTTCTGAGATTGTTATGGGAAGTAAAGTTGCAATAATATTTGAAACAATACTGCCTCAACCCTGGTGCTTAATGTTTGCTCAGGAAATAGTATCTTTTAGTGCTGCATAGAGGTAAAACTTATCACCCACATAAAAGATTTTCAAGAATGTTAAGTCAGTCTGTTCAGCCATGTTCATATATACTCTTCACTATAAACATGTATAACCTAAAGATACTACGGAGAGCAGAACAAGTTTTAAAATTCACTTTCTCAATTTTTGCTCAATACAAATTTGAATATTAAGATTAGATTCCAAAATCTTAATGTTAGATTAACAAGTATAACTTACTGTTTACTGTCTTTCTCTAGAATCTATTTGTCCTTCAATAGTATTTGTAGAAGAATCAATCAATACTTGGATTAGATCAGATTCTTTAGAAGCAGAGTCTGATACAGGAACTCAGTAACATAATTTATTACGCAAGTACATATTCTTCAGGAGACAAGGGAATGAGAGAAGCTCATAGGGAAGGGAAAATTCACATGCAAATGATATGGTCTCAAGGGCATTCTTGCTTTAGCCTGATCCACAGAGGATCAGGCTCTGGAGCATAAATCACTCCACAGAAATGTTGGCATCTTGAGGCAAGAGGATTAGCCTTTTGTATGTCAGTGATAGGCACACTCAGCCACTGACTTTGTGGGCAGAGGGAGGGACGGTTTTAATGGTGGCTTTTGTGAGCTGAAGGCAATGCCAAATCTCTGGAGATGACAGAAACTGTGAGGCATTCACAGAAAATACTCCCAGGGTTGGGAAATGGCTACATGGATTGGTCAGGAAATTGGGAGGAGTGACACCACCAGTGCAGTTCCTTTACCTCAAAGGTTTCTAAACCCATTTTTACTTTGCAGTTACAGTATGCCAAATGGTAGTTTCTAGACTTGTATGAGTAAAAGTATAGTTTATTCTGTTAGCCAGTTGGTGGGCCCTGGCACTGAGAGGGGACACCTTTTGCTAATGTCTACAGAAGCACTGACTAGACTAGTGACAATGTGAAAGCCTAAGCTACAAGTGATGGGCCCAACAACTTCTCAGCAGCACTGACAAATGTTTAAGAAAAATAATTCTGGAATACAAGTTGTCTTTTTCTCAAACTGTAATAATCATTTTTCTCTGCTTGATTATCACTGAATCTTGATTTCACTTGCTACTTGGGAATAAATAAGAAACAGATACAACACTTGATCTTAGCCAAAAGTCCAAGAAGTGAGGGGAATAGGTAAGAAAGAATATGGATTTTTCTTTTTTAGTCTATAAAGCACTGAAGGCTTCTCAGTTTGGGTTTAGATTCTTTCCTTCAGCACTAACTCTGTAGGGCCCGAGACCTTCAAACATTGTATTCATCAGGGTACAGGAAATTAGAATACTTTAAATATTTAAAAAAGAATAATTTAATGCAGAAGTTTGTTTTCATAGGTGATAATTATGTGAAAAGTCAAATACACACCATGAACAAACCCAGAGATTATCAGTGGAAGAAAGTGACTATAACTTTGAGGCTGAACAAATAAAGGGAGAAGGTGGAACCAGAGTTGTCTAGCAGAAAATAGAAGTACAGTGATTTATTCAGTGGCACCATGGAGGAGCAAATGTCCTTGGAGGGGAAGGGAAGAAATTTCCTACCCGCTCTCTTTCTCCCAATCCTCCACCACCATCCTGCTGATGCCTCTCATGGGCTTAACCAGCTCAAAGCTAGCTGAAGTGGCAGCTGGGAAAGAAAGATACATTGCAGGGGTTAGACCTATAGTACAGAATAGACCAGAGGAAGAGATTTGTAATTTAACAGCAAACAGTCAAGAAGCATAGGCACAATAATATTTGCTAAAATAACCTTGGAAGGCTATTTTTGGCCTTCCAAATTCCCAGTGACAGGGTACAATTTAGAGGATACAACATATCTGTCCTGAATTCTAATTCATTTCATGACTAGTTTTCCCATTGTTTCTGTTTATTATTAGCTTTCAAATAATTTGTTGATAAAATCCCATATATAATTTTTATTGTCTTATATTTTCTTATAATAGACGTGTTCTTCTTTAAAACACATGTCCATGATCTCTAGTAACAGTAGGCAATTTATATTTTATGACTTTGCCTTCTGGTCACAGAAGATACAAATACGGGTGAATGTCTACCCTCAGCCTGACCAATCAAATTTGTCTCCTGAGCTGGGACTCATGCACTGTTGATGTTAATCTCTACTAATTGATTAGGTAAGGATATGCAAATTTTAGGAATATAAAGTAGTGACTGTATGCATATGAAAGAAGAGAAAGCAATTTTCAGGCAGAAAAAAGAATGACAAACTTACAGAAGAGGCAGAAAAGGGTGATGTTCCCTCTCCCATGGAAGGAGATTCAAGGGAGAGTAGCTTGTGGTCCTGATAGTTTTCCAATTATTAGTTTAGTGTTTTGGAGGGCCCAGTTTGATTTCCCATTTGTAGAGGATTGACTAATGGTCAACTTGTAACCCCCAGCTGAACTGAATCAGCATTGTCTGGGCGTGGAGGATCCACCTGAAGATTGTTACCAATAGCCACAAAAAGAGAACTGCAAGGGAAGATCTTGGCTGTTGATTTTCTAGAAGCTTGCTACAGATCGTTTTCCTGATGCGAAGTAGGCTGTTCTCGGAGGAGGAGGAGGAGGGGCTCTGGATGTTGCTGTTGCTGGGAATGGCTGCTGCTTTCATCAGGGGAGCTCTGCTCTTTAGTGTGAGTATCACTTCCTGGCTTGGATGTGGATCCCTCAACTTGGTGGCACAAAACCTTCATCTCACGAGTATAGATTTTTCTGGCATCCACCACTGGCCTTTGGGCCTTCCAGGTGCGTATCCTCGATACGGACAAGCATGAGACATTGCTGTGGGCTCTAGGCCACTGACTGGACTCGAGGAGGACACTGCCTTGTACTCTGCATCTTCAGCTTGACTTGTGTGGGAAACTGCTGGGATCTAGGCCCTCAGTTGAATGTTTTGACTCTGGGTAATTATCATAAGGTAACTGTATAAGTTATGTGTTCTATATTTAATATATTCCCTTGTCCAATCCTGCTGACTACAACACTACTCTTTGATTCTGGGAAATACTATGAAGTAGATTTTAAAAATTATTACAGTAAAAGAGATATTGCCATTAATATCCCTCAAAACATTCTCCCTGTCTTCAAACACACTTATCCCATTATTCCTTCCACTTCCTGAAGCAGTTCTGGAAGTCTTTTTTCATAAGTGTCTTTAGTTGTACTGTCATGGTTGCCTTCATAACCTAAATTGATTTAACATGTTTATTCATTTTGACTTTGCAGAAGAACCAGAAGTCACACCATGCCAGATCCAGTGAAAAAGGTGAAAGAGGATAGTCTGTAATGATTTTTACAAGTCTGCCTTTCTGGGAGACTGAAGTTGGGCGCTTCATTCACTGTACTTTTGATCATACTAGGTAAAGACATGAAAGAAGGATTCCAGAACTGCTTCAGAAAGTGGAAAAAAACAATAGGATAGATGTGTTTAAAGAGGGAGTATTTCGAAGGGGATTAATGGCAATGTGTCTTTTATTCTAATAAATTTTAAAAATGTAAATGTCCATTCTACTTTTGGTCACTATATATTGTCCTATAGAAATTCCTCTCTTTGGCATTTTTCAGAGGTTTTCTGTTACCTACAAGTAAAAGATACTGAGACAATATTCCAACTAATTTGAACAAATAGTTTAAAAATTACGTGCTTAACTACTTCATACTTAAGTGTTATGTGTATCTAATACATTTTGTTAGGCTGGGGCTTTGAATTGCTGAAAGAGGGTGGCTATAGTAAGCATTTGATCTGACTTGTCATGTTGACTCAGCGCCTATGTGATGATGGTATCTACACAAATACACAATGCAATGCTCTGACACACAGGAGGAGAATGTCACTGTGTCGCAGTTTCCTGTTTTAATGCAAGTCCATGCAACATCACAATCTCCCTCAGGTTCTCCAAGCACTGCTGGATTTTCTGTTATCATGGGCTATTGACAGTCCACTTTGCTTCAGCCAGAACAGAGAATTGCTTTTTGCTCTTGACTCCACTCCAGATAGCAGTTGAATTCTTATTTTCTAAGATGGTATACTAGCATCAGACAAGAGAATTGTGTTATTGTTTCTGGCTGTTAGGATCTAGAATCTACTGAGAGTCTAGAAAGCCTTAAGGCAGTGGTCAACAAACAATAGGTTTAAGTAATTGCAACATAATTTTTATGACCTACAAAACCTTATAAAGTATTTATAAGGGCCAGTATAATCTGGCTCTTTATAGAAATTTTGTCAACTCTTAAAGTAACAGCATACTTTTCACCATCAAATGATGGAGGTATGAAAACTGGAGAGCCATGAAATAGCTGTGATAAGTTAACCAGTAAAAATGACAAACTCTTGAGTCAGAGCACGACCTGACACTCAGGGACATGCTGTGATAATTCTAAACAAATCTATTTTACATAGTTATAGAATTAAGATAGCCAAAATTGAAACTTACTTCATTTAATTCAGATTGCTAAACTAATAATTTATAAATTATAATATTTTAAATACTTTGTAGCAAGATAGAAGGTAGCCACAAAATAATTTATAATAGAAATTCACTGGTTATCTTACTGTAAAATTTTTTAAAGGAATGGTTGAACTTAGAATTTTATTTACTTTATAAAACAGACAACCATTCAACTGTGCAGATTTTTCTAGTAACAACAAATAGCTCATATTTTTGAAGAAGGAAAAAAGAGACATACTTAATATGTCCTTTTGGGTTTTTAAACGAGTGAGGAAGTAGCTATTTTTCAAAAGAAATTTAAATTACCTAATGTATATTTTCCGAATACTAATTTGGCATTTTGTCCATCATTATGTGATTTCTAAAACTCAGAATGAGATCCCTGGTACAAAAAACAAACAAAAACTAGTATTTTAAAACTTAAATACTCTGAAATAATCTGTTTAAAATTTTTTCAAAATAAAAAGTTTTAAGTGTTGAATATTGAGCCAAAATATGGAAACCCTTCTCAGCTTGCAAGAAATTTACTTTCAAATTTTCAGCAAATGCAATACACATAGGTCAACTAGAAATAAGCATCATGCTTGCATGAGGAAAACTAATGCCCAACTTCTTCCATTATATTTCTGTATTCTTTGTAGTGTCTTTTTCAGCTATAACTACTAAAGTACAGTATAAGAACAAACTCATTTACAATTAAATTTTTGGTTCACATTTCAAAAAATATTGTTTTAAAAAATTGTCCCATATATATATTTTTGTTGTTGTTGGGTTTTTTTTGTTTTTTGTTTTTTGTTTTTGTTTTTTTTTGTTTTTTGAGACAGGGTCTCACTCTGTAGTTCAGACTGACCTGGAGCTCAACTATGTAGCCCATGCTGGTCTCGAACTCACAGCGATCCTCCTGCCTCAGCCTCCCGAGTGCTGGGATTACAGGCATGCGCCACCATGCCCGGCTGTCTTATATATTTAAGTGAAAAGCATTATCTTACTATTTCAGTGCATTAGTCAGTTTTCCCATTGCTGGGAAAAATTCTTGACACTCATTACTTAAGGAGGGAGATTTTTTGGCTTGATTTTGGGCCATAGTCATCTGGATCCAAGACAGAAACATCATGGTGGAAGGATAAAGTGGAGGAAAATGGCTTAGATTGTGGCAGACAGAAGCACAGTAGGGAAACAGTGCCACAGGGGAAGGGGAGAGAGATGAGACATAGACCCCCCAATATGACACTTCTATGACCTGTTCAGACATTGCTACAAGTATGCTCTATCAATCCCTGAACCAATCAAGTTGAAACTCCACCCTAACTGCCACATTTAGATAAAACGAAAAGCTGTGTTTTTTAAACTATTAATTCACCAACCATTTAAAAGGTTATAGTTTATCATTTTCTACTTCATACTAGATGCCTTTTATCAAGTTGAGATAGTTCTTGTCTATCCTCAACTTGTTGAGAGATTTCCTTATAAATGGATAAATTTTGTGAAGTGCTATTTCTATATTTATTAGATAAGCTTATACTTCTTTTTTTTTAGTCTGTTGATATGATAAATTACACTTTTTAAATATTGAAACAATCTTGTATTCCTGGAGTAAACTACAATTGATAATGATATACTGTTCTTTTTATATATTGCTTAATTCTGTTTTTAAATACTGTTAGGGATTTTTATGTTCAATTATATGAGTCTAAAAGGATTTAATACCTTCTAACAATTCTACAAGCTGAGGAATTATTCTGACTTTGATTTCCTAGATTCCCATGTACTTCCAATTCATCCATACCTTGAGATTGTTATTTCATGTTGATGTCCTTACAGTGATCACTATTCTGAATGATCATCTCTCATAGTATTGAATTTACCCTTGGAACCAAAATTTTCCATACCTGAAGCTGCACAAATCACCACTTCTGGTTTATTCCCAGTGGTGGAGTGTTTGCCAGTAAGTAGAACACTCTGCCTACATGAAATTTAGAATCCTTTGACAGCCCCTAGAATTCTTCAAGTGACAATAAAAGTAATTCAGGCATCTATCAGGGCCTGTATTTCTGTACTCACTGAGCCATAACACTTTGCCCTTCTTGAAGCTTTCTGCTTTGTTATACTCAAAATTTCACTGTATCCTTGCTCCCCGGTGATGCCCTGTCTTTCCTTTATATAATTATTTTTCTCTACTGGCTTTTTCTGATACAAGTATAAATATGCTCAAATGTGTCTCAAAACTACTTTTAAGACAGTTAAGCAATTTAAATAAATACTCAAATAAATAAACCTTGGCCGTTTAGTTGCTAACCTGTATCTTTCGTCTTCACAGCCAAGTTCTAAAATGAATAATCTAGGCCAGGGATTTAGCTCAGTGACACTGCACCTGCCTCACAAATGCAAAGTCCTGAGTTTGATCCCCGGTACCAAAAACATAAAAATAAAATAAAATGAGCAATCTATCTTCATTATCTCCATTTTTTTCTTTGTCTTTCACTAAGTAAGCAATACAAGCTTGTTTTCACCTCCAACATTCCAAAGATTAAGGGTACCAATGACTCAAGAAGCTTTAGTTACATAACACCTTGGTAGAATATTTTCTCCTTCTAAGACTCTGCTATCTAGTCATGTGGTATCTGTCTCTGGCACTAATATAATCATTCTGTTTTGTCTATGGCTCTGCATCTTGATTATTGATTTCAGTCAAGTTTCTATCATTTTGCTTCTTTGCCTTTAAATATGGTAAGGGTCCCAATAAGACTTAGTGAATACATTAACTTGTTAATCCTATTCATCAGAATAATATGCAGGTTTGAACATTTATTACATGCCATTTAGCTTGCTAAGTGCTTTAGGTACTCTCTTATTTAATTTCATTCTTTTACAGCTTATGTGGGTAATACTAACAGCACTCCTGACGGGCAGCTGCTTGCACAAAGTAAGTGAGAGAGCTGATTTAAGTCTGAGCCTTTTAACAGCAGAACCTGTGCCTTTGTCAGTGACACTGTTAATGCGTATGACTTCTTCTGTCGTCTTTGTGAATCCCAAATCTCTCTCCAGACTTCCTCCTGAGGTTTAGAACTATAGCTATACTGATAAGCTCTGCAAAGCCATCATTTACAGACCTAGATTCATGATCCTTATTTCAAATTTTTTGTCTTCTAATGTTGCTTATCTTAGTGAATACCAAACAACATTCCATACTTTTTTATAATTAGGTTAAAACCATCGTGCTCTCCTCACATGCTATTTCTGCTCTGTAATCTCCAGGCCCCATATTTTTCCCGGTTTATTTCTTATTACCTATCTTCTATAACATAATTTTCATCTCTTCTTCCTGTACCCTGTCAAGCATTGTTAAATACGTAAATAGTCCTCTTATTTTCAATCTTTATCCTGCTCCCAATTTATCCAGCATTTTCTTTTATCCATTTGCAAGCAAGAATCTGATCATGTTATCTGTCCCTAACATAAATTCTTCAGAGACTCCTCGTTGTTAGCAAGGCAAGATTTAATTTTCTTACATGTCAGGGATTTAATATCTTTCACTTCCAAATTCCTCAACTTCATTCCCTGGTAACTCCTCCCCTGCCCCTAAACCCCCACACTTTATACAATAATTGTACTGCTTGAAGCTGCTGGAACAGGCCATATTTTCTCACACCTTATTCTCACAGCTTGGAACATCCTCTCTTCTGTTTCTTCAACTTTATCTGTCAGTTTCCTTTAATAATCAGGTTATGTATTCATCACTTTTATGGTCCCTTCTCTGAATTTTCCAGAGGAATTTTTCTTTTTTCCTCTGTGCCCACAATGCGATATGAATGCAAGTCAATTCCATCACAGCTTGAAGTACAGTACAATTATTTGTTCTTTATTGTTTCTTAATTTTACTTTAATGAGATAGATACTGTATTTTTACCAGTATATGTCCCAATGTATGTATATCTTTAATAAATATCCACCACTACCTATCACAGGTTTCAATAAGAATTTTGACTAATTGAAGAAACATAGAAGAGAAGAGAGTAAAGAAGAGGAAGAAGAGAGAAACAATGGAAAGACTGCTACAATTCTAAGAAACTATTGTTCTCAGTTTCCTTGAGAATATCTTTTCTGTTAAATAATCGTGGATCTTTCATTGCTAAATATTTAAATCGCAGCTGAAGTTTTGAGTCATTTTCGTACTCTTCACATTTACTTAGCCAAGGCTATGACTAAAACTATTTTATGCCTAAAAATATCAAATAATATGCTTTTCCTGCTTCCTTAGTGAGACAAAACATTTCCCAAGGATGTTTATTCTCTGAATATGTTCTGTCTCTCCTAGTACTTAGATTTCATTTATCACTTTACTCTTCCTTAAACTGTTTTAATTTCCTTCCCGAAAGTAGACTTCCAAGGCCTATGCCTGCTCTTGCTCTTATTTGCCTCTTGCAGTTTTTCCTCTTAATTGTTCTTCTTAAAAACCAGATTCTTATTTTCCCTCCCTTCGACTTCTATTCTTGTAATTCCTAATTGAAAAGGAGAACTACATTTGGATTTCTCACAGTTTATATTCTGTACTTAGGAACATTATGTTTATATAATAACCTAACATGAAAGGTTCCTAATTGTAGTGGCTGCAGAATTCTTTCAATTATAAAGAAAGCCTTTTTCTTTCTATCATCAATAACAGTTGTATTTTGTTCTCTTGATTTTCAAGGCACATGAATCTGTCCTCAATTACCCACGTAGAACACCAGTATTTCAAGACCACCTCAGACAGCATACGCCCTAATGGCTTGCTATTCACCTACTTTCAAAGCCCAGTAAGAGATGAAGGATTTACAAAAGTTTTCAATGGAAATGATCTCCACTGAAAACCCTAGGTAACTTGCTTTTTTTTTTATTAAATTAGATCTCTGGAAGGCTGCATATTTGTACCGTGTTAAGTCTTGCATGGAACCAAGTACACTGTTGTTTTTAAAAACTCTTGATGTTAACAGAAGATTGTTAGAAAAAAAATCAGGCATTCACTTTCATATTTATTGTTTCACTTGTTTATAAGACTATTGCTTTTTCTTAAGTAATATAACTTAATATTCTCTCCATAAAAGTGGTAAATGAGATATTTCTTTTGGAATTTAGTTGCAGAGAATGAATAGGCTTTCCAAAATCATTAGCATGATTTAATACTTTTTTCCTGGTGATATTTATAAATATTGTATTTCTCCTCCATTGCCTGCCTCACTGCTTGCTGTTGTGATACCCAGAACAAAATATGATGCACACGTAGTCCGACTATGTCTGTGCTTTACAATTTTGGGGCTTTTTTGGTAATGCTTTAATAGCACTTGCCACATCGTCATACAAAAGAACATTTGAGTTTGATATGCCAGCTGTATTTTAATTATGTTACAATAATATTCAACTATTAAATTAAAAAATTATTTGTGCATTCTTGGGGGGCGTTGAGACAGGGTGTCACTCTGTAGTTCAGGCTCGCCCTGAATTCACTAGCTGTCTTCAAACTGTAAGAGATGTTCCTGCCTCAGTCTCCCAATTGCTAGGGTCACAGGCATGAACCACCACATCAGGCTTATTGGTGCACTCTTTAGAAACATTTCACATACAAGCAGTGGAGCACATAATTAAACTATGTTAAGCCCTGGGTTTGGCTTATTTTATCCCAGATTTGGTTCTGACTCTCCATTTAATAATTGTATTGTATATGTCTTTTAGTGCCTCAAAATATATTTGCTACAGGGATTCATAAATGCCACTGGCAAAAATCTAAGTGCAGCTAGTTTATATTAGAAAAAAAAAAAAGAAAAAAGAAGTGAGTCAAATCTATTGGTCTCATAGCTGAGGAATCCAAGAAAGACCTCTTCAGGTATAACTGGATTCAGATCCAATGATACTAAGAGGTCTCAGACTTTAATTCTTTGATCTTTCAGCATTATCCTATGCAGATGAGATTCTTGGGCAGGCTCTCTCCAAGTGCTGGTGCTGTGCAGCTCCAGGGTGTTTATCACCAACTAGTTTAGCAAAAACTTCCATGAAAAACAATATAACAAAACAAAACTCTCCTTTCTTCTACAAAAAAAAAATCTTAGATCTGTCTCTCAGCTCTGACCAGAGTCTAGTCACCATTACTGACTCAATTACTGTGGTGTGGTATTTGCAGTGATGTGACTGATAAAGCTAAGGGCATGCAACTTGGGAGAATGGGCGAGTCCCACCCACATCACATATGACAATAGTGGTCTAGATAGTTTCCTAAAGGAAAAGAGGCTATGGTTGCCAGCAAATGGAAAATAAGTGCCAGGTAATTTAAAGAAGTCAGTTGTACATTACAAGTTAGAGTGCCAGATTTAGGGGGAGGGGATGCAAGATATCTTACTACATTTAAATTTCAAATAATACATGATTTTAACATAAATTGCTCATGCAATAGTTTTGGAACAGTTTATATTAAAATTATTTATTATCCAAAGTTTAAATTTAACTGAGCATTCTGTAGTTTATCTGATAACCCTGCCACAAGGTATGTAAATAAATTCAATTAGAAAAGAACAAAACATGAAAGATTAAGGTTAACATTAAGGCAGTAGTTATAGAAATAAGCTTATACCAGGCTGCCACTTAATCCATCCATAATTATAGATGGTGTAAGTATTACATCACTGCAGTAAAATATTTATTGATTGCACTACCAGCAATTGAACTCAGGGCCTTCACTGAGCTATATCCAAGACTCTGTTATTTTTTAACTTTAAGACAGAGTCTCACTAATTTGCCCAGGCTGGGCTAGGCATATAATTCTCCTGCCTCAGCTTCCCAGAGTGCTGAGATTACAGGCATGCACTACCACATTAATTTCCATTATCAAAAACAAGTTGATCTCAATATTTTAAGCAACTTGCTCTCATTTCATTTTCCTAAGTTTGGCTGATAATTTAAGTATGTATGTTTTCTACCTTTTGGACTGTTCATCTGGATAAGACCTATCTTAATTAAATATTTGTACTTATTTGTCACTTTGGAATATGTAAAACTATATAGGACATTTGGGTTACATTTCCATGGCAGTAGCTGCTGCAATACTTCCTCGATTCATACTGAGACCAAGAATCTCAGGATGTTTTTTCCTTATGTCATTTCACACACTTGTGCAAGGCAGGTGGATTCATCTGTGTGTCTTGTGTGTCAGCACCACCTTGATTTTATTAATAGCAGTGCAGTTGCCATTTGAGGAGGACGTCAGTCTAAGGATTGTGCCATTTCTTTGGTCAAGAAAATCCCTTAGCCTAGGTCAAGCCAAGGAAACAATTCTAATCTGAAAGTTGAGTTTCAAAACGAGTTACTGTGGAACCAAAAAAAGAAATTGATTCATTCTGATGGTAGAGACCTCAGGAGATGGTCCGTGAATTCCTTTTGGCATGGTGCTAGGCAAGTGACATTGCCCTTGTGTCTAATACATGTATGAGCTCCACCATCCTTCTGATTTTTCTTGTAGTCTCAAGTCTGTTTCTAATTTTAGAGACCCACAAGCTTTTCTAAAGAGATGTCATATCATTTTGACATTTTAAATTGTATTTCTCATGTCAGTTTATAAATTCAAAATAAGGATCTATCAATGCTACGTAGAAAGTTCTATGATACTGCCACGGGGAAAGTAACACAAGTAATGAGCTTTTTACCTGTGTCTGTTTAAAATTCCCCCAACCCCAGTCAACCAAGAGGGTCTTCCTTTTCTCTTACTGCATTAAGTATCTATTATGTTCAAGATGCAGTGTAAAGCTCTGAAGATTAAGAAGACACTTTGGGATTTTACAGTTTCATAGGAAGTCAACTGTGAGATGCAGTTTAGTGGGTAAGCTGTGTACAGGCGTAGCCACAGGATCGGCAATCATGGAAGAGAAAGGACAGAAGGAGTAAGCAAAAGGAAAACTTGAATGGTGAAGCAGATCCAGCAAAGTTTTGGCACATTCAATAAAACCTTTGAATTTTTCTTCATGGTATCCTCAAAATGATGTCAATTAGTCATTGATGTGTGCTGCCCGAAGAAGCATAGCCTGGAATGAGGTGGCTGTCTGCAATGGAAGCTGTCCTCTAGGGGGCTGGCAGCTGAAGGATGTTTGTCAACAGCCCTTCATGCAGCTGGTGTAACAAGTTCTCCTGGGAGCAGGATCTGAGTGATGCATCACAGTGTCCACTTCAGTTAACCACCGAGTGCAAGAGATTAGGAAATACAAACATCAGTCTACTGTGTAATTTACATAGCCATATGGCAAATAATGTTACAGAGTAATTATAGCTGCTTCACGTCCATAAGAAAAGAAAACAAAATTTGGACCACTTGCTAATATGAAGAAAAAGGTGATACAGACAGGTTTTTTTGTTGTTGTTTTTTAATTAAAAACAAAGTAGTCATTATTGTTTATCCAGTTTCCAACTGATGGGCAAATGGGCTGTTTCCAAGTTTTAGCTATTACAAACTGTGCCTCTATCAACATTGGTGTGTATATATCTCTGTGATATGATTCTTTTAATTTTTTTGGAAAGATACCCAGCAGAGGGATGGCTGGATCAAATGAAACCTCTAGTCCCAGCTCTTTGAGGTATTTCCGTATTGATTTCCATAGTTGTGGCACCAGTCTGCACTCCCACCAACAATGGAGAAGGGTTCCTTTCTCCCCACAACCCCGCCAACATTTGTTATTGTGTGATTTCTTGATAGCAACCATTCTTTGTGAGGTGAGGTGGAATCTCAGTGTTGTTTCCATCTGCATCTCTTTAATGACCAGTGATGTGGAGCATTTTTTCATATATTTACTTGCTGCTTTTACTTTTTTGTTTGAGAAATGTCTGTTCATTTCAGATGCCCATTTTTGAATCAGATCTTTATATTTGGGGGGTGCTGATTGTTTTGAATTCTTTATATATTCTAGATAATAGTCCTTTGTCTGAGGAACAGCTGGTAAACATTTTTTCCCACATTGTAGGTTGTCTCTTAGTTCTGTTGATGGTTTCTTTTGCAGTGCAGAAGCTTTTTAATAAGATGAGATCCCACTTGTTGATTCTTTCTGCTAAATCCTGTGCTACTGAGGATTTGTTCATAGAGTCTTTTCCTATGCCAGTGTCTTCCAGAGTTCTGCCTAACTTATCTTCCAGCAAGTTTACTGTTTCTGTTTTAATATTTATATCTTTAATCCACTTGGATTTTAATTTAATGCATGGCGAGAGATAAGGGTCTAGTTTTAATATTTGGTAGGTTGAGATCCAGTTTTTCCAACACCATTTATTAAAGAGTCTATCTTTCCTCCAGTGGGGATGGTCAGTTCCTTTATCAAAGAAGAGGTAGCTGAATGTGTCTGGAGTTGTTTTTGTGTCTTCCAGTCTGTTCCACTGATCCTCAAATCTGTTTCCTTGCCAGTACCATGCTGTTTTTATCACAGTGGCTTTGTAGTATAGTTTCAAATTGGGAATTGTTATACCCACTGCCATGTCTCTGTTGCCTAGGATGGCTTTTGCTATTATAGGGCTCTTACGGTTCCAAATGAATTTTTGGATTCTTTTTTCTAGTTCTGTGAAATATAGTGTTGGAATTTCAATTGGCATTGCATTGAATCTGTATAGCATTTCCGGTAGTATGGCCATTTTCACTATGTTGATTCTTCCTACCCAGAATCAGAATATCTTTTCCATTTTCTTATATCCTCTTCAATCTCTTTTTTCAGAGTTCTGTAGTTTTCAGTGTAGAGGTCTTTTGAATATTACTCAGCCATAAAGAATGAGAAATTAGTTTCATTCATAGGAAAATGGATACATATTGGGGATATACTCCTAAGTAAAATAAATAAGTCACATGTGTAAATACTGAATAGTTTCTCTGGTGTGAATAAACTATAATAGTACATAAGATCCTAATGATATAATTGACAATGTGATATAGGAAGAAAGGGGCTAACGATGTAGTGAAAGTGGGAAGGGTAGGGGAAAGCTAATAAGGGAAAAGAAAAACTATGAGAAAATGAAAAAATGGAAATAAAGTGGTTGTAACAGTGGAGGTGAAGAGGGGGGTGAAGGGAGGGCAGGAACAAGGGGAACAAATGAGAACCAAGACCTGTCATGTAAAGGTACAAGATCTCAATAATTAATGTAATTGTACTGTCTACCTAAGGTGTACCAGTAAACTCATGAGGGGGAGAAAAAAGAGACAGTTTTTTTAATACTAAAAGTTAGGCTGAACATAATATCAGAATAAATTGGATAAATATACCTCTATGAAACATTCACTACATTGTTCTTATTCATATTACTTTGTCATGAGCAGGGGAAATGTCACCAGTAGTTTGTCTGTGGACTGGCATTTGGAAATCATTGGGATACATAGGATATTTTAAAAAACAGCCCTCATGGATTTCCAGGAAAGACTTGCAGGAAAGGTAACATTAAAATGGGACAGTTTTGGGAAGATAGATAGCAAAATGCATCAGGGAAGAGGCTTCTAGCTGAGTACTGAGTGTTGGCAAAGGCACCAAGATTGGGACTGGCAGGATGTGATCACACAAAAAAGTATGATCCTGCTCATTAGGGATGTTAGTCACAGAGCGAGCACTGATGACTAATTGAGAACTGAAACTAGAGTTCATGGGGTCAGATTATTCAGTAGATAATGGGGAAGTAGTGTAGATTTGTAAGCAAAGACTTTACATGATTAGAACTGTACTTTATTAAAAGTAACTTAGCAGGAAACAGATTTTATTTATTACATGTACTTAACATAGATTATGTGGCAGAGATTCTGTGTCTCCTTATGAAGCTATTGTTTAAGTCTGTGAACAGTAAATGGAAGGCATGAATTAATGATATGGCACTGAGAATGTACAGAAAGAAATAGATATAGTAGACATTAGGAACACAGTCACCAAGATTTGGCAATTTATTGGGCTGTTCTGTGACGTAGGAGAAAGAGCTAAAAGGGAAGGAAAAGACAGTGTTATTTTCATTAATAGAAGTAGAGTAAGGAAGAGATAGATTTTGTAAAGAAGATTAGAAGTCCAGTTATAGGCACCATGAATTTAAGTATTTTGCTTAGCGTAGACTGAAGGGATGTTTTATCTCTAAAAAAATACCTTTTCTTTCTTGCTATTGTAACATGGAGAGTTCAGCTTTAACTGACAGCAAAATAAAAACATGCTCTTTTTTTTCATAGTAGCATGTTTACTGAATCTCTTGCATATGGGAACTTTTTCTTCACGCTTGGTTTAAAAAATTTCAGTAAACAGTCTCCCAGGTAAAATGGGGTCTTCCTATATGTAGATTTCAATGACTATATATTGTCTGTTGTACTTTAGCACTATTGATATTTTAGTGCATATTTTCTTTTACTTTTATATATATATACATGTAAACATAGAGGTACAGATATAAATTAACCTTTATAATGGTAGATAAGTCTCTTTACTATTGACCCATGTTTGTAATTAATGGAGAAATGGAAAATTGATGGTATTCTGACAACCCTGTAACCAATAGTTTTGTCCTCATTATCTAAACACTATCCTTAATTGTATAGCCTCTGGTGAAATTTATTTTTTGTACTTATCTATGTTTACCTCATGGATTCATAGTTACACTAAGAAATCGTCCTTGCTAAGTATCAGGGAAATCTGTCAATTGCAAGTCTCTTGCATAATTTTATAGCTATTGCTTGTATTTGAAGTTGTGTATAATCTCAGTTCAGTAAGCTTGTTATTCTCTTCAGCTCATCATTCATATGTATTGGTATTCCTGTATATTTCTTTCATATATGTTCAATTGCTGGAAATACACTATAGTGCTTCATCTCAGAATTAGAATACTGGCTGCATTTTAGAACACCTTGGTTGTTATATTTAACTTTTGTGCAGGGTAATTTGCACATGATAATTCTTGGTTTGCTGGTTAGATTTCTGTGTGAATGTGGCTGATCACATATCAATCATTATTTCTGTGAATGTCTATGTTTTTGGATGACATTAGATTTGGATTCAGTAAAGTAGATCACTGTTCTCAGTGTGAATGGGGACCAATTGCTCTTTTGATGGCCTAAAAAGAATAAAAGACAGAGGAAGGAATATTTAGTACCCTTTGCTTTCTACCTGCCTCCTTGAGTAAGAACATCTCATTTCACCTTCAGCCATCAACTCTTCTGGTTCTCAGACCTTCAAACTTGAGGTAACTTACAACATTGGCTTTCCTGAGCTGCTAGTTTTCAGACAGAATGAGAGAGACTTCTTAGTCTCCATAATTAAGCCAATTACTAATAATAAATCTCTTTTTGTTTATATATAAAAAGCTAGTGGTGAGCCACAGTCCAAATTCCAAAGCCTGATGTGTGTGTGTGTGTGTGTGTGTGTGTGTGTGTGTGTACGTTTCCTACTGTCTCTATTTCTCTGAAAAAATGGTAACTACTATACTACTTAAAGAGAAGTCACTAATATTGGAAGGAGAGGTGTTATTGGATAAAATCCAAAGGTAACAGCACTACCAGTCATGGTTCAGTCATGGTCCAGTGGACATGAAGAGTGCAGGTTTTAAAATTGGGGCATCTCAGTGAGTGGAAAAGACATTGTTGTGGGTACCGGGGGATGCGATACTTGGACATCTATGGATGTCAAATCCAAAGAAGTAAAATCTCAACCCCAAAGATTGGAAATTTAGAAAGATGCAGTTCTTCATCTTAGTGGTGGGAATGAGAGCCAAGGCAAAGAACAGAGAAGGAAGCCAAGGGTTAGCACAGCAGCGATTCACTTATCTGCTCTATGTCACAAAGAAAGTGTGACGTGAAAGAGTAAATAAAGTCAGTGGTAAGGGAGATCTCTTTATTATGGAATTATACAAAATTAGTGTAGAGCCAAGCTCTACTTGATAAAAGCTCCTTGGGCCCTTTGTGCTTCAGACCAGAAGCAACTGCAGTAGCATGGACTGATCAATTTTTCATTTTTTCAGGTGCTTAAAGTACTGTTGGTACTTGGTACCTTTCATCATATACTTGTGGATATGAATTAAATAAAAAATACTTTCTTTTCATAAAACTCTGAGCCACTTTTAGATTGTGTCCAAGATAAGTATGTTTTGATTATGAACAGAATGTTTTGTTATAAAAAGTATTCAGTGTGGAAAATGTGTTAATGAAAATCAGAATTATTTTAATTCCATTATGAGCTCATTTTCCCAGTCTCCTTGTTTTATGCTTCTAAAACTGGAAATGTAAGACAAGCAGTAGGGCAAATTTCTTCAGATATGTTTTTGTTTATTTCTATAATTTTTGTTAACTTTATTCTTTTTCTCTTTTTACTGAGTTTATTGGTACAATCAAGGTCTACAATACAGTTACATTCATTACTGGGATCCTGTACCTTCACATGACGCTTCTTGGTTCTCATTTTTGCCCCTTGTCCCTGCCCTCCCTTCACCCCCTCCTCCACTCCCCATTTATAAACTCTTTATTTCCATTTTTTCATTTTCTCATATTTTTTCTTTTTCCTTATTTCCTTCCCCTACCCTTCCCACTTTCCCTACACCTTTGGCCCTTTTATTCCTGTTTCACACTCTTAATTATCCCATTAGGATCCTGTTTACTATTATAGTTTTTCACACCAGAGAAACTAGTCAGTATTTACACATGAGTGCTTATTTATTTCACTTAGGAGTATATCCTCAATACGTATCCATTTCCTATGAATGACTCTAATTTCTCATTCTTTATGGCTCAGTAGTATTCCATTTTATAGAAAAACTATATTTTCTTTATCCAGTTTCCCACATATGGGCAGATGGGCTGTTTCCAAATTTTAGCTATTACAAATTGTGCCACTATAAACATTGGTGTGCATATATCTCTGTGTTATGATTCTTTTAAATCTTTTGGAAAGATACCCAGCAGAGGGATGGCTGGGTCAAATGGAACCTCTAGACCTAGCTCTTTGAGGTATCTCCATATTGATTTCCATAGTGGTTGCACCAGTCTGCACTCCCACCAACAATGGAGAAGGGTTCCTTTCTCCCCACAATCCCACCAACATTTGTTATTGTGTGATTTCTTGATAGCTACCATTCTTTGTGGGGTGATGTGGAATCTCAGTGTTGTTTCCGTCTGCATCTCTCGAAAGACCAGTGATGTGGAACATTTTTTCATATATTTACTTGCTGTGTTTACCTCTTCATTTGACAAATGTCTGTTCATTTCAGATGCCCATTTTTGAATCGGATCTTTATATTTGGGGGGGCTGATTGTTTTGAGTTCTTTATATATTCTAGATAATAGTCCTTTGTCTGAGGAGCAGCTGGTAAACATTTTTTCCCACATTGTAGGTTGTCTCTTAGTTCAGTTGATGGTTTCTTTTGCAGTGCAGAAGCTTTTCAATAAGATGAGATCCCAGTTGTTGATTCTTTCTGCTAAATCCTGTGCCACTGAGGATTTCCTCATAAAATCTTTTCCTATGCCAATGTCTTCAGCAGTTCTGCTTAATTTATCTTCCAGCAAGTTTAGTGTTTCTATTTTAATATTTAGATCTTTAATCCACTTGAATTTTAATTTAGTGCATGGTGAGAGATAAGGGTCTAGTTTTAATCTTTGGTAGGTTGAGATCCAGTTTTTCCAACACCATTTATTGAAGAGGCTATCTTTCCTCCAGTGGGGATGGTCAGTTACTTTATCAAAGATGAGGCAGTTGAGTGCATCTGGAGTTGTTTTTGTGTCTTCCAATCTGTTCCACTGATCCTCAGATCTGTTTCTTTGCCAGTACCATGCTGTTTTTATCACAGTGCCTTTGTAGTATAGTTTCAGATTGGGAATTGTTATACCCGCTGCCGTGTGTCTGTTGCCTAGGATAGCTTTTTTTATTCTAGGTCTCTTATGGTTCCAAATGAATTTTTGGATTCTTTTTTCTAGTTCTGTGAAAAATAGTGTTGGAATTTCAACTCTTATTGCATTGAATCTGTATAGCATTTCTGGTAGTATGGCCATTTTCACTATGTTGATTCTTCCTACCCAGGAGTAGTGGATGTCTTTCCATTTTCTTATATCCTCTTCAGTCTCTTTTTTCAGAGTCCTGTAGTTTCCAGTGTAGAGGTCTTTTGTTTCTTTTGTTAGATTGATTCCCAGATACTTCATTTTTTCGGGTGCTATTGTAAAAGGAATTGTTTTCCTAATTTCTCTCTCAGTGAGTCTGTTATTTGTGTACAAGAAGGCTATTGATTTTTGGGTGTTGACCTTGTATCCAGCTACTGTGCTAAAAGTGTCAATTAAGTCAAGAAATGTTTTGATGGATTTTTTTGGGTGTGCAATGTAGAGTATCATATCATCAGAAAATAATGACAGTTTAACTTCTTCCTTTCCTATCTTTATTGCTTTAATTTCTATCTCTTGTATAATTGCTATGGCTAATGTTTCCAGAAGTATATTGAAGAGGAGTGGTGATAGTGGGCATCCTTGTCTTGTTCCTGATTTTAATGTGACAGTTTTCAGTTTTTATCCATTTAATATGATGTTGGCTGTTGGTTTTTCACAGATAGCCTTTATTAAGTTGAGATATAGACCATCTATTCCAATTTTTTGCCAAGTTTTTATCGTGAATGGGTGTTGAATTATGCCAAATACTTTTTCTGCATCTATCAAGAGGATCATATGGTTTTTGTCCTTGACTTTATTAATATAGTGTATTACATTTATTGATTTATGTATATTGAACCATCCTTGCATCCCTAGAATAAATCCAACTTGGTCAGGATGTATGATCTTCTTGATGATCCTCTGTATTCTGTTTGCTAGTATCTTATTGAGGATTTTTACATCTATATTCATTAAGGGGATTGGCCAGTAGTTCTCTTTTTTAGTTACATCTTTCCCTGATCTGGGAATCAAAGTGATACTTGCTTCCAGGAATGAATTTGGAAGTATTGCTTCCCTTTCAATTTCATTGAAAAGTCTGAAGAATAATGGCAGTAGTTCTTCTCTAAATGTCTTGTAAAATTCAGCAGTGAATCTATTAGGACCTGGGCTTTCCTTTGTTGGTAAATTTTTAATTACATTTTCAATTTCACTGATTGTAATTGGGGTGTTTAAAATGTTTTTATCTTCTTCGTTCAACTATGGTAATTCATAAGTATCTAGAAATCTGTCCATTTCTTCTGTGTTTTCCATTTTATTAGAGTACAGGTTCTCATAGTAGGTATAAATGATCCTCTGAATTTCTGTTGTGACTTCACTTTTTTCAATCTTGATTGCATGGACCTGTGCCTTTTCTTTCCTTTTTTTGATAAGGTTTCTTAAGGGTTTATCAATTTTATTTATTCTTTCAAAAAACCAACTCTTTGATTCATTTATTTTTTGTATCATTTTCTTAGTTTCCATTGCATTGATTTCTGCTCTAATCTTTATCATTTCCTCTCTTGTTTGAGCTTTGGGTTTTTCTTGCTCTTGTTTTTCTAGGAGTCTAAGAGTCATCCTTAGGTTGTTTATTTGAGCTTGCTCTGTTTTTCTAATGTGGGCATTCAGTGCTATGAATTTTCCATGTAGAACTGCTTTCATTGTGTCCCATAGATTCCTGTATGTTGTATTGGCATTTTCGTTTATTTGTAAAAACTGTCTGATTTCTTTTTTAATTTCCTCTATGATCCATTGATTGTTCAGGAGAGTGTTGTTCTATTTCCATGTGTTTATGAAGTTCCTATGGTTTCTTATGCTCTTGATCTCCAGCTTTATTGCACTTTGATATGATAATATACAGGGAATAAATTCAATTCTTTTGCATTTATTCAAACCTGTTCTGTGAGCTGGTATGTGATCTATCTTGGAGAATGACCCACGTGCAGCTGAAAAGAATGTATATTCTGATATTGTGGGGTGGAACACTCTATAGACGTCTAGTAAGTCCATGTGTTCAAGAGCTTGGTTCAGTTCTAGTAATTCATTGTTGGTTTTTTGCCTAGATGGTCTGTTTATTTGTGATAGTGGAGTATTTAGATCCCCCACTAAAATTGTATTAGTGCTTATTTGGTTTTTCATGTTACTTAATATTTGTTTTATATATTTGGGGGCATTTATATTTGGTGCATATATGTTTATGATTGTCATTTCTTCCTCTTGAATTGTTCCCTTTACAAGGATATAGTGGCCTTCTTTGTCTCTTTTAATCAGTTTTGATTTGAAATTTACTTTGTCTGTGAATAAGATTGCTACCCCTGCTTTTTTCTGGGCTCCTGACACATGGAGAGTTGTTTTCCACCCTTTCCCTTTCAGTCTATGGGCTTCTTTTTGTACTAGGTGTGTTTTTTGTATACAACATATTGTTGGATTTTGCTTCTTAATCCATTCTGCCAATCTATTTCTCTTGATTGTTGAATTGAGGCCATTGACATTGATAGTTATAACTGATATGTACTGACTTATTATTGTCATGTTATTGTCCTTTTGTTGACTCTTTTAAATCTTTTGCCCTCTTCTTTTAGTTTCTTGCCTTGGCTATTGATTTGCTCTGCTGGGTCTCATGGTGTTGTGATCTTCATTGTTTTTTTTTTTCAGCTTTAATTGAGTTTATTGATACATTTTAGGGATACAGTACAGTTACATTCATTGTTGGGATCTTGTACCTCTACATGACAAGTCTTGGTTCTCATTTTTTCCCCTTGTCCCTGTTCATTGTCTTTTTCTAGGATAGTGTTGAAAATTCCTTGTAGTGCTGGTTTAGTATTCATGAATTTTCTCAAGTGTTCTTTGTCGTGGAAGTATCTTATTTCTCCATCCATTTTGAAAGAGAGTTTTGCAGGATACATCAGTCTTGGCTGGAGGTTGTTTTCTTTTAGGACTTGAAATACCTCATTTTGGGCTCTCCTTGACCTGAGGGTTTGTTTTGAATAGTCTGCTGTGATTCTGATGGGCTTTCCTTTGCATGTGATTTTTTTCTCTTCTCTTACTGCTTGTAGTATTCTGTTCTTCTGTTGGGTTTCTGGGATCTTGATTATTATATGTCTAGGTGTAGAATTTTTTTATCGTGACTAGTTGGAGTCCTATATGCCTCACTTATCTGTGTGTGAAATTCTTCCCCTCTGTTTGGGAAGTTTTCTGTCATTAATTCTGTGAACAGCTTTTTTAGGTCCTTTGTATTTTCTCCTGCTACTTCATGGATTCCTATCAGTCTTATGTTTTTCTTCTTTGCATCTTCTAGGAGTTGTTGGATCAGTTTCTCATTATCCTTTACTGTTTTTAAGAGACCTCTCTTTTCACTGTCACTGTCTGTGATCCTATCTTCTATATCTGAGTTTCTATCTTTTCAATCTTTTATTCTGTTGCATACACTTTCAATAGAGTTTTTAATCTCCTGGATATCTGTTTGAATCTGTTTAATGGATTCCTTTTCTTTCCTATGTTGGGCATTCATTTTTCCATTTCTTTCTTATTCTGGGCTTTCATGGCTTCTATTATGTTCCTGAGCTCATCTATTTTTTTGTTAGTTTCTGTTCTAGAGTCTCGAATCATGTCTTTCATTTTGCTCACCATCTCTATGGTTATCTGGGACATTATTTCTGTTTTAAATTTTTCTGGAGCTTGATTGATCAGTTTTGATACTTCCTGTGCTGTGAGTTCTGAGTGTCCTGGAGGTTCACTATCAGACTTTTCAGCTTCCTTTACCCTACTGTTTGCCATTGGTGAACTGGAAGTTTGTCTTTGTGGCTTGCTAAAGTGTTTTCTGATCTTTATTTTTGCTGTTGGGTTGCCCTTGATTCAATCTCTGGGTCATTAAATCTTCCTGATAGTGTTTTGTATCAGCCTTTGATTCTCTAATGACTTATAGACATTCTCATTTTTATAGTTGAGACAACAACTCATCAGATCAATCCCTATCCTTTATCCCAATCGATACAATCAGGAAAACAATAGGATAAATCACCACCCTTTATAGCCAGCCATGCCTCTGCAGAGTGCATCCAAGGACTGGCACAATCAGGGAATCTGAGAGCGGGAGTGGGGGGTGTGCTCAGCGGCACCCACGCGGCTACCCTACTGGCCCTGGGTCTGGAGCAATCAATGGTGCCCACAGGGAAAGGTGTGGCTACGTGGACCATAGATCGGCCTGGACAGTGGAGGGAGAGCTGAAGTCCAAGCCAGCCGCTTTCCCAAAACTCACCCTCCTGGTGCTGGGTCCGGAGCAATCATTGGCGCCTACAGGAAAAGGCACTGGTTCTGGATTAATTTAAAAATATGACTACTCAGTAACCTGGAAAGCATCAACTCAAAGTACCTGTTTGGTAACATGCTTGTTAACTTTAAATAGTGAGAAAATCACCTGAATATCTAAAATTCAAAATTATTACCTTTATTCTAAGTACTATTTTGAAATAGATTTCCTGCGGGAGACTTATACAAATAATATAAGGGACTCTACTAGAGTCACCAGTTGTTCTTTTCTGGTCACGTTTCTTCATCACCTTCCTCCTTCCTTTCTTTATTTCCATTTATCTATTTTTTACATTACCACTTTTTTCATAAGCCATTGGAGAGGTAGGAGGATATATTATATTTCTTTATCCTTAGACATATCAGTATTTTCTAAAAATAAGGCTTTTATCTTATAAAATCAAAGTGATAAAATTCATGAACTTTAAGACTAATTAATGTAATGTAATTATATAGTTATAATACATATTACAATTTTATCAATTGTTCAGGGTCCAATTTAGAAGCATGCCTAACAATTAATTGTTTTTTTTTCAATTTCTTTTAGTCCAAAACAGTTTTGACCCCTCCTCCCCTTTTTTCTGTCTTTCATGGCTGATATTTTAAAAAGTCCAGACCAATTGTTTTGAACAATGTTTTTTTCCTAGTGATGAGATACAAGTCATGAACATTTTAACAGGAATACAAGAGCAATATCATGATCTCAAGCATTATGTCAATACCACATAATTTCTCTTTGTCATTTTGGTGATGTCCATTTGGTTAAAGTGAAGTTCATTAGGTTTCTACACTGTAAAATTTTAATTTTTCCTTTATAATTAATAAATAACCACCATGGAAGTCTTTGACTATCTAAATACTGCATGCCTTTCCAAAGTTTTACCCATATTTTTAGTTTATCTTGATAATGTCTCCTAAATTAATTACACTGCTTCATATTCTTTAACCAAAAGATATATTCCAAGAGATTGAATGCAGAAGATACAACAATATAAATGGATTCTGATAAGCCAACTTTATGGGAAATAAAAAAATGAAATAATTATACTTTCCTCAAAAGATTATTATCTTGGAAAAATTAAAGCTATTTACATACAAATATGTTATTCACATCAATATGCAACTGTTTTACATAAGGTTCCAGATTCCACATTTCAATGAAATTGTTTTGTTAAAATTAGTTTATAAGTATTTTTAAAAATAGGCAAGAACTTTCTGAACAGAATGCCAGTTGTACAGGAAATAGTTCTGAGAATCAACAAATGGGATCATATTAAATTAAAAAGCTTCTGCACAGCAAAAGAAACAACTGAGTGAAAAGACAACTTATAAAAAGAGAAAAAAAATTGCCAGCAATTCCTCAGACAGAGGACTCATATGTAGAATATATAAAGAAAAAAATTTAAAAGAAAGAATCTTCAAAACAAAAGACTCAACCAAAAATGGGCAAGCAAAATGCATTGACACGTCACAGAAGTACAGCTGGCCAATAAATACTTGAAGAAGTGCTCAATACACTGGCCATTAGAGAAATACAAATTAAAACAACACTGAGATTCTATTCTACCTTAGAAAGAGTGGACATCATCAAGAAATCAAATGATAACAACTCTGAAAATGCTGGTGGAGGGAAAAGGAGAACTTGTATGCTATTGGTAGGAATGTAAACTAGTACAACTACTGTGGAACTCAGTATGGAGATTACTCAAAAATAAAAACTAAAAATTCCATTTGACCCAGCTATACATCTTGTAGGTATCTTTCTGAAAGAATTAATGATGTCATATTACAAAGATACATGAATACTTATGCTTATAGCAACACAATTCATAACAACTAAACCTCGGAAGTAGCCCATACATCCATCTAAAGGTGAATGGATAAAGAAAACATCATATTTATATACCATAGAGTACTGCTCTGCCATAAAGAAGGATAAACATAAATATAGTCTGATGACAACATCAAAAGCTAAAGTAGAAAAGGCCTGAAAGAAGCACCTGTGCCAAGTGGCCCCAGGCCTAAGTTTCAGGGAGGCATACTATTCAAGGGGCATGGAAGTGTTATGAAGTCCTCCAGGCCAAGAAGGAAGGACATCAGGACTGTTGAGGAGTAAAGGAACAAGAAGAAAAGCTCCCTTCTCCTGTATGTAGAGGCCCTGATGATTACAAGTCAACCATGGAATAAAGCAAGCTTTGATCTATTAAAGAAGCAAAACCAAAAGGATGATGGATGGGTGGATGGATGGATGGATAAAACAGAAACAAACCCAACAACCAAAACAAAACATGGAGAAAGGATTGCTTGATTCTCCTCAGCGTTGCTGAAATACAGTTCCCTGAGCAACTGCTTCTGAATACAGCCTCAAAGAAAATTAAAATGCTGTGGACATATAAAGGGTGTAAGTATTTCAAGGCAGAGAATTATTTGTGCAAATCAGAAATACTGAATAAATTCATGTAATTCCCTATTCCATGCTGCTTGGGTATAGGCTAAGATGATGGAGTAAATAAAATTTAAAAAGAAAATTGAGAATCAAATGTAAGGGTTCTTTAAATATTATTTAAGGAGATTGAAAAATAACCTATGATTTTAACTATTATGACTTTATGACATAAGTACTTTCAGTACTGGACAGACAATCCTTTTAGAGTCTGATGAGAAATTTCCATAGGCATATTAATGTTCATCCAAAGAAATAAAGTATGCTATCAAGGTGTAGGGGAAGTGGGAAGGGTAGGGGAAAGGAAATAAGGCATAAGAAAAAAATATGAGAAAAGGAAAAAGTGGAAACAAAGTCTTTCTAAATAGGGGAGGATGGAGGGGCTGAAGGGAGGGCAGAGTTATGAGGAAAAATGAGAACCAAGATCTATCATGTAAAGGTACAAGATCCTAATGATGAATGTAACTGTACTGTGTACTTAAAAAGTGCCAGGGATTTAGCTCAGTAGTTTGGTGGCCTGCCTTGCAAGTGCAAGGATCCGAGTTCAATCCCTGGTACCCCCCCACAAAAAAAAGTGCCAATAAACTCAATAAGATTAAAAAAAAGAAATAAAGTATGCCAAATCACCACCATACACAAGAGCTTTTGGACATTCCCTTTCAATAAAATGATTGTCATAAACTATTTCAGCAAGAATTTCCTCCAGAAAACATGGGCCACTGAGTATGTATGCATGTATGTATGTATATGCATTCATGTAATGACAATAGTTTCCCATTAGTATAATTAATTTTCCTGGTATTTTAAAGTATCGTACGGTTTGGTTTTTTGAAACTCTTTAACACAGGCTATTTCTGAAAATGAGATGTAAGACAGTTTAGTTTAAACTATAACTTACAGATAAACCAGAAGTTAATCACAGACTTTTTATTTACCATATAATAGCAGTATCACAATTGGTTTTTAAAGCTCTTGGAATGCCGGTAACCTAGAACCTTACATTTTTGCACTAGTTGAGAAGTTGCTCTATTGAACTAGAAAATGACACAAGTCCCACACTGACCTCACTTAATGGGTAACCAAAGGGAAACAGAAGTTTAGAGGTTTCACAGCTGCTGACAAGAGTCAGTGGAAAAGATTATTTTGGAATATTCTTACTGTTGCTAAAGAAGGGAATTAGAGAGGTCAGAAATAAGAAACTCAGCAAAAAAAACAGGTCAGTCAGAATTCAAAACTGATTACCAGGGAGTTACATTGTGGTTAAAAATCTACAGTATTTAGGCAACTTTATTTAGTAATGTTTATACCAAAGGATTTTCACTGCACGTATTTTGCTACAAATAAATTTGCTCACCTTAACTCTCTACAGAGCTTTATAGACCACATGTGTTTTGATTTGCACTTGCTGGTTTTCATGATAGCTTTTAACTCCCTTGAAAAAACAAGAAGCCTTCAGGGTGCAGGAAGCGTGGTGGTCCCTGGGTTGGATTAAGTGGTTGTTGTTCTTGTTACTGTACATACCTTAGAGTAAGTCAGACTCATAGTTGAAACCTCCCCCACTAGCAAGCAGAAGCCAGTTAATTGTGTCCAAGTCCATTATATTGATTATAGCAGAGACAAAAGTTGTTTTTCTAATTTAAACCAGATGACAGTTAACGTTCATTTGCTTTAATACTTGTGCCATGAGCAATTACTGTAAAATTAAACATCTTGATTTTTTTGAACAAATAAAAACACTGTCACTGAGATTAAATATCATAATGCCTTTTACATGGCGTAGTGGAAAGTTTATGAACTGAAATTCAGAAGACACTTTTTTCCTTCCTTCCTCCCTCCCTTCCTCCCTCCTTCCTTCCTTCGATTAACCTTGTCTAAGGCAAGTGAACTTGCACAGTTTCAGTTTCATTCTTTTAAAATGAAGTGAAGGGCTGGGAATTTAGCTCAGTATTTCAGCTGCCTTCCTCTCAAGCACAAGGTCTGGAGTTTGATCCCCCATACAAAAAAACAAAACAAAACAAAACAAAACATGAAGATATACATGTCACTGTGATGTGAGGATCAAAAGAAATATTGCGTATGTCAAAATATTTCATTAAAACAGCAATGTGCTCTGCTGCTTTATTTCCCATCCCATCTACAAGCATCTCTCCACTTTCCCTTTGCTTCTTGAAGTTCCTTGAATTCAGGGTTGGATTAAGATATGGGACACAGGGAAAACCTCAGGTGGATGCCGATCTAATGCTACACATCCCTGGATTGCTTTGAAAATATGTCACCAGCTAATGCAGGCTTTGACCTGCTTTTCTTGGCAAAATGTAAGATTTCAGTCCCATTTCTGGCCCAAAAGGCGAGCCTTAAACAGCAATAAAATTACATAACAAAACTCTCCTTGCTAGAATCGCCTCTTTTCTGAGCTTTCTTGCACATAAGCAGTTACAAATAGCCAAAATTCCAAGGTACAAAATGCAGGCCAGAATAGTGTTTAACTAGGACAAGATTCATCATTTTAAAATTTTTATTTGTATTAATATATGTTTTCAATACAGAACAATTACATTCATCATGGGGAGATGGTACATGCACATAACACATTTTAAGGATTCATCTTTTTATTTAAGTTTTTAATGTTTGAATGTACTTCTAGATAAATGATCCCACTTTATTTTCTTCAGAACATTGACTATGCTTTAATAAGTAAAGTCAATCAATAAAGGAATTTGTTCCTATAAAAACTTTTTATTAATGTAATTTTTCATTTCCTATAGATAAATGTTCAGCAACTAGTTTTGGTTCAGAGTTGTGACAGATTGTTCACTTGCCAATGGTGGTCAGGTTTTCTTGTACTTATTAGACTTTTTTCACATATTTCCACCTCCATGCATGCTGTCCTTACTCTGCTTTGTTCTTTTATTCATCTTTTGTGTCAACTAAAATATTGATTCTTCTATGATGCTTTCCTTAGAGAACTTATTTCAATATAGGGAAATATAACATGATCTAATTGTAAGGGGTAAGATTTTTTAAGAAGGCAAAGCAAAACAAATAGAATATTAAAAGTATATGTTATCCTGGAGACACACAATTGAGAAACATTAAAATGATATGTAAATTTTTAAATCTTGGGAACATGGTCACTTTCTTCTTTGAGAAACTCTAGCACATAGTACCTTTTCTATTTTAGTACTTAGCATACTGTGTCTGTATTTATGGATCTATTTCTACTATGACTACAAAGGATATAAATTTGGAATATGAGACTTAGGTGAAACTAAAGCTATATTACTATATTTTGAAAAATCAAAATATATCTTTGAACTTTTATGGCAATAGTCTTAATATTAATTACTAGAGAACCCTTGCTTATCATTGTGCACATTTCTCAGGGACTTTGTGTAGTTCATTTTACATCAGATGGAGAAAAGGATTCTTGATTTGAGTTTGTTCTGAGTTTGTTTTTGAGTTTGTCAAGTCTGTATGACCCATTTGAAAGTAGGCTGCTTTGCTGTTTCTGTAGTACCCCTCCTTTACACTCAACTCAAACCAAGGAGCATTCGTAGAGGCTCACAAGGCCAAATTAGTAGAGTCTGAGTGACTAGCTATTTAATGAATTTCTTTTCAGAGGTCCTGCCATCTATCGGTTTCTGAGTAGAAATAAAACTTTAACTTCTATCCACCTAAAGACATCATCTCTGGGACCAAAACATCATGCTCTCCAATTCTAATCACCTCTATCTATTCTGTTTCTGAGATAAGAAAGTATAATCTTCAATGGGCCTGAATGATGAATAGTTTAATTTTCTTTCCAAATAAAATTTTTTTATTGAGTGGTGAAGGGGTAATGGCTATATAAAGAGGGGGTATCTTTTACCTATTCAGATGCAAGACAAGAGAAGAGAGCCCATTTTCTAGGGTGAAGCAACAGCAAGGAAAACTAGAACAGCAATGAACAACAACTAGGAGTTACCAGGAATTGGTGTGTATGTCTACTTCCTTTCAATAGACACTGATTTCTTTCTTTATTTTAAAAAATTTTTATTGGTACCAGGGATTGAACTAGGGTCCTTATGCTTGCAAGGCAGGCCACCAAACCGCGGAGCTAAATCCCCGGCCTTGACACTGATTTCTTAAAGCATCATATTTCTTCATAGATGAACCGCCAGAACTCAGTAGTACCTGTCATTTACAAGTAAATATTGACTCAATGAATTGAATGTATCATGAGTATTATTATTGCCTTCTATAGTAACTGATCATAGGAACTTTTAGATGAATTAAAACATGAAACTAGTTGAACTGAAGTCAAGAACACATTTGTTCTTCAACATAACATTTTGATGAATTTCCCCCCAGATGTACAAGAAATATCAGTTGTTAAACATACTACATTGGAATTTTAAAATTGCAGGATCTAAAATAGATCCCAGCTTTGCTTTTTCATCCAAGAAGTTGTTCTATCTTTTTGTACCACTGTGCTGTTCAAATATTGTGAAATCAGTAAGTGTTCTGGATTTAGATGCAAAGTACACACTGTTCATTGAGGGCACAGAAATATCTTTGGAAGTGAAATATTTGATGTGTACACAGATGCGTGTACTTCACTTTTGTTACTTATTTAATAGTTAGCTTAAATCACTGATAAATATCAAGAACATTTCATGTGAAAACCAGGAAGTTCCTTGTTTACTGTAAAGTCACCAGCGAATA
The DNA here is from genome assembly GCF_012274545.1 of Fukomys damarensis. Classification (NCBI taxonomy): domain Eukaryota; kingdom Metazoa; phylum Chordata; class Mammalia; order Rodentia; family Bathyergidae; genus Fukomys; species Fukomys damarensis. The sequence goes on along the minus strand of NW_022900916.1, from coordinate 42,681,497 downwards.
GATCAAAGCCTGTGCTATTATTATACTACTCTGTTCATAAAATTCTTTCATTTAAAATTCTTTAAGTGTTACTTCTCCATGCTGTTGCTTTCCAACCTGTAGTATCTAATCAGTATTCACCACCAGAGGCAATAATGCATAAGAGATCACAGTCACTCTGATGGGAATTACTTATAGAACTTGTTACAGTACCAATTAAATAGAAAAGCAGAGATTCTTTGGACTAAAATGACCCACTAAGGTTTGTTTATTCAGCACATGTTTATGAAGATATCTGCAGCAAGAAGCTATGGTGGGCTTTGGAAAAAACTATGATTGGTCAGTAATGCTATCCTCCAGGTCCCCAAATGCTACCCTCAAGGTGCGAGCAACTCAAGCACACAAATAACTATAACTCAGGAGAGGAAGTAATAAATAGTATAGCAGAATCAAACTCCAAAGAAGTAGTACCATGTTCAGTTAAAGAACTGAGTATTTCAATGTAAGTGTCACTGAGCTGTGCCTTAGAGGAAAAAGCTGTAGCTTTTTTTGCAAAAAGGATGTGTGTGGGGAAGCACTGTGATGGAAGGGACACCTTGAGCAGAGACACGTGCTCAGACCACAATAGGCAAATCACGGCCACCCCTGACAACAGGGAGCAGTCTTGTGTCGGCATGCTTCCCTGAGTGTATTAAATACGCATATTTCATTGCAATAAGAGAAATCATTATTATGACACATTTGCTAATAATAATGAGTATTCAAAAATTGACCAATAGAAAATATATTGAGAATAAAATAGTACATTCAGTATATTTTGAAGTTCTTTTTGATTGCTTTCCATGTTTTTGGATTCATCTAAGTTCTTACTTCAGGGCAACTGTTGTATTAAGATTTTACAGAGAAACAGAACCACACGTATACATTTATACACATATGTGTATATGTATATAGATATAGATACACACACAAATCTCATTGGTCGGAGAGAGAAAGAGTGAGGGCCAGAGTCAGAGAAGATTTAAAAGAATTGGGTCACATGATTTTGGGGATAATAAGTTTGAAATTTGGAGGGCTGGTGAGTAGGGTATAAACTCCTGGAGGGACTGATATCACAGTCTTGAGTCTGAAGCAGTCTAGAGACACAATTTCTTTTTTAATTTTTTTCATAGTGGAGGTGGGGTATCACTATATGTTATCCAGGTGTGTAATCCTCGGGCCTTAGCCTCCTGAGTAGTTGAGACAACAGGCACAGAGCACTGCACTCAGCTCGGGATTTCTTCTTTTGGAGGAGACTTCAGTCTTTTAAGGCCTTCAACTTATTGGATGTAGCATACATATCTTAATAAAGGAACATTTACTTTATTCAAAGTATTGATTTAAATGTCAACCTCTAAAACATAATCTCGAAGCAGTATCTATAGTGATGTTTGACTGAACAGCTGGCTATGATAACCTAGTCATACTGACACATAAAATTAGCTAACATAGTGAAAATGAATCATGAAGACAAGAAAATAATGAAAAGGCTGGAGGACAGTAAAAGTCTGTCGTTTATTTACATAGCTCATTGTATTCTATAAGCATTTTTTTGCATACATATGTTAAAGAAAGGAGCATATTACTATCAACAGTTTAAAATGACAAATCTGAGACACAGAGAAATTAAGAATTTTAAAGTATATGGAGCTAGATGTTGAGCAGTGTGCTTTCTGACAGATTATCTAAAAATCTTTCTGTTCTACTTCCATTAGCTGTTACCTAAATTCCTATGGCACTGTAGCTGTCTTGGCACTGCAGCTGTCTTGAAGCTCAGTGCAAGGCAACTATTTATGCTGTAACTATCCAATTAAATTTAAAATATGCCTGTTTATGAACAGCTGTATTATTCCTTCTCTAATTACATATTAATAAGTTTTTCTTTTTTGTTAATTTTATTGGTACATTTTAGGTGTAAAATATAATGACATTCACCATTGAACATTTGTACCTTTATATAATCTATCCTGGTTCTTATTTTTTCCCCATTCCCCTGCCGTCCTTCAACCCCTCCACCCCTCCTTATTTACAAAGATTTTGTTTCCACTTTTTCATTTTCTCATAATAAGTTTTTCTTAAAGAATGAGATCTCTTATACATCCTGTTTATGCTGGGTAACGATTTGCTTATATAGCTTGGGTGACAGACTTTATGAAATAGTTTTCAAGGCATGTTGCTGAGCTGTTGTGCTACAGTGATTCTTATGGAGTTGTAAAGTTTGAAAGGTCTAAATTCTTCAGATTTAGAAAGACTCAGGAGTTATACATCACATTCAAGTTGTTTTATATTCTAACTACTTTGTCTGCAAGAAGAGAATGATACTAAAATTTCAGCAATGCTTTTAATGTGAGTAAAAAATGAGTTATTGTTTGTATGAAGGTGTGGACAGCATGGTGGCATTCCAGACGTAAGAGATATCATGCTTCTTAATTTTCTAAGTGAATCTACCTTCAAAGCACGATGTAGTGAGTGGAGCAATAAATCCAATATGAGTTACCAACTGGGGTTTTTCTCTTTATGGTTCAAAGTCCCTGGGTCTTACATAATCCTAGGAAAATGGGAGAGAACCTGTTTATTGGTTCATAGGCGTGACCATTTCCCCTTTGGCTCCATGTGGATGACAGAACTGCTTTGTACAAAACCATCGCAAATGTACAAGGCAGCTTTTCTTCTAAATGATTATTTGTAGTTCAAGACTGATATTTGCCATATGCTAGAGATGGCCCCCTTGGGGGTACTGTATAATGTTCCTCTCTGCTGACTACTCAGTCCCAGATTTCTTATACTATGTGCTCAAGACAGGATATTTAATGGTTAGTTCTCACTTATATTGAAATATACATTCCCCTGCAAGGGTTTGTTACTCTGGAATGTTAAGTCCAAGTACTTGAAGAAATTCAAAATCTCCCCATATATTCACCAGAGAAATCAGTTCCAGGATTGAGCCTGTTTTCATTCCCTTTGGGGCATAATTCAGTTTAATTCTTTAATTGGCTGATGGCTTTGAAATGAGCCCTATTAACTCTCCCTCTGAGGATTAGGAAAATCTAGACCTCAAGGGCATAGAGCTTTGGCATTATTCCTACACTGATGAAAATACAATAGGATAAAAATTCAAGCTACTGATACATTTTTGAGTAAATCACACTGTTGAACAAGCCAATCAAAAGGCATATAGCAGTTGTTCAATTTATGTGCTCTTGATCACTATTATTTTGAAAGAGTGACCGTACATTATTACAGTAAAGGTTTACTTGTTTATTTCCTGTGATCTATCCAGTGTTCCTTATCTTGAAAAGCTTTAAGGTATTGGGGGGAAAGATGCAGGTTTTGGGGTCAAGGTGAGACAGTGCTGATTTTCCTTCTTGGCACTTCATCTTATTGTCTCTGTACACGTAGGTAAATTATGTAAGTTTTTCCTCTCTAAAACTAATTGTGAAGGCTACTTGTACATATTGTGTATTGCTTTAGGCTTTACCTGCCAAGATATAGAATGTTCCACATATATAATACTATCATAAGTTTCAAAACTTTGAGTCTAAACATGCTGGACTAGCAGCAGTTCAGTGTATTGCTTTAGGCTTTACCTGCCAAGATATAGAATGTTCCACCATATATAATACTATCATAAGTTTCAAAACTTTGAGTCTAAACATGCTGGACTAGCAGCAGTTCAGTCCTTTGGCAGAAGCCTATCCCATGAATGTATTCTGTCTTGAAGAACCCAAGGCTGAGTCCCTATGTTCTCATGTCTTTTTCATCTCTTGCTTGTCTCTTTCTGTCTAGTAGAAAAACTCTCTGGAGTCTCATGATCAGATATGCAGGTATTTATCACAGAACGGTTAGGTCCCTAGACAGATCTGTCACTTGTACGCCACCTTTTTCCTTTCGTTACACACCAATGTTTAGGGGGAACAGAGCAATATCAGGGAAGGTCCAATGCAGTCAGCCTCCTGCTACCATGAGCCACTGCTCCATCTGGCAGTCAGCCAAGCTTCCAGCTCAGGCTTGCTCTTCTCGCTCCATACTCAGGGTCAAGGTCATTCTCAGGCCTCACCTCCTTCAGGGAATTTCTTTCTCATAAATTGGATTGTATATCCCTGAACACAACAGATGAACCAGTTTGGAGATCTCTTGTTCACATATCCTGTGACCATGCAAAGCAAAGTGTATGCTTTTGTGTTTCAGAACTTCTGTGATGGCAAAAAGCTCCACGAACATTCTATAACAGGAAGTTGTGCTACTCAGGACATTCAAATGACCTCATGCCTTACTCCAAATTTGATCAGGTCCAAAATTTTCCTTAAAGAAAGCAGGGCTTACTACCCAGTAAACTTTCAGTAAATATAGTTTGTTTTCATTATTTTTGTTTAAGAACATTTAATATTTTCTAGTCAATTGACTTTAAACATATTTTGTCTTTTACCAAGCTTTTTTTTTTTCTTTTTTCTTTTCTTTTGGTACCAGGGATTGAACTCAGGACTTTGCACTTGTGAGGTAGGCGTGGTGTCACTGAGCTAAATCCCTAGTCCCCCAAGCTATTTTTTGTAGTAATAATATTTGAGATCCAAAGTCATCTGAATGATGAACTTTGGAGCTCACTAGCAATGTAGGATGTTTAATAGCTACTCAGGAAAAGACATGGTACCACATCATAGTGGGATCCACAGAGTTTGGACACTAAAATGAGAGATTCTTACCAAAAATGGAGCTTAATAAAACTGGGTTCTTCAGAGCTATGTGAGAGAGACACATGAAAAGTAATGCTTCATTAAAAGTGTAAGACAGAGGAAATAAATAACACTCTTCCTCAGGATTTAAGAGAAAGCAGGAAGCCAGACATTTGCAAACCATATTGTAGGAAAACAAAGCCTCTAAAAAACTTATACTTAGGTGAACTTTGAACTTGAGCCAATGCAGAGATAAGGACTATTTATAAATCCCTCAAAGGCACTAAAACAAGAAGCAATAGTTCGTGTAGGGAACAATGGGGCTTAGCTAGAATGGGAGAACTAAAAACTGTGAGTAGAGTTGGAACAGCACAGATGTTTCCCAGACCCAGTCAATGCTGAAACTATTCCTTTCACTCTCTGGTTTAAGGATTCTCAAAGCTTTTAAGGAAGAGGACCTGGGAATTGATATTTTAAATAAAAGAAGCATTTATATGGTATTTATATTAAGAGCCTTCCAAATAGTAAATTACTTAATCCTCTTTTTTTTTTTTTTACAGTCATATAAAATGTTGTTGGCTCCTTTTCTATGGAACCACAACTTTTCCAAGAACACAGAGCAAGCACCAAGGAAACAGGATTAAAAATCAGGTGGTTTGGTGCCATAATTTGGATCATGAATGTCTCCTGAAGGCCCATATTAAAAACTTGGGTGTCGTCAGGAGGTGGTGGAGCCTTTAGGAGGTGAGGCCTAGTGGAAGGATGTTAGGACGACTGACGAAGTATATTTGAAGAGACAGTGTGACTCTGTCACTGTCTTTAATTCCTAGCACCTCCTCTACCATGTGCTTCAGGTATGATGTGTTACACTGCCACAGCTCCAAAGCAGACACCAAATGACCATGGACCGAAGCCTTGAAACTGTGAGCCAAAATAAACTTTTCCTTCATTTAAGTGGATGTATCTCAGGTATTTGTCATAGCACTGGTAAGTTGGCTAACATGTGACCTAGTAATCCTAGCAAAGGATATACCTTAAGTATATACCTAGTAAAAATGATGTCATTCATAATAGCTCTAAAGTAGAAATAACCCAAATATCCATTGACATATAGATGAATAAACAAATGGAATATTACTTAATATTGTCATAAGTTTCTTATTACTTATAGTTACTTATAATAATATGAAAGAAATTAAGTGCTGAAATACACCACAACATTAAAATATTGAATCTTGAAAACATGTCATACTAAAGCCATCAGTCACAAAAGATCATTCTCTCAATTTATATAAAATGTCCAAAATTGACAAAATCTGTGTATATAGATTAATGGTTGGGTAGGGTGGGAGGTATTGCACATGGTGAAGGGTGGTCGCTATGATAATAACAAGATCCCAAAAATATAATCAGGTGGTCTGGATCAAGAGTCGAGGCCCTCAACCTTTAGGCTATACCATCTTTCTCGAACTCAGAAACCGACTGGTCAGACCTTCCTTGCTGTATATACCTGGTCACTATGAAATGCAGATGATTTTGATACTTATATTGGGCAAAGTCAGGTAAAAAGTGCCTGTAAGGTAGAAAGGTGAAAAGCAGCCTGGCTCCACGAGACTCAGCGACAAATGGGTAACAAAGGAGGTTTCAGAACCTACTTGCTTTGATTGTCCTTGTGCCCTTCCCTTGTAAATAGTACTTCTATTCTGTCTTTGCTACTGAACGTTACAGAAACTGGGAGAAAGTATCAGGGAAAAAGATTCCAGGTCCACGATGTTGCTGTTGCACTTTAGTTCACCTTTCAAAAAAGTTAAATAAAACTCCAAACTTAATTCCTCAAGGGGGAGCAGTGTTAAAGTTCTGAGGAACCTACCAGCTTGGATACTCTGAAAGCTAAAAAAGTCAGAAACTTGTTTTCCATTCTTTTGTTGAAAATTCTCCCTAATTGCTGATTCTGGCCAAAAATAGGTGTGAAGGGCCCCCTGCTGGCCATCGACTAATACTCCTGGAGACAATTTGAGGTGGATGTTAAGAACTTTGGCGCAGCATTTGTAAATGTTCATTAATGATTGAGGCCTTTGGCTCTCTGCTGGGAACAGCCTCCGTTTGTAATCTTATCATTACCAGAACCTGATTTAATTTTCTTTTCTTTTTTTTTTTTGGTACCTGGGATTGAACTCGGGTCCTTGAGCTTGCAAGGCAGGCCACCGAACAGCTGAGCTAAATCCCCGGCCCGAGCCTGATTTAATTTTCCTGGGTTTCATCTGAGAAGTTATCAACCGGAAATGCTACTTTGAAACGTCAAAGCACCTTTTGTTTATCTTGTTTCTGAGAAGAGGATTTAATCTTTCAAGTTACAGTTCCAGACTCTCCAAACACTTTTATTTTGGAGCTTAATTTCATCTAGGATAATTATATTAATCTTAACAAACGCTTAAGGTTATCGGAAAATCCGTGAATTTTCCTTTCATTTTTACCAGCACATGATGTTATTTCCTTACATTTCTTAAAGACAGTGTGATTTAAGGGCTTTACATAGAAGTCCCCACTCCACCAAAAGACTTCTAGATTTGATAACCAAATTCAGTGGCATAGAGTGGTACAAAGTCAATACTCAAAAATCAATAGCCTTCCTGTACACAAATAACAAACTCATTGAGAGAGAAATTGGGGCAACAACTCCTTTCACAATAGCATCCACAAAACTGAAATATCTAGGAATCAGTCTAATGAAGGAGGTAAAAGACCTCTGCATTGAAAACTACAATACTCTTAAAAAGTAGATTGAAGAGGATATCAGAAAATGGAAAGATATCCCTTGGTCTTGGAGAGGAAGAACCAATATGGTGAAGATGGCATACTTCCAAAATTGTTATATAGATTTAATGCAACCCCAATAAACTGAAAGTGTAAATAAGGATCAAAATGTATAATAGATAATATGAAATAGGAAGAAAAGGCCTAAAGGGGAAAGGGAACTAGGAGGGGTAGAGAAAAGGAAAGAAGGGAAATAAAAAAAATATGAGAAAAGGAAAAAATGGGAACAAAGTCTTTGTAAATAGAGACGGATGGACGGGGTTGAAGGGAGGACAGGGCAATGGAAGAAAAAAATAAGAACCAAGACAGATTCTGTAAAGATTATCAAATTCCCAATGTTGAATGTCATTGCATTGTATAACTAAAATGAACTAATAAACTTAATGAAGAAAATCCCAACAGCATATCTCACAGAATTAGAAAAAGCAATCCTAAAATTCATTTGGAATCAGAAGTGACCTAGAATAGCAAAAGCAATTCTAGGCAACAAAGGGCAAGGAAGGATATGACAATCCCTGACCTGAAATTATACTACAAAGCTGCTGTAATAAAAACAGTATTACAGCATAGTGCTGGTAAAAGAACAGACCTGAGGATCAATGGAACAGACTAGAAGATGCAGAAAAAGCTCCAGACATACTCAGCCACTTAATCTTTGACAAAGAAGCCAAACACTTTAATTGGAAGAAAGACAGCCTCTTTAATAAATGGTGCTAGAAAAACTGGCTTTCCATATGCAAAAATTGAAACTAGACCTATATCTTTCCCCAGTACTAACTTAAAATAAAGTGGATCAAAGATCTAAATATTAAAATGTAAAAGTTAAATTTTCTGGAAGAGAGAATAGGTAGAACACTTGAGGATGCAGGAGCAGGCAAAGACTTCATGAACAAAACCCAGATTGCACAGAAAATACTATGGGACCTCATGTCATTAAAAAGCTTTTGCATAGCAAGAGAAACCACCAAGTGAAAGACAACCTATAGCTTGGGAAAAAAGAATTATCAGCTATTCATCTGACAAAAGACTATTATCTAGAATATATAAAGAACTAAAAAAAAAATCAGACCCCCTAAATTTAAAGATGCAGTCCAAAAATGGGCATCTGAAATGAAAAGACATTTCTCAGACAAGGAAGTAGAAACAGCAAATAAATGTATGAAAAAATGTTCAACATCACTGGTCATTCATGAAATGCAAAGCAAAACAATTCTGAGATTCATCTCACTCCAAAAAGAATGGCTGTTATCATGAAATCAAACAATAACAAATGCTGGTGGGCTGTGCAGAAAAAGGAACTTTTCCCCACTGTTTGTGGGAGTGTAAACTGGTACAACCACTGTGGAAATCACTGTGGAGAGTTCTCAAAAAACTGAAACCCATTTGACCCAGCTATTCCTCTTCTTGATATCTTCCCAAAATAATTAAAAGCATCATCCCACAGCAATATAAGCACACCCATGTTTATAGCAGCACAGTTTGTAATAGTTAAATCTTGGAAACATCCCAAATGCCCATCACCAATGAGTAAATAAAGAAGGTGTGGGTTGTGACATATATATATATAGAGAGAGAGAGTGGAATGCTACTCAGTCACAAAGAAGGATGAGCTACAGACATTTACAGCTAAATGGTTGGACCTTGTGACCATACTCCTAAATGAAATAATCAGACACACATGCTTGAGTGCTGTGTTGTTTCTCTGGTATGAGAAAATGAAAGTGGAAGTAAGGACTAAAATTGGAGAGATTGAGTCAGTAGTGTCCAAAAGTTGTGAGTTTCTTCCTTTTCTGGGCAAGGAGGAGATGTTGTCCCTATGTCCGGGATTTTTGCCTAATGGGGAAGACATCTTTGGAATGGTATTTTCTAAGTCATGGGCAAGAATCCTCATAGATTGCTTGATGGGGGCTGTGTCTAAGAATGGCGCCTTGGAAGTATTGGTGGTCCCAGTGTCTGGTTATCTACCCAAAGACCTGCATTTTAGCTTTTCTTTTTAACATCTGCTTAATCTGGCAGCCTGTATCCTTTTCCCTGACTGAACTCTGACTTTTGTGCTTTGAGAAAGTATCTCACAGGACTGGGCCCTCCTTAACTGTCTATATTTCTTCTAACTGTAAATTTCTCTGGTGTCTATCTTATGTAAAATACAGTAAAAATTTATTGTACATAGTTTTGATTGAGTGTTAAAATAATAATTCAAAAAACCCTACTTCTGACATGTAAATTTGGGTCCTTCATCAAGACAGTAGACTTGTAGGCTTGGAGGACTCAGCTAACCACAGTCTCCAGTAAATGGACATGTTACTTTTACCATGGCTACCAGATTGACTTGTGGGTAATGCCCACTCCTGCTCAAATTAAAGGAAATTGTGGTGGGTCGGTAGCTCTTTGTCACTATGACAAAATACCTTGCAACAATATAAAGGAGGAAAGATTTATTTTGACTTACAGTTTTAAAGGCTTCAGTCCATAATAGGCTGGCTCCCAGGCAGAATCATAATGGTAGAAGGGCATGAAGGAGGCTCGCCACTCACCTGTTAGAGTCTAGGAAGCAGAGAGAGAGAGAGAGAGAGAGAGAGAGAGGAACTTGATGGAAAGGGGCTTGAGACTAGATACATTTCCCATGGTCAGAGCTCACAATCCACTCTTCATCAAGGCCACACTTCGCGTTTCCATCACTGCCCAAAATCCATCAAACTGCCAAGCCTTGTGGGGCATGCCTGTAACTCCAGGAGGCAGAAGCAAAAGGATTGCTGCAAGTCTGAGGTCAGCCTGGGCTATGTAGTGAATTCAAAGCCAGCCTGAACTGCACAGCAAGTCTCTGTCTCAAAAACAAACAAACAAACCCCAAAAATAATCCATCAAATTATCATCCCATCAGCGAATTAATCCATAAAGAAGTGAGAGCCCTTATGATCTCTTCCCCACAGCCCATCAGCAGCCAAGTCTTCAATATGCAGAACAACCTTGGGACCATTTTAGGCTTTATTTTCCGCCTGAACCAGGGATTGAACTCAGGACCTTGTACTTGCCAGGCAGGCACTGGAGCCACTGAGCTAAATCTCCGGCCCTGGGGACCATTTTAGATAAGAACCAGACCATAAGGGAAGCAGAGGACTGAGAGAGAGAGTGAGTGAAGCAGGTCCCTCTCTATGTCTTTTTCCCTCTTGGAATTTAATTGAGGTGAGTATAGAGTGGAGAGATACTCTTTCATGCTCCTACTCAATATTAGAGATTGCAAAGGTTCAAACATGCTGGCTGCAGTTGGGAGCACTGTAGCATAAAAATAAACTGTGACAGAAGGAGGAAGCCCTGGAGATTTAGCTTTCCTGGGCAATCTTTGATTCTGTTTGGTGCAAACGGACCAGTTACTGAGCATCAAGCTAAGAGTTTGCCAGAGGGAGTTTCTGTGGCAGACCATGAAGCCTACCGATATTATTTTAGGAGAGATTTGCATCATGTATGAGGTATAACCAGATCCAGAGCCATTAGCTCTGGCTAATGAGATAGCCTGGGGCCTAGACAGTAAGAAATTGTGATCGGGCCGTGACTAAGTCTAGAAAAGCTTTAATCATGGTTATTCCAGACTGAAGGAGTGGATAAAGAATATTGAATCCAAAGTGGCGAAGGACGTCATACTCAACATCCCTAACTCTTTCCTGCTGCTTCCTCCAGCAGCAGGAACTGCGTTAGTTCCCTCCAATTACCAGACATAAAAAGCCACTGCCCTAGGAAGAGAGGCAGAAGAATGGAAGATGCTAGATGAGAGATTGAGCATTTGTATTACAGAAAAAGGAACATTTTAATCTTTCACATGTTACATTGTAGTAATTTAAATGACATTGTATATTTATCTAATTTTTTTCCTTCTCTGTTATAGGGGATTCAAATTGAAAGCCAGAGTAGTTGTGAAAAAAAAAATTACACTTTATGCGTCTACAGGAATTCTAGTATGAACTAAATTTATGATGCTGCTATAAATAGAGAAAAGTACAAATAAATGTTAAGATAATGTTAATTTAAAATTTCTAAACTCAAAATAATGTATCCTATTGGATATTTAGGAAATATATAAAATTTGGTATGCTTAATAAAGGACTTGACTACCCTTAATGCTTTTTCCCTCAACTTTCTCTTTCATTTCATTGAATAGTCTCACCTTTTAACTAATTTCCTCAGTCCTTGAGTCTTTCTTTTCATAGTATCTCTCTATAAAATACAGCAGGAAATTTTGTTGGCTCCTTTACCAATAGATATGTTGAATATATTCCTTTCTTTCCATCTTCATCATTGAAAGCTAATCAAAGCCAACTAGATTTCTGCATTTTGCTTCTTCCTCTCATTCTATTTTTTCACCAAAAGCAAGTGTGGTTGTGTTAGTTACTTTTCTAGTGCTGCTGAGACAAAATAGCAGACAACCAAAGTTAGAGAGGAAGGGGTTTATTTGGCTTAGTTTGTAGAGATTTCAGTCCATAATTGGCTGGCTGCAAGGCAGGGATGACAAACAGGATTGCAGAAAAACAACATGGTATACACAAGGCAGCAATGGTAACAAGAGAGCCTTAACATTGTCTCCCTGCCACCTTTATTTTATTCAGGTTACTTAAGGTGGGAAGCACTCACACCTTTAATCTTAGTCCTGGAGCCTAGCATTGCATGATGAATCATTTGCAGCTTCACACACTCTAAATCAAGCCTATGACCACATGAAGCTTTGGGGGACATCTGGACCCAAACCATAACACTGGTCTTTTAGAAACATGAAAGAAATCTTGCAATCTCTTGCTCACATTTCTTTGATGATTTTTGCATGGCTGTTAGAATACCTTCATCAGCAAGGCCCTGTTGTTTCTGTCTCTGATTGACTCTAACTTCATCTTATCACTCTTCCTTCCTCCCACAGCTCAAGCCCACATGGCTCACTGATATTGTTGTCATGCTGGTGATTTTGCATGTGTACTGTGTGTCTAAAATTCTCTTAGATGTTTGTGAGACTAGCACAGTTACAGTATTCAGATCTCAACTCAGATGTCACCATAGAAAGGCTATCCTGACTATCCATCCCAATTACTCCTTATCAAAGGCCTGTATGAGAGGTTGAGCATTTGTATGACAGCATTTGTAATCCATTACAATGTTTATCACAATGTACAACTATTTCGATTTTTAAAAGTTTTTCCTTACCTGTTTTTTATAGTTGCTAGTGGATTCTATGCTCTGTGGGAGCAAAAATCTTTTGTATTCAATGTTGTGTTCTCATAATTGAGAATCCACAAGGTAATTAGAAAGTGTCAACAAATATTTGCTGAAGGAAAAAAGAGGGAAAGAGGAAAAGAAAGAAGAAATGAAGGGAAGATGTAGGAATCAAATAAAATCTCAAGTCTAAACCTTTACTATTTCTCAGATAGAGGGCTAACATCAAGAATATACAAAGAACTAAAACAAATTAAAACTAAAACTCTCTAAAATGAGTTCACACTTTTAAGAAGAAGTAGAGATGGCCAATAAATACATGAAAAAATGCTCAACATCACTGGTCATTAGAGAAATGGGAATTAGAACATCACTGAGATTCCATCTTACCCCAGAAAGAATGGCCATCATTAAGAAATAAAATAATAACAAATGCTGGTGAAGCTACATTGTTGGTGGGAGTGTAAACTAGTACAATCACTATGGAAACCAGTATGGAGAAGCCTCAAAAAAAAAAAAACTAAATAGGGAAATTCCAATTGACTTACCTATTCCCCTTCTAGGTACCATCTCCAAAGTGTTAAAGTCATATTACAGTGACACATGCGTACCAATAGTTATAGCAGACTGTTTACAGTAGTTAAATCCTGAAAACAGCCTTCTGTCCATCACCAGATGAATGGATAAAGAAAATGTTGCATTTATGCACAATAGAGTATTACTGTGTAATACAGAAGGATAAGACATTTGTAGTTAAACAGATGTATCTTGAGACCACAATATTAAGTAAAATAAATCAGACACACAAGCTTAAATATTGCATGCTTTCTCTTATATGAGAAACCCAAAGTATAAATAAAGAGGAAAATAGAAGATAATAGGAAGTAGGGAGATCTTTCTCAAAGAGGAAGGGAAACAAGAGATATAAGGGGAGGGGAGAGGGAAAGGAGGGGGATGAGAAAAAATTGAAGAAAAAAATGGAAATGGAGCTTTTGTAAATGGAAAGGGTCCCAAGAGTAAGGGGAACGGAGGGATGGGAGGGGTAGGAGAAAGAAAAAAAGAATTTAAATGTGTTAAGTACATGCACCAACATCCCACGATAAATGTAATCTTTATATACTGCCAACAGTTACCATTAAAAATAAATAAACCATTAATACACTTCATTAAAACATCTAAATCAGTCCTCTGCTACTATGTCAACAATAAAGTACTTATTTCCAGTAAAATTAGCATGTATATATTTTTTATAATCAATATGTGTTTCTGAACCAATTTTACAAGGAATTTTATAATTTGGTTATCAAATTTGAAACATAACTACACCATATAGTAGTGCTCGTCATCAAATAGTTCCACAATTGCGAGCTCCAGGTAAATAAATGGTAGGATGTATTTTTTGATTGTGTGAGGTCATATAGTGAGTTCCGGCTAATGGATTGTGATAGAATTTGTGTATGTTTCTCTAAGCCTGCAGCGTATATTTACTAGTAAAAAAACAAAAACAAAACAAAAACTTTCAAATTTTCTTTTCTTCTGCCTTAGGGTACTTTTTACTATTTCCTTATTTAGGTATATAAAACACTATATAGCCTGTTTCCCAGTTATTTATTAAATATGAATGAATTGAGTATTGCTTGCTTATTTTGTAAAGCCATAGCATCAACATATCTTAGAAATTTATGTTTTTCAACCCCTCATCATTCATTTACTCCTTGGTCCCATAAACAACTGTGTTTATGGTGCTTAGCATGTAACACTGAGGGAAACAGACAAGCCATCTTATTGAGGCTTACATTCTAGAATTGTAAAAGATGGTAATACAATATTTAAGTCAATTATATAGCACTTTTGGAGGTAAGAAATGTTATGAAAAAGAAAACATGCACAGTTGGGGAAGGGAGAGTCAGAAGCCTGCAGTTTGGAGGAGGTGTCAGGCTAGGGTTCCCTAGGAAAATGCAGTATGGAGCGGTCTCTGCCTTCTGATGGCCCAATTTGAGAGTTTTCAAATTTATGATGACATAAAAGTAATAGGCATTGAGGAGAAATCATACCTGGTATTTTGAATTTTGATTTTTTTCCCCAGGTTAGTGATACGCAGTAGTATTAATAATCTTTTGCCATACTGGGCAGTGACAGCTTCCAGTCAGCAACAGGTACTCTACAATGCAATGGAATGTTGAGTGAGAATGTTTGGTAGTTAGGTGCATTCAAAACATGTTCAAATTGGAATATTTCAATATACAATGGGTTAATGGGCTCCATGGTAAGTCAAAGAGAACTTTGTTGTGGTTTGGATCTGGAGGGTCCCCCTAAAACTCTCATTCACTTAAAGGCTGGGCTTCCCACCCCCCCTTTTTTTTTTTGAGGCAGCATCTTGCTGTGCAGTCCACCATGCTGGCCTTGAACTCACTATGTAGTCTGGGCTAGCCATAAAATTCCAGTGATCCTCCTGGATCAGACTCCTGAGTAGTGGAGTTATAACTGTGCTACCGCACCCAGTGAGGCTGGCTTTTCTGAGGGTGGTTGCATTACGGCGTCCCTATAGCTGAGGTGGGGCCTGGTTGGAAGGCATGGGTCACTAGGTCCTTGACCTGGAAAGGAGTATCTCCCTCCCCAGCCCCTCTCTTTTCTTTCTGCTTCCTGGCTGCTGTGACTTCAGCAGTTTCCCTCCACCAAGGCCTTCCATCATCCACCATGCCATTTTTGCCTTGGAGTCAGCTGATCATGGACTGAACTGTGAGCCAAAAACAACAAAAAACCTCTCCTTTAAATGGAGCCAAAATAAGCCTCTCCTCCTTTCCTAGCAATGAGTAAAGTGACTGAGACAAACCTGTACAAGCCAAGTCTTGAGGGATGTGTGAGAATAAGCCTGCAAGTATCTAAGGGAAGAGCCGTCCAAGTGGACTGAATTTTCTAAAATAGTGATTCTCAATATTTTGGTCTTAGTGCAACAGAAATTAGTGAGATAAGAGGATTCTATTAGTGAGATAAGAAGCAGTAAGGACAGCAGCCCCCAAATGGAGCCTGGAAGCCCAAAATAGACTCTGCTAAATCACAACCCTCTAGGGATCTTACAAAAACATCTGCCAGGTGTGCTTCCTCTGTCTGGGACCTCCCCAGGGCATGATCAGGCAGGCCATTGGCTCAGAGGCTCATGCGCTCTGCGTGGGCACTGTGTGAACACTACCTAGATTAGACCCTGAAAAGTATATAGCCTCTTATAGGGCAGAGACTATGTTGCTTTCACAACAGTCCAAGCTCCCTTCTAAATCCCTTAAAACCCCTAGACATAGAGTAGAGCCCTTGTAAGTATCCTACTCAGAGTCCCTCCTGAGTTGCAGCAGCTTTGCTTCCTTAACTTTATATCATTGCTTTCTTGTTTTTATATCTTTTAAATAAATGTACTAACATCCATTTAAATAAATTTACTTCCTCCATCCATCATTCTTCACCACATGGGCCATGACCTTGGCATTCCAGTAACATTAAGACCATTTTACACTCCTAAAATTTGTTGAGGACCTCCAAGAGTTTGTTTACTTACTTGTTTTAAAACTTAATAGGTTTCCTAAAGAATCTGGGGCTACCTTTTGAGAATTTCTGAGGTGGAGTAACTGCTCTTAGTCATTTGTAAGGATTTCAGAGGCAATAGTTGATTAGAGAGTGACCTAGGGGAGAAAGACAGGAATAACTCAGAGAGAGGTGTATTAGATAGCATGGGCCCTCCAGGGAAGTGATTAGCCATTTGAGAATTTTAAGCAGAGGTGTGGCATGATCTGATTTAAATTTTTAAGGTGACACAATGCTGGAAAGTAGCAAGAATATAAGCAGAGTAATCTGTAAGAGGCTATGTAATAATTCAAATCGGGGCATCCACATTTTTCAGAGGTAACTCCAAATATATCAATTAATTTATAAACTCTATATTGTTGAAGTAATGTCATTTCCTTCTGATTCACATCCAACATATTTTCCTCATACCTTTATGTGAAGACATTATTATTTATTTGTGCATTTCCCTTTAATTTTTCTGTTAAAATGCATTATAGAAAAATTATTTTTATAACTCCATTTCAGCTAACTCCATTTCAATTCTGTGTTCTTTTGTCATTAGGATCCTTTTTAAACAGAACTTTTAAAAATTCAATGTGCTTTGAAAGGCAACTACATATTCTTTTGCTAATCTTTTTGTTAATAGTTTTTCATTTATTCAGTTTGGCTTCCTGTTTTTTGTTATTCCTGATCTTCTTGTCAGCCATAATTTGCTACAAAGCAATATTTTGCATTTTAAACAAAGGCTCTCTTTGACTGCAATACAAATATGTTTTTTTCTGAATATTTTTTGGTACATGAATTCATTAGAGAATAAATATAGAAGTTCCTTTTCTTTTTGTACTTAAAAAATCAAGTAAGTACTATATATCATCTGCTATGATTTAATTAGACTGAAATAATTCCTTTTCTTTGCATGTTTAACAATTCCTTCTAGTGTAATACCCATCTGAAATCTCAATGTTATTTTCAAATCAAATGTATTATGCAACAGTATTGTCTTAGTTACTTTTCTAGTTTGTGTTACAAAATACTCGACACCCAAAGTTAAGGGAGAAAAGGTTTATTTGGCTCGCAGTTTGTAGAGGCTTCAGTCTATAATCAGCTGGCTCCAAGGCAGCGTGGCATGGCACACAGAAATCAGAGAGGAGAAACAGTTCCTGGTGGACACAAGCAACCACAGCTCTTTCTATCCCTTCTATTTTATCCAGGCTACTTGAGATGGGTAGCACTAATACCCTTAATCATCCTAGCACTATCCCATGAGTCAGATCCAGCCACCTCTGAAAAAGCCCTATTACCACAAGAGGCTTTGGAGGAACAAATACAGCTATAGCAATTATCCTCTGGGTCTATTTCATACACTAGATTGTAAGTTTCTCGAAGCATATATCTCACAGATTTTCCTTTATCTACCACCCATTTCTCTGCCCCTTCACTGATGATGAGTTTAAGATCAATTTAGACACTTATTATATTATTTGTTATTCATTTCTAGCTTCTTTACTGAAGCACCTCAAGGAATCTTATTAAATATGCTAGAATGTTTAAAAACTATGGCTGTATAAATTTAAGTGGAATTGATGGTGTTGGGGTTGACATTAGAAGTTATTAATACAGAAAAGGAATTTCGGTCTATTTTCTATTAATGTACTTTTATTTAAAAAAAGAAATGAAATATTTCAGTATATTTATTAGCTTATCTGAAGACATTTTTTTGTTTTGTTTTGGTGCTGGGGATAGGCAGGTGGTGGAACCACTGAGCTAAATCCCTGGCCCTGAAGACTTTTTGCTATGGGGGGAAAGGGTGAAAAGTTACATAATAATTTATAAAAGATGATTAATTCTATAGTTTAGTTTAAAATTGTAAAAACAGCATTATTTTTGAATCGTTGAAGCTAATAATCATATATAATGAAGTTAATAAATATGTCATATCTACTTGATAAGTCACTGCTCTTATTTAACACTTTATAATCTTTTCTCTTTCAATATTCTATTCTTCCATTTCATAGGCTAAATAGAAAATTTCAAGAAATTTCCATTTTTTTCTCATTAAATTTATTGGTACATTCAAAGCAAACAATACATTTACATCCATCATTGGGATCTTGTACCTTTACATGATGTATGTTGGTTCTTATTTTTTCCTCATACCCCTGTCCTCCCTTCACCCCCTTCAACCTTAAAAAAATGAAAAAATGGAAACATAGTGTTTCTAAATAAGAAATTTCTATTTTTGTTATTGGGTATCTCCTGAATCTATGTAGGGCAGTTTGCTACACATGTAGGATGTCCATGTAGTTTATTGTCTAAACTGGAATGGTTTTAAAGTTGCACTACTAATTATCACTCTTGGCCAATGAGTGTACATTTTGACTCACCCCACCAAACAAAAAGTCTACTCACCCTACAAACAGGTGTGAGAAAACATACTGTTTTTTCATGGCTCTTGAATTCTAGAGTGGAGGAGTGGAGAAGTTTGTTTTGTTTTTTTAAACTCTTCTTATGCCTTCTAACAGTGACTCTGCTGATTTATGAATTTGTGAGAAGAAATTAGTGTGCAGTCTCTAAGTATATTGCCAAAGCAGTCAATATTATGCTTGATATTTCTAAAAAGAAAGATTTTTCAGATGTTCCTTGTAAAAGTTTCTGATACTGCATAAAAAGATAGTTTTTTTCCTTCATAATTCTAATTTTATATGTGCACATGGACTTCTGGAAAAATTAAATTTAAACATATCCCTTCCCTCCTCATATAACCCTTTACTATCTTCAGGTAGAATATCCTTTTTAAAGGAGACTTTTGTTCTTATTCTGCATAAAAAGTAATTCCTTCTCTTTTTCTGAGGACCTTCTGTTTAATTTTTAATGAAGAATTTATGACTTTTGGTATGCATTCACAATATTTTTTATTAAATAATGAATAAAATCCCATCTACTTTATTTTACGTATTTTAAGCTATGACTATTGTTAATGTACATTTAAAATTAAACCCAAATTGGGAATTTTTTTGTTTTTATTTTTTAATGACTTCATATGACTGCAGAACATGTTATCGAATATGTTACTTTTGAATATCTTATTGATCTTTCTGTGGTATTAAATTTTCATTGTAAGAGCAAAAACAAAAATAATAATGGCAAACTCAAATGTTAAAAAAATACCTACTTTTGGGCTGGGGATTTAGATCAGTGGTGCCACCGCCTGCCTTGCAAGCACAAGGTCTTGATTGACCCACGGTACAAAAAAAAAAAAATCTACTTTCAGTTGCTTAAAAAAGTGCAATTTCTTAATCAATAATTGTGAATAATGCAGTATTATTCCATGTATCCATATTTTAGATGATGAATCATGCAACTCTATGCTACTCTGTTAGTAAGGGTTACCCTCAAGTTTTAAATCTGTCATAAATGACTCTGATGCTATTTTAGGACTATAAGCAACCAAGCTACATACACTTGGTTATTTACTACTACTCTAAATCAAATGTCACATTGTTACTTTAGCCCTGTAGCAGGTGGAGACAAATGCTTTCTTCTATATCACAACCTTCCTTCATAAGAGCTTTCAGGTTCTTAAAAAGAGGTATCAAGCAAGGTCAGAAGATGACCAAGCCCACTCTTACCTTGTTCCCATTGATCTTTGGATACTGGAGCTCAGTCAACCTGTTCATGAAGAATGCCACATCCCTTCTGTGTCTCTCTCTCTTACTCTTCCTTCAGCCCAGTCACTTGGGGGCAGCCTGAATTCATTTTACAAATCTTACCAATTGGTAGCCCACCCTAGGCCAAATTCAATTTCTCTCACCATTTTGGGCTCCATGCAGATCAAAAGATGTGTTCAGATTTCTGCTTCAGGGTTCTAAACCTTCTCTGATGGTAAAGGGGCTGATTTATAGGAAATTCGCAAAGAGCCTGGGTGTTCAGTTAGCTTGACACTTCCCTCTAATCTCAGAGTCTCTCCTGTGAGCCATAAAATCTTCGAGGTGCACATACAGAAATGCTTATAAAGGCACACAGAAAAATGCTATTTTTGAGTAAAAAGACTATCACTAATATTAACTTTGTACTTTTTGTGTTTTGGTGCAATACTCATTAATTAGCTTTATAATATACCAGCTAATTTTTTAAAAGAAAAAATTAGCTCTAACTCCATTACTCCAGGAATCTTAAACAGGATGTATATTTCCCCTGCCTCTCTCTCCTTATTCCATGTACATATATGCATCACATGTGCCTATTGATGCACACCACACACATATATTAGTTTGATCTTCTTGGAGATAAATGTTTTTGTCCATCTTTAGCATTAAATACAATGTTGCAAATGTGGTAAACCCTGTCAATGTTTATTGAATTGAATTGAAGCCCCAGTATTAGGATCTCTGTAAATTTTGACTCTAAATAAGACATTATTTCTCTTTTTAAGTAATTGAATTCTTACTGAGTATTCTATATTTATTTTTCTTAAGCACAATAATTTCACAGATTATAAATGCTATATAGTCTCACTTCTAGAATTCAGGGGCAGCATATTCTAAGGAGAATCTCAGACAAATCCCTTTTTAATCTCTAAGCCTTCCTTCTTCAGATGTTTAGAAGCAATGCTATATTAGAATGGCAAAAATTAAGAAGTCAGAAGACCATTTATTTGGTTCTCTTTAAACATATCTCAATAAAGATTAATAACTTGCCTCTATAGAGGTGTTGTACAAATTTTGAGTCACCTCTTTATTTATATTGGTGACTAAAATATTTTGACTTTTATATGTTAATCTGATGACCATCTCTACCTGTTAAACTCTCCTATTGTTTAAATAATTTATAGATTCTTTTGAGTGTTCTATGTAAGTAACCATATTGCCTAAAAATGCAAATTTTATTTTTTTTCTTTCTTATTTTTATGCCTTTAAAGAAAGGCAGCATAGAAAGAATTGAATAATTATAGTTATTAAATTTGTGAAATATGGAGTATAGTTGTAAGGCAGGAAGTCAGAGCTGAAAAGAGGAAATCAGAAGATAGCTTGTCATTTTGTTATGTAATTACCATAGTAGCGCTCACAATGTATTTAACAGACTCCTTGGTGACCACATACATGCTGCTTCCAGCTTTTATGTGATACAAATACAGCTTCAGTGAAGGCAGTTTTATAATTTTTCCTCATTTAAACAGGTATTACTTTTTAGAGTATTTTTAACGTTCACTGAAAAATTGAGCAGAAAGTACAGAGATCCCTTATAATCCATTCCTTTTTATTTATTTGTTTGTTTTTTGAGACAGGGTCTCACTATGTAGTTGAGACTAACCTGGAACTCACTGTGTAGTCCAGGCTGGTCTCGAACTCACAGCAATCCTCCTGCCTCAGCCTCCCAAGTTCTGGGATTACAGGCATGAGGCACCACGCCTGGCTCCATTCCTTTTTATATGCAGGGCTTCCTTCATGATTTGTCACAACTGATGAGACTGCATTAACATATCACTATCATCCGATGTCTGCAGCTTTCTGTAGGGCACACGCTTGCTGCTGTGGTTTATATAAGTTTTGCAAAGTGTGTAACAAGCTGTATCTGCCAGTATTGTACACAGTTGTTTCATGGCATCCCAACTCCCCCATGTTTGCCTTATTCAATCCTCCCTGCGACATCTAGAAACCACTGATTTTACTATTTCCATATTTTTACCTTTCTCAAAATGTCATCTAGTTGGAATTAGGCAATATATAAACTTTGTAGATTGGTTTTTTGTTTTTTTTTTTTAATTCACTAATTAGTATATTTTAGGTATACAATATGATGACATACATCCCTGGGAATTTGTACCTTTACATAATATACCTTAGTTCTTATTTTTTTCCCCATTTCTCTACCCTCTCTTCAACCCTCCACCCCTCCCTATTTACAAAGACTTTGTTTTTAGTTTTTCCTTTTCTCATATTTATTATTTTCCCTTCTTTTCTTTCTCCTACCCCTCCCATTTCCCCTTCCTCTTTGGACCTTTTCTTCTTATTTCACATTATGTAGATTGGTTTCTTTCACTATGTTTTCTTAGGTCATCCAGTAAAATGGAGCGTTCTCTGTCTTTGTATGGCGTAATAGCTCATTTCATTTCAGCACTGAATAATATCCCATTGTCCATATATACCACAATTTATACATTTTCCTACTGAAGGATATTGTAGTTGTTTCCATGTTTTGAC
Organism: Fukomys damarensis; assembly: GCF_012274545.1. Classification (NCBI taxonomy): domain Eukaryota; kingdom Metazoa; phylum Chordata; class Mammalia; order Rodentia; family Bathyergidae; genus Fukomys; species Fukomys damarensis. The sequence continues at coordinate 42,659,047 of NW_022900916.1, read as the reverse complement.
AGTTATTAATAAAAATACTCTGAACATTCATTGCAGGTTTTTGTGGAGATAGAAATTTTGAAGTCACTTAGGTAAATGCTAATGAGGATGATTATCATATCCTGTCAAGAGTTTATTTAATTTTGGAGGAAAGTACCAGATTGTCTTGTAGAATGGCTGTATCCTTTTTGTATCCCCATCAACAATGAATTAGCTTTCCTGTTGCTCCACATCCTCATCAGTATTTGGAACTGGCATTGTTCTGAATGTGCATCATTCTAATAGTCATGTAATGACATTTCATTGCTGTTGTACTTTGCAATTCCCTAATGACATGTGTTGTTAATTATCTTTTCTTATGCTTATTTACCAAGGTTTTACTCATTTTAAAATCTGATTGTTTTCTTATTGTTAGGTTTTACATTCGTAAATTTTAGATAGCATTTCTTTACCAGCTATGACTTTTGCAAGTATATTCTTCTCATGTGTGGCTTGAAGAGCAAAAAATTTCCTTCATGAATCATGCTTTTGGTATTCAATCTAAAAAGTCATCTCCATGTCCACAGTGATCCATACTTTTCTCCTATGTTAACTTATAGACATTTTATAAATTTGTATTTTACATTTAAAAGTATATAACTTTTCAGGGCCAGGGATTTAGCTCAGTGGTGCCATTGCCTGACTTGCGAAAACAAGGTCCTGAGTTCAATCCCCAATAACAACAACAACAACAAAAATATATATATATATATAACTCTTTGCAATGTGGGGAATAGTATTGGTTTTACCTTGGCAGCCCTTGACTTTAATTCACTGTCTGAAACACACCAGGAAATCAAAACCTCAATTGTGTATGTGTGATGTGTGCACACATCATAAATGAGAAAATTTAGATCAAGTTTTCTACTTTGAATTAAAAAATGTCTAGAAATATGAATGTGATATCAGTAATCATCTTGTTGAAAGAATTTATTATATTTTAAAACTCATGATATTCTTATTGCATAATTTTTATGGTCATAGAAGTTTGTTATAAAATTAATACTGAGAGCCAAGATAATACTAACATAATAAAATTTCATTAGGCTAGTGACAAAGATAGATTGAATGTCATTTATACGTTCAGAAAACATAACTAAAATCTTCAACTTAAAACTGGATTTTGCTGAAGCACATGTTTTGTAATATAGCATCTTTATCTATAAAATGTTTAATGTGATATAAGCCTTAGCAAACATTTTTAAGGGTGTCACAGTTTATTAGACATGTATGCCCAATACATGCAATCATGACCAAAAGGAAATGAAGAGTTATATTTATGGTGAGTGAGCACTTTTATATCCCATTGGACAAGGATGAAGAACAAGATTTGTTCTTTTACTGGAGAAGAATAAAGGAGTAGAGGCAACTCTGATGTTTTAGAGATTTGTCTAGTTCCCATAGTACATGTTCCATGTAAAGTCAATTGTATTAATAAAATCCAACTTATTAAAAATAAATTATCACTCACTTGTTGCTTTAATAAGTCAATACACAAAGAGTTGAATTTCTTTGCAGACTTAGGGGGTTCTACTGTGAGAGTTTGTATGTGATCTTAGTTGATAGCTTTTCCTTTATTTAACATATTAAATGAACACAGAACTACATAAGAAATAATATATGACTCTTAAAAAGATAGTAAATTTAACTGTAGCAGAAAAATCTGGAACTACTTTTTAAAAAAAATATATAATACATGATAAAATAACTTTGATATGTAACTTTAACCATATTGCCTTCAGAGTGAAATCTTTGGCTGGAACACCTGAAATATTAGATAATCGTTATATGCTGGGAAGATTCTTTGGCAGTTTTTGTTCCAACTGACTACTTGGAGGGGACTAAACAGCCAAGTTTCATTTGCTATTTAATTGCTGAAAATACAGCCCAATTTCTTCATAGAAAAACAATGGAGATCAAGAATAATAGGTTTTAAGTGTGTTTATGTGACTGACAGAAGATGGTAGCACCCAAATTCACAATCAGCAACAGGTAATTTACAACTCTGCTTTCTGTTTAAGCCCACACTAGTTGCAAGGGTAACTGCTCTGTTTTAAAAGCAAGTGAACAAGCATTTGAGGCAAATACATTTCAAATTGTGTATAAATTATTTCTTATTGTTAGTACAGTTTGTTATTTCTTTTGTTGTATTCAATGTCTGCTAAATGTCAAGATATGTTAATTCACAACTGGGCATGTTCTTGGAGTCACTTTCTTGAGGGAAGACAGCAGTCTATTCAGTTTCTTCTCTAGTTCTTGTAGCCTAAGTCTTTCTGGGTACATGATGGCTTGGCTTATACACTGAGTTCTAGAAAATTAAATTCAGAACAAATGGGTAGAGTTTGCATACCTAAGGATTTTTTAAAAATAACTTGGATAGTTGTTAGTCCCTTGATACTTTTTTTACATTAAAAAATTCATCTTTTCCTACATTCAGGTGCAACTGTATTAATAAGACATCATAAATCCTTTGGAATACGTGGCTTATTCATTTTGTAGCATAAACCTAATCAGCCATTTGACTCCATCATGTATAATATCTTTCTGCCTACTTTTAGGAGACCGCTGTGATGCTGAATATCATGTGTGGCCCGTGGGTAGCATGGTTCTCAGTGCTGCTGCTCTTTCTCACAGTCGCTCAGCCAGTCCTCAAGCCAGCAGCTCCTCCAGTAATCAAGAACCAGCCTTTCCACATTTTCTGGGCTGCCCCGACAATGCACTGTAAGAAATCCTTCAAAGTAGGTATGAATCTTGAAGTATTTAACATTATGACAAATCCTTTAGAGACTCAGAGTGGATCAACGATCGCCATCTTTTATCCAGATGAATTGGGATATTACCCTTACATTTCTCAAGATGGAAAGTCATTCAATGGTGGAATACCGCAGAGTGTGAACCTTTCTACTCACCTTACGAAAACTACTGCTGATATTACAAGAACTCTCCCTTGGTGGCAATCGGAAGGACTTGTTATTATTGACTGGGAGAATTGGAAACCCCAGTGGGTCAGAAACTGGGGCAACAGAATGATATATAAAAACCACTCCTTAGCCTTCACAAGATACCACCATCCTGACTGGTTGGAAACAAAAGTGAAAACAGTTGCCCAAGAAGAATTTGAAAATGCTGGAAGGAATTTCATGAATGTCACACTCACACTGGCTTTAGAAATGAGACCAAAATACTTATGGGGCTTTTATCTCTATCCAGATTGCTATAATTATGATTATAGAATAAATCCAGTGTTTTACACAGGTAATTGCCCAAATGAAGAAGTTTTCCTCAATGATCAACTCTTATGGCTGTGGAAAAAAAGCACGGCACTTTATCCTTCAATATATTTGGATAAAATATTGAAGTCAAGTTTAAATGCACTGAAATTTGTTCATTATCGAGTTAGAGAAGCCATGAGAATTGCTGAAATGGCTAGACCTGACTATGTTTTACCGGTTTTTATTTTTTCCAGGCCATTTTATTTGAATAGTATTGAAACTCTGTCAGAGGTAAGTCACTCATATTTTAAAAATATTTTTTGAAAGATATAAAAGTCTAGAAAGAAATGTTTTACAAAATCTAATTCTCTTTAGTAAAAGATGGCTATTAATATAATTAATATAATATAGTAATTGCTTAATATCACTATATTAATAGAATACTATTATATTATTAAAGGTATGTATTTCTTCAAATATCAGCTCAATTCTGAAATAATCTTACTGGCAATCAGATGCATACTTAGACTTTTTGAATGATGATTTTTACCAACTCAGAACTCATGGATTTCCTGCAGAAGAATTGTGAAACTGAGGTTAAATAATGGAATAGATCAATTAATTTTAACCAGGGAGAGATTTCTTGATATGAAAGTATAGAAGCAATTTTCCAATTTAGAAACATGCAAAATGGAACTTATGATAAATTATTAACCAATTATGCTTTTCCTTTTATTGCATTTTTCTGTTTTAATTTACTATTACCTAAAAAAATAGCATAGAACTTACTGATTATTTCTTGAAGAACCTACAGTATGATCTAGTAGTGTCCAGTGATTAAAAGTGGTTTAAATGCATAGATACTGTCTTCAGACTGGACACAAATAGGAGGCAACGAGATATGTGGAGATGAACTTGTTTTCAAGAGAATGATCAGTTCGCAGATCCTGGAAGTGCTCAGTCTTTAGCTAGATTGTTACATTATGAAAAGGATGCATTTGTTACATTAGTGGCTACATGAGAAAACCTTTCAATTTGCATTCATACTAGAGCCAACAATTGTATTATTACAGTACTCATGACAGAAATAGGAGTGTTGGATAGATGACAGAACAATTCACTTTCTTAGACTACTTATGTTTCAGATAAGGGCATTTCAAAGCAATAGTAATCTCCCTAAATGATTTCAGAATAAAATCCATTTGCCTGAATATTACTGAATAGAGTAGATTGTTTTTAATCATTATAGGATTGCTAAATAATGAAGTATTTATTCAATAAGTTTAGGAGAAAAAGAATGATAATATCACAGCATATATAAAAGAAGTCTTAGCAATATCCAATCTATCACAAACTCACATATAAATCCTTTTTTGATCTGTCCTCTGTTAGCACTTTTTCAGGAGGAATTTTTGCTATCAGAAGAAAAATTACATTTTTGGGCAGTACTATTTTCTAAGACGTTTTAAAACATGTTGAGTTTACTTTGCCTCTGAATAATTTCATACCACTAGTTCTAATTCTACCTTCTGGTGCATCATAGAACAAATTAAACCCTTCTTTTAAAAATCAGTTCTGTGGATAATCTAAGATATTAATCATGGCTTCCACAGATTTCTTGCTAAGGTATTCTTCAAGAGAATGATTGATTTCTCAAATCATGTCATTTTTCAAAGGAAAAAGAATAGGGTATATTTATTCATTCAAAATTATTTATTGATTTCCTACAATATATTAGAAATGTTAATGCTTACAGTAGAAAATAATAATGATTCATCTAGTCAGATAATTTATCCTGATAGAAAATGGCCACATTTTTATGAATGCCTTAGTATCTTTACCATTCTTTGTACTACTAGATTTTTGAAGTAGATTATGCATTATTGTCTTTGAACATACTTCATAAAGCAATAGACAACATCCTTACTCATCAAAAAAGTATAGGGCTAAGGATTTGGCTCAGTGGTTTCGCTGCCTGCCTTGCAAGCACAAGGACCTGAGTTTGATCCCTGGTACCACACACACACACACACACACACACACACACACAGAATTGCTTGAGTATTACATTAAAATATTTTCATGATTTTTTATATCTTTTCATGGTTTTCAAATCTACAAATATTTTCAAAAGTTTGATGTGTTCAGAAAATGATTGAATTATTGGAGCAATACTCATCAGTGTATTCCACCCACTGATGAGAGTTCAGAACCTGAATGTTATCTTAGGAGGTGGGGCTGGTTGCAGGTGTGTCATAGTGGGTGGGACCTGGAAGGAAATATTCTTGTCCATGGCTCCTCTCTTTTCCCTCCTCACTTCCTGTGTGCCATGGGTTGAGCGTGTTTTCCTCTGCCATGCCCCTCTGCCATCCTCTTGTCTTGGACCCAATTGACCATGAGCTTAAACTGTGAGCCAAAATAAACCTCTCTTCTTTTAAATTGTGGGTGTCAGGTATTTTGTCCCAAGATTGGTAAAGTGACCAATAGATGTCACATTCTCATGGCATCTCACTGTATATATATATGCAGATTTTTTAGTCTGAAAAAAATATGAAATTCCGAACACTTCTGATCCCATGGATTTCAGATAGGGCTACTACTCAACCACTGGTACTGGAACTTTTCTCTAGGGTAGGAAAACTTTGTGATGGCAGTGCCATTTACTCATTCTAGGGTTTGACCCCTTTGCCTTTGCACTGAATTTCTAATACTGCTTAGCGGAGGAAGAATGAAGATTATAACCTCTTTAGTGTCTAATCTACTTTGTTATTCAACATAAAAATCACCTAGATGTTTCCTTTCTCCTCTGTTATTTCTTAGGTAGTAAGTAATTATCCAGCTCAGTTTCCAAATCTCTCTATTCTTTCTCCTCTTTGTAAAACTGACATTGGCTTTCTTGAGGCCTTATCATTCCCTATTGAACAATTTCTATCATCTCCCAGCTGGTGCCTCTGACCTCTTTACAATGTATTGGATTATATAGCCACCAGTGGCCTTTGAAAGTTGCAAATTTATATCTTTTAACTGATGAATTATATTTGGATTCTGCTTATAAACCAAGATATATACTTTCACTTCTTTCCCCCAATCCCACGTGCTTTACCACAGTAAGTTACTGTTCTCTTCATGGCCCATGTTCTTGCTGGCCTATGAGCCTCTGCTTTTGGTCTCCTTCTGGAAATGAAACTCATTCTCAAAGATCCATTTGAAATTTCACATGTTCAAGGAACACTTCCCAAACTCTTTCATGTAGAATTAAACATTTCTTCAAATCTTTATAGGATTTGTGGGTGCCACTAATACAGATAATTGTTTATTATGCCATCCTTACTTGCTTTTATGCCCATCTCAGAAAACACTTTAAAGAACTACCACTGCAATGGGTATTGAAATATTTTTCATTTTTATATCCCCAGTGTCTAGAATGTTGTCTGAAAAATCATAAATATTTATCATATAAACTACAAAGGCAAAGCAGAGGAGCCTTTTCCAAGTCTCCTAGTCTTTTGCTTTAGAAACAGATAGAATTATTGTGTTCTTTACCACTGTTGAAGCGGTTGAGTCTTACTGAATTATCAGTGATTAAATTTTGTTTAGCAGAAACTGCTCCTGATGCTTCTCTTTTCTAGGAGGACTTTGTGCACACCATTGGTGAAAGTGCTGCATTAGGGGCAGCAGGAATGATATTGTGGGGAGAATACGAATATATTTCATCAAAGGTAAGCAATTATTTCCATCAGCATTTTGAACATATTCTAGACAGTGAGTCTTAAAACAATTCATATCAGGGCCAGACAGTTGCTTATTTTCTGCTATTTTGACTTTATTATTTTGTGTTTGCAGTGCATAACATTTACATTCCTTGTGTGAAATTGGTACATGTACATAACACATCTGAATTTTTTTCATCCCTTTTCCTTCCTCTACCTCCTCTTCTCTCCATCTCTTGATCCTCTTCACATTTGAGAAAAATGTATCTCTTCATTTTGTCTTTTATTTTGTTCTTTATAATTTGAGTTTCTCATATAAGACAGCATGTGATATTTAAGTATGTGTGTCTGATATCTTTTACTTAACATTACAGTCTCAAGGTATATCCATTTTCCTAGAGGTATTTTCTTTATGGGAAAGTAATACTCCATTGTGTATAAATATGTCCCACATTTTCTTTACCCATGGAGTTAAGAAAGTATAAGGATTAACACTGTTTAGCATCTACTTTGTATCAGCTGCTGTGATTAGAAGAAAGTTGGAAAAAGAAGAATCTTCAATCAGGCAGCCCAAAGTGAGAAACTGATTATTATATCCTAAGGGTGTATTCCAGGCGTATTAATTCACTTGCCCCTTAGCTTCTTTATTTAAAAATTATACTAGCAATGTGTAATAATTTTAGTAGATAAAAATCATTATTTATGTGACAAAGAAAAAAGAATATAACATTTAAAAAATATTCCATCTACATTAAGAAGGGTGGATTCTTTAAAAATTATTCTTTATTTTACTCTTTACCTATAAAAGATATGCATGTGGGAGGAAAATATTTTTGTACAAAGATTCAGCTATGCCATACAGCAGATCTTTAGCACTTACTTATTTAGCACAAAATGATGTTTTGAATAACAATGCCCCATTTCCCTTACTTAAAGCCCTTAACAATGATTACAACTACTATTGAATTCTCTGCTTTTATGAGTTTTACTTTCTATGTTTCTCTTGTAAGTAGAATCAAGCAGTACTTCTTCTGTGACTTCCTTATTTCACTTAGCAAAATGTTCTCTAGATTTCTCTGTGTTGTGAGAAATGGCAAAATTTCCTTCTTTTTTAAGGCTGAGTAGTATTCTATTGTACATAAATATCACATTATCTTAATCCATTCATCCTTTCACAGACACTTGGATTGTTTCCATACCTTGGATACTGTAAATAATTTTCAGTGAACATGGAAGGGTAGATACCTCTACAAGATGATAATTTCAATTCTTTTGGATATATATGCATAAGTATGTATGTACCCATGTGTATGTATATGTGTACATATGTATGTACGTATGTATAGGTAATATGATAGTTCTGTTTTTTTCTCATTGAGTTTATTTGTACCTTTAAAGTATTCAGTACAGTTACATTCATCATTGCCATCTTGTACCTTTACATGGTAGTTCTACTTTTATTTTTGGAGAAACTTCCACATTGTTTCCTATACCTTCTGTAACTTTAACATTCCAACAAACATTGTGAAGGGATTCCAAGTTTTCTACTATGTTAACAACACTTATTAACTTTAGCTTTTAAAAAATATTAACCATCCTAACTCGTGTGAGTGAAATTAAATTGTAGTTCTGATTTACATATCCCCAATAATTAATGACGGTAAACATCTTTTTGTGAATCTGTTGGCTGTTTATATGTCTTCTTTGGGGAAATGTTTGTTTAAGTCCTTAGCTTATTTTTATACCTGTTTATTTTTGTTTGTTTCTCCAATTGATTTACTGTAAGATTCCTAATATATTTTAAAATTAATCCCTTACTAGATATATTCTTTGAAAATATTTTCTATTACTGTTTTCTTTCACTTTGTTTTATTTTTCCTTTTCTGTGAAGAAGCATTTTAATTTGTTATACTACTTGTTCTTTTCTGCTTTTGTGTCATATTTAAAAGCAAGATTTGCCAAGACTGATATCTAGAATATTTAAACCTATAATTGTTTATTTAGGACTTTGTGATTTGTGGCTTGGATACTTATATCTTTAATCCATTTTGAGTTGATTTTTTTGTGTATGTTGTAGGAGATCTAATTTCACTTGGATTACTTTTCTCAATTTTGAGGGTTTGTCCTTTCTCTATTAAGTATTCTTGGCACCTTGTTAAAAACTTTGTTGACCATATATGTGTGGGCTTATTTTCAAACTTTTTGTTCCTTTCATCTATATTTCTTCTTTATGACAGTATCATAGACTTTTAAAAATATTTTCAGTCAAGAAATATGTCCCCCAGCTTTATTCTTTCTGAAGATCACTTTGGCTATTCTAGGCCTGTGGTTTTATATGGATTTTAGTGTTATTTTTGTTCTAATTCTGTAATTTTATGTGCTGTCAGGTTAATGAGGACAGCATGGAACCTACAGATCAATTCAGATAGCACACACATTTTTAACAATACAGATCAGTCAGATAGCACACACATTTTTAACAATACCATCTTCTAATTCATGAAAATGAGCAGTCTTTCTATTTATATTTAGTGCACAAATATTTTACCTTCTTGGATAAGTGTATTCCTAAATATTTCATTCTTTTCTGTTTGTTTGGAATCAGGTTCTTACTATGTTCTAAGATGGCCTTGAACTCTCAATGTATCTAGCCAGGGCTGGCCTCAACTGTGCAGTCCTCCTGCCTAAACTGCCCACTGTGATGGGATTACAAGGATGCAACACCAGTTGGGTTATTTTATTCTTTTTGCTGCTACTATTCTCAATTTTTCTCAATTACCTTTTTGGATAGTTCATTATTAGTGTTTAAAAACTCAGCTGATTTCTGCAAGGTAATTTTATATACCACAACTATTCTGAATTTATTATTACTGACTTTGTGTCTATGTATTAGTGAGGTCTTTATGCTTTTTTACATATAGCATTGTGTCATCTATAAACAGGAATAACTTTATTGTCTTCAATTTAAATTCATTTTGTCTTTTTTTCTTGTTCAATTGCTTTATCTAGGACTTTTAGTTTCTTGTTGATAGAAACAAATATCCTTACCTTGTTCATGATCTTAAAAGAGTTCAGCTTTTCATCATTAACAGGGATGTTACCTATGGGATTGTTATATGTGGCCTTCAGGATGTTGAGACACTTTTTTTCTTTACCTAGTGTATTGAGTTTTTATCGTGAAGGTGCAGAATAAATGATTTGAGAAAATGAATGAACATTCTTTTGGATAAAGGTTCAACATTAGAAGTTAAAAGTAGATACACTAGAGATCAAGAGGGTCTTACATAATGGATGAAACATCACTTACTAGACTCTAGGAAATTGGTGGCCCGTGCTCTTCTTGGAAGCAGGTGGCAAACACGACAGAGCTTCCAGGAACAGAAAAGTGACAGAAGATGCAGGGAAGTGGAGGAATAGGAAGCATGGAGGAAAGTATAATTAGGAAGAGCACCTCTTATTACTCCATCCACCAGCAATGAACATTGCTGATCGCTGAGTGGGAGTCCAAGTGAAAGGCCATGGCAGAATGCCTTGTTTCTTCCCTGGTGATTGAATTTCCTGATCAAGGAAGCTGTGCATGGCTAAGCATTTAATGTCGCTAATTACTCTGGTTGTATCCATAAGTTTTAATACTTATTATTCTAATTTTTGTAATTTTTAAGAAATTATATTTGAATTTTTTCTTTGAGCAAATTATTACTTGGGAGAATATTTTAATCTGTATATGGGATGGGGACATAGCTCAGCTGTGCAGTGCCTGCTTGGCAAGTGCAAGGCTGTGAGTTTGATTCCCTGTACTATCCCCCAAATCTGTGCAAAACTAGGAAATATATATATATATAAGAAAAGATTGTGGGAGACTAGTTGGGAAGCTATTGGAACAATCCAGGTGAGAGTGGTCGTGAGCTGAACCCGAATAGTAGCACATGAACAGAGTAGTGGCAAGGCTGAATTCTGAATATATTTTGTAGACAGACTGAGAAGGACTTGCTGATGCATTAAATGTGAGAGGAGAAAAGAGTAAAGGATGACTCCAGAGTTTTGTTCCTGTAGCACTTGAGAGAGGTAGTTGGCATATAGAAGATATTCTTGAAGCTGAGTGAAGAAAGTGTTCAATTAGTGTTCCCGGGATAGAACAGGGGATGCCCAAGTTGAATGTGAGTGTATTTGCTTGTGTTCTTATTTCTATTAATTACTATTTTCCCTAGCTTTCTCTCCCTCCCTCCCGCCCTCCCTTCCTTCCCCTCTTTCCCTTCCATTCTTCCTTTCTTATTTTAATTATTTGTTTATTTTATTTTTAAACAAATACTTTTATTGCACATTATAAAATGTACATAGTTTTTATCAAGTGTTTTCCCTCCCCTTTAAATTTTGGTTAAAATATAATTTGTAGTTAGGAGTACTTTAAAAATGGTTCTCTCTCTCTTTTATATACTTTTATATATACTTTTTTGCTTATTTCATTTTAGCCTATATTTCTTTCTCAGAAACATTCTTAGATCCCTTAAACAAGGAGTCTTGTCCTGACTAGAAATTATGTGTTCCTAAGTATGATTTAAGGTGAGAAGCATCAATGTGTTTGAAACAAATGATGTTGCTCACAGGATATGCAGAACTTGCTATTATCCAAAGTGCCGCCTCGTTCAATTATCTGACACTAAGAAATTTATTCTGTCTTATAATTTTTCATTTGAGTTTCCCAAACTTTTAATAGGTAGATTCATAGCCCTGAGGCCTTATTTCCTCTCATTAATAACCCATACTTCTGAATTAACTGATTTTTAATTGTGCAGTAGTGTTGATAATATGATTGAAATGCTAATGGAAAACTTAATTTATTAATGAAGATACTGTTTGCAACATGGTCCTTTTATATGGATCAAGGCCAAAATATATCATGATTCTTGCTAGACTCTTATGAGTCAGCTAATGATGTTACTTCAACTAGGCCTTGCAAGTAGCACAGTGTGACCATCAATAAGGAGAAGCGTACCTTACTGTTGAATCCCATCATGTGGCTATATCAATACTCAGTGGCTGACATGTAGGAAGAGGTACTTACTTATAGTCATTGGATCCTCTGTGACCATATAACTGACCTGGGCATTTGGTTTTGTATAATAATCTTTTATATTCTACTGCCTATGGATCGACTGATAAATAAAGTATAGTGTATTTATATTATAAAATGAAGTAAAGTGAAAAATTATTTATATATGAGTTATATAAAATATGTATGAGTATTGAAAAATTTTTAAAGGATATGTATTAAAAAAGCAACTTACAGTAAAAATGTAGCCCACACAATATGTACAAATATATAAAATAATACTACATATTGTTTAAAATCATAAATATGCACCCACACATATATCTAGTGAAGTTATAAAACATGAATGGGAAGACTAACTACCAACTTTACAAGTGCTATTATTTCTGCAAAGATAAGGAAGAGCATAGCATGACTTGACAGTTAGAAAATTCCAGTCTAATGTGAACATATATTTTGTTTCAGTGCTGAATGTATTTTATAAATAAAATTAAAAATTTAAAATCATATTTAAAGTGTTAGTAGAACTATCTATGTCTGTTAGGGATAAGTCTCTAGTGGAAAATGTAGTATTCTGTTCCCTGGACAGGATATGAAATTGAGTTGAATGGGCTGGGGATTTAGCTCAATGGTGCTGCTGCCTACCTTGAAAGTGCAAGGTCCTGAGTCCAATCTCCAATTAAAAAGAGAAAAAAAAAAAAAAAGCCAGGGATTTAGCTCAGTGGTTCCACCATCTGCCTTGCAAGAGCAAGGTCCCAAGTTCAATCCCCAGTACTAAAAAGAAATAAATTAAAAAACTATTAAAAAAAAGAAACTGAGTTGAGTCATAGTTTTTCTAATCTAAGGCATAGCATATCACACCTATGAATAAATAAAGGCTTATCCTCATTTAAATGATTAACCTACTGAAATCCTCCTTAGCCTTACCATTATAGAACTTCAGGCATTAATATTGCTTAAATAACAGTCACATTTTGAGAGTGCTCTAAGTAGATTTCTGTCTTTCCTACAGGAGGCCTGCTTATCTGTGCAACAGTCTATTCAAAGAGCATTGGGTCCCTATGCTGTTAACGTGACATCTGCAGCCAAGCTCTGCAGTCAGAGTCTATGTGGCAACCATGGAAGATGTGTTGGAAAAACACCTGCATCCCCCTTTTATTTACATATGCCTGAAAGTGGCAGTAAAAAATATACCTCAAACAAGAGCTTCAGGTTTGTCATTTCTGAAAAAAGTAAACTGAAGACTGTAATGCACATGAAGGATGGATTTGTGTGTCACTGCTATTATGGATGGCACGGAGAGACTTGTCACCATTACTCTTCAGACCTCTTGGGTTGGACGAACAAGGCTCCTACTGCTAACTTTAATTTACCAGTTTTTCTTGACATTATTCTATCTGTGATTCTGCTGAATATTTTTTTTATTCCATACTATAAGGTTAATTTTTCCTTGAAATACTGAAGAGTGGAAAATGTCGACTTTAACTTCAAGCCTCTTTTGAAATATTTATGGCTTTAAAGTAAAAACATTTTTAAAAAGGAGTCATTGATTCCATTCACATTTATTCCATTCCACTGATAAAGCAAATACTTGTTGGATGTTTATGTTAGGCAACAGGGATGCAAATGTGAACATATCTGTCCTCTAGGAGCTTAAATTCTTGCCAGAAAATGAACAATAATAAATAATCAAATACTTATATATCTAATGGTGATAAGTGCTGTGAAAAATAGTAAAGGAGAATAAAGAAATTAGGGAGGATGAGAAAGCAGTGGAAATTTTATGCAGGACGCCCAAATGTGCCTCTCTAATGAGGTGACCAGCAGACAGGAGGAACAGATCAAGAAAATGTCTCATAAAAGCATTCTTGAAAAAAGATAGGAAATAAAAAATAACTTCACACGCTAGTGATTCCAGGATACCAAATTATAGGGACAAATGGACAAATGAATGCTGTAGGGCTTAACTTTATCTAAACTATCTTGGACATTCATTTCGCAATCATCAATATCAGAAGATAAATCCTATTAAAATCACACATAACAGGATTTACACAGGAAATTCTTTTATTTGATAATTTTGGTTTAGATATACTGTATCTAAGTAATTCATTAGTGTTCAGTAGATGGAAATTCATTTCAAAAATTCATGTAGTCACTTTAACCTGTTCCAGTTATACTCCAAATCATTGTTAACAAAGACTCAGAGGAGATTATAATACTTCAAATACTATTTCTCTTCTTAAGTTAGGAAAGATATTTTCTTGTCTGACATCTTCCAACTATTGCATTTTTATATGTGTAAGCATACATATAGAAGTTTAATAGGCAGATCATATTTGGATTTCTACTTTGATTCATTGTTCATTCATTTTGGGGGAGAAGTAAAAGTTGAAGAGGTGTTGAAATGTAATAAGCTAAATTGAGGGCTTTTCTCTCTGTTCAGAGAGAGCCCAGCAGATCCTCCCCATAATAAAGGCTTGTGATGGTCCTGGTCTGGTCCTGGTTTTCAGCTCTTTTTACCTAACATGTCTGGCGCTGAGACCTGGGAGGAAGGCAATCCTTAAGTGACAATCCCCCCGCAGGCCAGGTCGATTGGCCTTTCAGCCACCTTCTCCGGACCACATCTGCCCAGCTGGGACCTCCTTGGGGCTTTCTACCTTTGCCATTGCTGACAACTCACGTCCACACAGGTCACTGATTTCAGGGTGAGTAGGTAGTTAGCTTCCCTCTACTCAGGTCCTCTCTCATTTTTAATCTCTCCCTCTGGAGACTACTCAGAAATCCAAACGCTTGGTCAGAGAGACCCTCTAGGACCACTGGGCCCAGGACCGTGCCCCTGGGTACGCCCCATTGGCCTGACTCCTCTTGTTCTCTCCTTCCGGGATCTGGCTCAGGGAGTATCAAGAGACAAAGATGTTCCTCTCTTTTGCCCTCCTCCTAGGGAACTAACTCCCCCTTACCTGCCCTAACATGGGCACCCAACAATCCAAATCCCCTCCCTCAATGCCTCTTGGCTGCCTCCTGGCACAACATTGTCCCCTTAGACTGTTGGGACCCGACTTTAAGCCTAAATGACTCATTTTTTATTGCAACCAAGTTTGACCTCAGTACAAATTAGATAATAAATCTCAATGGCCCAAAAATGGCACTTTCAATTTTAACACACTGAGCAATTTATGCAATTTTGTCAACTCAATGGAAATGGTCAGAAATCTCCTACCTACAAGCCTTCTTTCTTACCCCTCCCTCTGTCAAACTTGTTGGCCCCCTCAAGTACCTCTAGCCCTAACTCCGTCATCCACCCCTTCTGTTTCACGCCCCCATTCTCCTTGCCCAAGTGACTCCCTCCCCCAACCCTGACAGCTCAGACTCTGAAATAACTACTTTTGATCCGGCAGACCACTTTCTAAAAGGTCATCCTGCCTATGAGGCCCCTCTTGGTACATTGCTGTTTTATTCTTATCTTGTATGTGTTACTGTTTGGACTTAATTGCTTAAAATTATTGTAAAACAGGTGTATGAGTTTCCTCTAGCTTTGGTATTCAAATTTGCTTATTTGTACAAAAAATTAATTTACCTTTCATTGGGTTGTTGTCTTCCTTCTGTATCTGCAAGCCAACTGGGAGTTACTTTGTTTCCAAAACAGTACTTTTTTTTTTTTTTTTTTTGGTTTCACTCACAAAGTAAATGGGTCTTTGTATTTCAAGGTTACGCATTTTCCTACATTTCATTTAAGGCAGAGATAAAACTCCAGGGCTATAGGACATAATAGGCTATCCTTGTATCTCAGATATCATTGGACACCATAAATAATCTGTTCTTGACCCTCCACCCACCTCGAGGCAGGAACTTTGTTATCAGTACCTCTTCTGGCTAATTAACAAATGTACCTTTCATCTCCAACTTAATGTATAATTAGTATGCTTAAAATATTTCTTGTACATTACAAATTCTTACATTGTAATTATAGAGTTAACTTCTCTTTCTGTACTTACTTAAGCACTAAGAAAATAAAAAAAGAGGACACTTTAGAATTTTAATAACTGAAGCCAAGTTTGTTATGAAAGGTTTTCAGTAAATGAGATGAAACGAGATATATATATATATATATATATATATACTGCTTAAAATATTTCTTGTACATTACAAATTCTTACATTGTAATTATAGAGTTAACTTCTCTTTCTGTACTTACTTAAGCACTAAGAAAATAAAAAAAGAGGACACTTTAGAATTTTAATAACTGAAGCCAAGTTTGTTATGAAAGGTTTTCAGTAAATGAGATGAAACGAGATATATATATATATATATATATATATACACACACACACATATATATTTAAAAGGCTATAAAGGGGATATACTTTTGATATAAAAATTCTAATTCTACAAGTGATCTCTGTTAATTGACCTGCAAAAGTTTTGGCTAGTTTCAGTTAAAAGAGATATTATAATTCAGGCTGGGGATTTTGCTTAGTAGTTCCCAAATTCGATCCCTGATACCAAAAAAAAAAAGGAGAGAGAGATGTTATAATTCAATTTCCCAAATATATTTGAGTACATTCTAGTTTCATAAAATGCCTTATATGTTTGTCTATTGTCTGTCCAGCTGCTTGAAAGTGTTTGTTCAATTATATTTTTTTGTCAAAGTGACATAAAAGATACAAATAAATTGTTAATTTCTATAACCGGGTTTTACAGGTTAAATAAAAAATTATTAAGTTAATTAAATATGTACTTTTAGGTTTGGATAGACTCCTGTTGATGAATAAAGAAGCAGATGCTCAGAAAATTTTATTCTGGTCTTTGTTCACTAATGGGAGCCCCAATAATTTTCATGGCCTTATGGGAAGATATACCCCCAATAAACATTGCTAAATATGTTGTCATAAATGTTTATATTGGTTATCATCAAAGGGTTGAGTTCTAAATATGTTACTGTCAAATGTTTATAATGGTCATCTTCAAAATACAATATTTTCTGTGGAAAAACAAGGAGTTATTGAGGAAGATCCTTGTGATACCAAATTACACTATAGGCTATAAAGTTTCATATAATTATGATAATTATCATTGCTACTTTTATGATTACAAATTATATTCATGTTTTCTGACTATACAGGTCTTCTGACATATTGTTTATGACAATAACATTTTGATACAGGTATTCTCCCTTCTCTTCTGCTCCACCTACTCATGATTATAGGTACATTCGTAGGCCCCATATACTTTCCTTAGATGGCATCCTATCAAAAGGTAATAACTTAAATAAGAGTTACCAGTTTTTTGTTTTTATGTGTTTTTAGAGGAGAATAGATACATTTAACAATGGCTATTTTTTTCTTTTTATTGAGTTTATTGGTACATTCTAGGCATACAGTACAGTTACATTCATCACTGGGATCTTGCACCTTTACATGACAGGTCTTGGTTTACATTGGCTATTTTATACTAAGATATATATCTAAGTTTGTTGCAAAAATAATGTCATCATGATTGTCACACTAAAATATTATTATGTGTGGCTCCTGATTCAAGGTTTTTTCTGTTAATATTCTACAGGAAATCTACTATCAGAACAACCACGATTGATAAAAATAACAGTTTTCTAACTATATTTTAGATTCCAGGGTGATTGCTGTCCAGATAAAGTTATGATAGTTAAGCTCACTGCTCCTACTGTACTACTTACTGATGTCTCTGAACTTTTCTTCTTGGTGTTCAACCACCAAAGGGAAGAGACCAACACTAGAAGGTAACTGGGCTAAGAAGACCACCAATATTTTGGCCCTGGCCCTCCAAGGTCACCAAAGATCTATGGTATGAAGGAAATTTTTTACAACACCTTACATCTTTGATAAGTCACCCAACCTCCTGGGCAGGGATATTGGTGGGCACCAGAGGACAAAAGTAACATGTGCCAAAAGAGGGTCACCAAGACAAAAAAAGCTCCCACATTTTCAACTAAAAGCAACTTGGTCAAGCAAGGCCCATGACCCAACCTAATAGCTGACACTGACAGGAGCTGAGAGGCTGTATGCATGGCTCCAAAATAATGCCTAAAGAGACTTAACTGACCTTGACAGCAAGATGTTTATATTGATTAACACAGGTCTCACTTTAACTTGTTCTTAAACACCCAGCAGAAAAGAATAACCAAAAGAAGCAGTCATTGAACAGGCACTAGTGATAGACTTTTAGGCCCACTGCTCCACCTCCCTATAAAGGGATAGATCTCCAAGTGGTAAACCAGATAACCCATCTTTTAAAAAGGCTACAGCACCTATTTAATACCAC
Organism: Fukomys damarensis; assembly: GCF_012274545.1. Lineage (NCBI taxonomy): Eukaryota > Metazoa > Chordata > Mammalia > Rodentia > Bathyergidae > Fukomys > Fukomys damarensis. Next base: position 42,640,757 of record NW_022900916.1, on the reverse strand, counting down.
CCTCCACTATCTCTGTCAAAATCTTTGACTATTGAATGTTTATGTCTGTTTACCCCAGATCATTCACTCCAATTCCCATTCCCCTAGATTTTCACCTGTCTGTCTCAAATACTGGCAATTTATCCACAGTTCTGGGACCCTTCACTATGGATCTCCCATTCTCTACACAAACCACTAACCTGACCTGCAGAGGGCAAAATGACAACATCGCTTGCCTTGCTTCCTCCCTCTTTATCTCAGAAGCATCTGATCTGCCTGTCCAATGACCTGGCCTGTACTTCACATGTAATCAAGAGGCATTCCGATGGATACCTCAATCAGTCTGATGCTTTCTGTTACATATCTTTCCTTAGCCTTCCCATGACCACTATACAGAAGCCCAGATCTCTAAACAAGTTCTCTCACAGAATACAATCAGAAAAAGGACAACTCCCCCTCTAGTCCTCTTCTTAGTGGAAGCACAGATACTCACTGGTATTGAAACAGGGATAGCAGACATATCTATAGCCACACATTTCTCTCAGGCCCTCTACATAGAGATTTCAGAAGACATAGATAAAATAAGCCAGCCCTTAAATACAGTAGAAGGTCAAATTCTCTAGCAGCAGTCGTGTTACAAAATAGAAGGGCCCTTCATGTGCTGACAGTGGCCCAAGGGGGAACATGCCAGGTGCTAGGTGAAGAATGTTGTTATTTTGTTAACCAGTCAGGGATCATTAAAGCAAAGGTTAAAGAATTACAGCAGTGCATGGAATAGTGAAAAAGATGATGGACTTCTTGGGGAATAGACTAGAGCTATTCCTGTCTTCCCCAAATTATGCCTTGGCTACTTTCCTTGTTGGGCCCAATGGCTTGTATATGCTTTTAATCATGATAGGGCACTGTCTGCTTCACTATTTTCAAAATTTCTTGAAGGAATGCATGAGGGCATTTACCAACCAGTCACAGTACTCATCATGGTGGGGTACCAGCCACTACAGCAGAGGAAAGATGTTCCCACCTACTGCTACCCCCACCAGATCCAGCTTTAGCCCCAACCTTCACCTCTTTGTCTGCTTGAAGCAACTCCAGAAGAAGAGACCTTTGCCCAATAACCACAAAACAAAAAGCCTGGAATGTTAGATTTCCCTTGCCTTAAGATGGCTGCCACATGAAATAGCAGCCTCCATGTTAAAATATGACTTTTCCCAACAAAGGACAGGCTTTTTCCCATGGTGCCTCTTCTGCCAAAAGAGTAACCTGATACTTGGCACCTCTTAGTGGCTCGTGATGTCACAAGCCCCTCCTAGTGATGTCACAAGCTCCCCTGATCCCTAGCCACTATATCACTCAACCCCACCCCTCTCCTACAAAAGAAGCTCCTTTTCTGCCATGTTGCTTTTCTCTCCTTTATCCAGAGACAGCTAGGCAGATCCTCCCCATGATAAAGACTTGTTTTGGTCAAAAAAATTAAATAAAAAAATTGAGGGGCTGGGGATTTAGCTTGCCCCATCTGCCTTGCAAGCAGCAGGACCTGAGTTCAATCCCCGGTACCAAAAAAAAAAAAAAAAAAAAAAAAAAATTGAGGATAAATTTCCCTATTGTATTGGTATACTGTTGCACCAAATTTGTTATTATAGAATTAGATTTTTATTATTAAGCACAAAATGTTTCTAAAGCTATTACAGTTGGTACTAATCAATTAAAAGTCAATTATTGTATCAGCATTGTGATATTGAATGCATTACGATAAAGTAGCAAAAGGCAAATATTATTCAATATTATCAGTATTTTGAAGATGAAGAAAACAAGATACAGAGAAGAATGAACAAAATGTGCCCAGTTTTTCCCAATTAATACATCAAATCAAATAATGCACCAAAGGTAGAACACACATCAGTATGTGTTTAAACTTACAGTGTCTCCAAAATAACCATATCAGAAGAACTGAGGTAGATGAAACAAAAGCATAGAATGTGTAATAGAGACACAGAAGAAAATAGGAAATATCCCAGTACTATCATCCAAGATAATCATTTAACTTTTCCTAAATAAGAAAACATTGTCAAATTATGCTTCACTTGCACTTAATAGAAGGCAAAAGAGACTAACATGCAAGGAACCACCTTATATCTAATGGATTCTTCAGATTTTGTTTGTAAAGAAAAAAATCTGCTCAAGTTAAAAACAGGTTATAAAAACATCAGTTTTTGTTGTAATTTGTTTTTCCATGCATGAGTTTGGGTTTCCAGATGATACATTCAACCAATGCACTCATATAATTGAGATGTTACTAGGTTAAACCTAAAGACAAATACATATATCTTTATATTTTCTGAAATGAAGTATCACAATTTAAATCATCTGAAGTTTAAGGTCATTTTTCTAGGAGAAATTGACAAAGGACTCATCTATAAGTAATATATGTTAAAATATTACAAATAAATTTAGTACATGAAACATGATCAGTTATAACTATTAGAGGCCTAAAGAGAGCAGGTCTCTACCCTCAATTACCTAACCAAAGACAATGTGGCTATTGTCTAGGGCAGCACTGTCTCTTACTTCCTCTTGTTCAAAACTCAGCAGTCTTTATTGGAATAAAAACTTTTATATCAGATAGTAATTTTTCCCAGTCAGTTGTTTCATATCACTTTTTATTTAAATCAGAAGAAATGTGTGTTTATCTCACAAGCAGAACGTTATAGTCATACTTTTTGGTCTTTATTCAATTTGTGTTATTTATTTTTATATTAAATAAATTATTTATAAAACTTTCTGATGTTCTCTTCTGAGTTAGACTCTCTTGATCAAAATAATTTTGTTCCAGTATTTTTCAGATGATTTGCTTTCTCCATTTTCTCTGTTCATTTATGATATTATGTGAGTTTTGTCTCTTCTATGTCAGAACTCTGTCTTGTTTCCTCTCAAATATTCTAAGTCTGTCTTTTTTATGTTGTATTACACATTTGCTTACAATTTTTCTGTAATTTAGTTTGGTCTTTACCATATTTTGGCAATCATAATTAATTTAAAAGAATTCTTAGGGGGGATAATGTGACTTCTCTTTTTCATAGTAGCCTTGCTTTGATTTATAGACTCAACAACTTCTTAAATCTTCCAGAAACTATTAATAATATATTTTTATTGTTGCTACTTGATACACACTTCAGCCTGTTGCATTTGCTCTGTTATCAGTTGTTCCCTCTGTTAACTTTTTCTCTCTAACATTTTTGGTCAGTAATAACTATTGGCAATCCTTGGTCATAATTTATATTTATAAAGGAGAGAGACTGAAAAATCTATCATAAGGATCCCCCTGCACTTCACCCTTGCATTTGTTTGAATATATTTATTCAACAGAATTATTGCATTACTCAGGAGGTTGGACTCTGTGAAAGGCACTGGGAAATATTTACAGGTTAGATTTCACCTGGAGCATGTGAGTAGTAAAACAGATAGGTTGGTAGGAACAGTCCTAATCATCAAAGAAGAAAAGTATCATTGGAGAGGAGTGTAATTTTCTTTTGAGTTGAACAGCCTTTAGCTGTCCCTTTTGTGACCACTAAGAAGGCACAGCTATATCCATTGTAGCTTACGTATTTGATACAATACACAAACTAAACCATATATAGGAAGAGATATCTAAGCATTCTAAAATATTTGAGCTGATCTCCCTTCTGCATACTTTTGTCTGACTGGACTTGTTATCCTGGAAATAATATTTTGATTGATTACTTCAGTAATTGGATATTTATCTATTTCCTTTTTTTCTGCATGACACCTTTATTCAAAATTAGTCACTGCATTTTTTGGGTACATTTTAGGTATACATATGATGACATTCATCTTTGGGAGTTTGTATCTTTACATGGTATATCTTGGTTCTTATTTTTTTCCCCATTCCCCTGCCCTCCCTTCAACCCTTCCACACCTTGCTATTTACAAATGCTTTGTTTCCATTTTTTCTTTTCTTATATTTATTCCTTTCCTCTACCCGCTCCCACTTCCCCTTCAGGCTTTTTTTTTTTTTTTTAATCCTAGGATTTGTCTTTCTAATGGAAGGGATAGCTTATACCTCTAAAGTGATTCTCCTCTATGGTTTTTGTTTGTTTTATTGTTTTAATTTTTTTTTTTGGCTTTTTCAATTCCACATGTTCTTTGTTTAAATCATGTCACAACTCTTGTTTTTAGCTTTATATCTTGTGCTGAAAATGACATACTACATAAACAAATGCATGTGCTAACTGACTATCTTGAGCCATTAATTCTACTAAATTCATATTGTATTTTTTTGGTCTGACAATGCCCCATTAAGGGTACATTATTCTATTATCATCAAGATTAGCACACCAGAATCTAGTTTTTTTAAAAACACAGTACATAAGCACCTGATCCCTTTTTCAAATCTTAAATGTATAGCTTTCTTTACCTCCTCATTTTCTAACTAAAATCTCAATCAATTTTCTTTCTCCTTCTTAAGTCAGTAAATTCAAGCTGGGTATTTTCAGAAAGCAATGGTCACTTATATAATACTAAGATGCTTTTAAGAGAGCCTGAGTTTGGTTATAAAGAGATTTAATGCAAGCCTCCAGTTTAACTTAGAGAACTGAGTCACCTTTGTAATGACATGTTTCTCTGAACGGAGAGGGCAATGCTTTGCCACTCAACCTCTGCTTTGCACTAGGTTGTCTAAAGGAAGAGCAGCAAACAAAAGCAAAGGTAAAATATACTTCTAGTTCTGTTTGAAAAAAAAACCTAAAAATTGTTTCAGAAATTTGCTTTCCTAAAACTGTTCAAAGAAAACTACTCTTAATTTCTTGGAAACTCCAATTTCTTTTTTAGCCTAATTTTATTTACTATTGAAATGCACTACCTTTCAAAATGTGAGGTTGCTTTTATGAATTGAGGCCTTTCAGAATTTGTTACTTTTTATTTACTATAAATTCATACTTAAAAGTATTCTCAATGACTCTTCAGGATTTATTTGTTTCTCTTCTGTGTACGCAGTTTGTCTGATTAAGAGTTTTTTTGCCATGTGTTGGGTTTTTATAACCTAATACTTTACCAGTGAGACCAGCAAAATATACTCCGCAAAGCATGTTAGTAAACTGCACATAAGTCACAGGAGCATGGTTTTATGAGAGAACTACAACTGTAATATTTTTTGATAACTGACAGCTTTGAAGAGTTCCTCAAGTTAACATTAAATTCATAAGTGTTTCCTATCACAGTATAAACACATTTATCTAATAAAGATTTTATTTTTACATAATCTTAAATAATTTTTTCACTATATTCTAGAATTATATCTACTATGATGGGTATTTAAAAATATTGTTATATAGAACAGAAATTGCAGTTTTTTAGCATTTAAAAGTGTTCAGAAAGGAGGTCTTTGAGGATCATAAAAATAAGTTTTAAATTGCCCTTCCAAGTACAATATTAAGTGATGATATGGAGATAATAATCAAAGGGCACTTCACAAAACCTTTTAGTAGTTGGGAAGAAGACAAATACATAGGTATGCATATAAATAAATAGACGTTTCCACAGAAGAGAGAATATGAACAAAATGATATCAGAAAGAAAAAATTTAAATCATTTGATTGAAGAGAAAAATCTTAAAGTTGAGAAATTTCTTAATAATGAAAAACATTTGACTACATCAGTGGATACACATATCAAAGGTAAGTGAAAGAGTTGAAAAACTATTAGTTGAAAAATATAGTTTAGGCAATAAAATTTATATTGTTAAATCTTTTATTTACAGCTTCTGAGTAACTAATCTATGAGTTTTCTTTTTTCCCACTTTACATTAAAACAAAACAAAGCAGAAACCTCTTAAGATAAAACTTTAGGCTTTGCACAGGCTTATTATACTGACTTGAATTGTATTAATTTTTACTCTTTCACCTTTCTATGTGAAACCTTTCTACATTTCTTATATTTCCCCCCTTTCTTAGGAGCTTGCAACAGTCTTATACACCATGTAGTAGGAACAGAGTAACACTGGGCTATTTCATGCTTTTGTAATTTCTTCACTAAATAAGGCTGGTATTATACTATCACTTTAGATGTTTATTGGTGAGTATGATACTGCTGTAGCAATATCTAAGAAAGCTTGGTTGCATGATAATTTCAACGTCACTTGCACCTAGAATTCATCTTTCTGATGGATGGAGGACTTCTCATTGAAGTACTCAGATTTTTAATCTAATAACTTAAAAGTTGTTACATGGAGAGATTTAAGAAAACTTTTAAAAATTCTAAAAATAATCGTGCAGAGATTAAACATGCATTTTTCATGTCTTTAAAAATCATATGTAATATTTTCTTAGCAGTAAATTGTCTGAATCTGATTCTTTCTTAGGAAATTCAGTAAATTAAGCTATATTTGTACTTGTAATTTAATCTATAATTACTTGTTTGTTGAAGTCTTGGCCTCGTTAGCTTAGCATATTGAAATTTTCCCCCTAATTGTAATAACAGAATGGAAGAAGCTGTGAATTTCTATTAGGAAAAATCTTCAGTTTTTCCTTTTCACAGAATAAAGCCTTTTACCTAAGCAGTAAGCAAAGTTCCAATATTCATGCTAAATTCAAATTAATCAATCCTGTGCTTCCTCTTATCATGAATGTTTGAAAAAAAACTCCAAAATCCCATTCTTTGAGAATAGTGTTTGACACAGTACATTGGATTGTTCAAAAATTAGACATTATTCTAAGCTAGAATTACTTCTGCCCTTTAAAAATAATTTATTAATACATTTTAGGTATACATTATGATCACATTCATTATTGGGAATTTGTGCCTGTACTTGATATGTCTTGGTTCTTATTTTTTCCCCATTCCCCTGCCCTCCCTTCAACCCCTCCCCCCTCCTTATTTATATAAGCTTTGTTTCCATTTTTTCCTTCTTTCATCATTTTTTTCTTCCCCCCTTAATTCCCCTTCCATTTTGAATATTTTCTTCCTCTTTCACAATATCTATTAGGTATTTTGGTCCTCATTTATACTCATACCAGACAAACTATTCAGTATTTATATATGTGTGTCCTATTTATTTTAATTAACAGTATGGCCTCAGTGCTCAGTGTACATCCATTTAGCTATAAATGTCACTAGTCATCATTCCATATGGCTTAGTAGTACTCCATTTTATTAAAAACAAAACAAAACAAACAAACAAAAGCAACAAACCACATCTTTATCCAATCAGTAGTTGATGAGCATTTGGGCTATTTCCAAGATTGAGCTATTACAAACTGTGCTGCTATAAATATGGGTGTGTATATATGGGTGTGCTGTGGTATGACACTTTTAATTGTTTTGGGAAGATACTCAGCAGGGGAATTGCTGGATCAAATTGGACCTCCAATCCTAGTTTTTTGAGGAATCTCCACACTGATTTGCATAGTGGTTGCACCAGTCTACGCTCCCAGTAACAGAGGAAAAGGGTTCTTTTTCTGTCCCACCGTCATTTGTCACTGGTTGATTTCTTGATAGCAGCCATTCTTTCTGGGGTGAAATGAAATCTCAGTATTGTTTTCATTTGCATGTCTCAAATAACCAGTGATGTTGAATATTTTTTCATGTTTATTTGATGTTTCTATTTCTTCATCTAAGAAATTTCTATTCATTTCAGATTCCCAGTTTGGGACTGGGTCTTTACATTTGGTGGGGTCTGATTTCTTTTTTGAGATCTTTATATATTCTAGATAGTAGTCCTTTACCTGGGGGAACAAGTGGTACTTTTTTTTTCTACATTCTGGTTTGTCTCTTCACTCTGTTGGTGGTTGCTTTTTCTGAGCAAAAGCTTTTTAGTAAGATGAGATCTCAGTTATTGATTTCTTTGTACTAGTTTGTGTGAAATTGAGGCTTTGTTCATGAAATCTTTTGCTACACCAGTGTCTTCAAGTGTTTTATCTAACCTCTCTTCTAGCTGGTTTAGTGTTACTGTTTTAATATTTAGATCATTGATCCATTTTAGTTAAGTGCATAGTGAAAGATAGGGGTTGAATTTTAACCTTGGACAAGTTGAAACCCAATTTTGGCAGCATCACTTATTAAAGAGGCTATCTCTTGGGCTGGAGATTAGCTCAGTGGCAGTGCACCTGCATAGCAAGTGCAAGGTTCTGAGATTGATCTCTGGTACTGGAAAGAGAAGCGGGGAGAGGCTATGTTTCCTCCAGTGAGGGCATTTTTCTCCTTTGTCTAATATGAGATGGCAAAGTATTTCTGGAGTCATTTCTGCATCTTCTAATCTGTCAGTACCATGCTGTTTTTTTCACAGTAGTTTTGTAGTATAGTTTCAAATTGGGGATTTTGATACCCTCTCCCTTATCTTTATCGCCTAGAATTACTTTTGCTGTTCTAGGTCTCTTTTGGTTCCAAATGAATTTTTGGATTGTTTCCTCTAGTTATGTGAAATATGTTTCAATTGAGGTAGCATTGAATATGTATAGCTGTTTTGGAATTATGGCCATTTTTAATATATTGGTTCTTCCCCCCCAAGAGCAAGCTATGCCTTTCCATTTTCTGATATTCTTTTTAATCTCTTTTTTTCAGATTGCTGTAGTTCTCAATGTAGAGGTCTTTTATTTCCTTCATTAGGTTAATTCCTAGGTATTTCATTTTTTTGGATGCTATCATGAATGGAGTTATTTCCCCACCTCCTCTCTCAGTGACTCTGTTATTCATGCACAGGAAGGCTATTGATTTTGAGTGCTGACCTTGTATCCAGCTACTCTAGTGAATTTGGTAATTAAGTCTAGATATTTTTTGGTGGAGTTTTTTATCCTTGATTTTGTTATAAAACCACAAGTCTAGTTCATGTGGCTAAAGGTGATAGATTAATAGATACCACAATTTGTCACTTTCTAAGCTGTGTTTGGTGTTATTATTGATCCTGATTGTATTAGTTTGATCAAGGTGATGTGATTGTTCTAGTCAGATGTCCTTCTTTTATGCCAAAACCGAGATTGCCTAAGGATCATAACAGACTTAAAACCCAAAAACCAACTATACCCAGAAGACATCTCTGAGGAGTAGTCATTCCCTAGGGATTCTAAATACTAGCAATAAGGATACTTGCAATAAGCAATATACAAGTATCAATCCAGGAATTAAACAAACAACAACAAAAACAATAACAATAAAGAAATAACAAGACAACTAACCAATACACAAACCCAGCTTTCCAGCTCACCAAAGGCAAATTCAGGGGACTAAAACGTTGAACAACTAGGGTCAACCTATGTAAAACATCTGGACTCCCTGAACTGGTAAAAAGGTGGTAATAAAACAGATGAAACAAATTAAAACTTCTTCCCTTGACATAGACATTTCAAAGCATTTTTGCATTTTTAATCCAACCCAGAATTCATTATTGGACATTTCCTTAGGAGATCCTCTCAAGATTACAATTGAAAATTAAAATATGTTTTTAAATGATGTTGTTACAGGGTTTCTGTAATTAGACTTCATTCAACTGGTAGTCTCGGACACATATGCTTGTTAAAAAATTTTGTATGAAAAAATACATTCTTCTCATTCATGGTTAGTATATGTTGCTATATTTAATTAAGATACTGAACTTTCTTTACTAATATCCAAGGGTCAGTGATTCATATATTGTGTGAATGGGCAACTAAAGTGTAGAACAAGTTCTCTAATGATCTTTTAAAAATGCATAAAAGCTCATGCCTAGTTAACAAGTACATTTGATTTTTTTGAAGTAAATTGGTACAATTTAGATTAACACAATGATAACACTCATTATAAGGAGTTTGTACCTGTACATGAAATATCCTGACTCATCTTTTTTCCCATCCTCTCCCTTCCCTTCCTATGTACAAAAGCCGTTTCTATTTTGCCTTCCACTTTCACTTCTTTCTTGGCCCTTTTTCCCTGCCCTTGTTCCCCTTTCCATTTGAAAATTTTCTTCCCTTTCCCCAATATTCATTATACATTTTAGTCTTTATTTACACTTTCAATTTCTCACACCAGAGAAACAGTGCATCATTTAAATATGTATGTCCAATTTAATTAACTTAAGAGTATAATCTCAAGGTGCATCCATTTAGCTATAAATGCCTCAAACTTGTTCTTCTTTATGGCAGAGTAATACTCCATTGTATTTTTAAAACTACATCTTCTTTATCCATTCATCAGTTGATGGGAATGTGGGCTATTTCTGAGATTTATCTATTACAGATTGTGCCACTATAAACGTAGGTGTACATATATCATTGTGGTATAATGCTTTTAATTCTTTTGAGAAGATAACAAGAAGGGGGATAGCTGGGTCAAATGGAACACCTAGTTTTAGTTTTTTGAGGAATCTTCACACTGATTTCCACAGTGGTTGCACCAGTCTACACTCCCACCAACAGTGGAGAAGGGTTCCCTTTTCCCCACAGCCTATCTGGCATTTGTTATTGGTTAATTTTCTGATAACAGTCATTCTTTCTGGAGTGAGATGGAATCTCAGCATTGTTTTGATTTGCATGTCTTAAATGATCAGTGATGTTGTACATTTTTTCATGTATTTATTTGCTGTTTCTACTTCTTCATCTGAGAATTGTCTTTTCATTTCAGATGACCATTTTTGGATTGGGTCTTTAAATTGAGGGGTCTGATTTTTTTAAGTGCTTTATATATTCTGGATAATAGACCTTTATTTGAGAAATAGCTGGCAAAAATTTTTTCCCATGCTGTGGGTTGTCTCTTAACTTTGTTGGTGGTTTCTCTTGCTGTGCAAAAGCTTTTTAATAAGATGAGATCCAAATTGTTTATTCTTTTTGGTATTTCCTGTTTGATTGGAGTTTTGTTCATAAAGTCTTTGCCCACACCAATATCTTCCAGAATTCTAGCTATTCTATCTTCCAGGAGACTAGGTATTTTTGCTTCAATATTTAGATCTTTAATCCATTTCAATTTTAGTTTAGTGCATGGTTTAATATATGAGTCTAGTTTTAATCATTGATGTGTGGAAAGCCAGTTTTTCCAGCACCATTTAATAAAGAGGCTATCTGTCTTCCAGTGAAGGTGGCTACTTTATCAAAGATAATTTGTTTGAGTATTTTGTTTCTGCATGTCATAATCTGTTCTATTTATCCTTAGGTCTTTCTTGCTGTTTTTATCACAGTAACTTTGTGAGGCCCCCTGCCTTGCTTTTATTTCCCAGAAATGCTTTTGCTATTCTAGGTCTCTTCTGGTTCTAAATGAATGTTAACAGTTTTTTTTTTTTAATTCTGAGATATTTTGACAAAGTTTTCTTTTAAAAAAACAACACAATTCACTTGGTTATAAGATATATAACAAATTATTTTCTTACTAAAACCTGGTGGTAATTAAGCTGACTGGTAGATTCAGTTGCAATACCAACATTCATCCCACAAAATGTATCTAAAGTGAAAGCCTAAGTCTTAGCTAGGAAATAGTGATGTAGCTAAACATGTAAGATGTAAATGTAAAAAGTGAAGAAAAATACATGCAAATATTATTGTATCCACTCTTACTTTATGATCATAAATCTTTTCAGGTTGGTCAGTTTTTTAAATTTTTATTTTTATTAGTACCTGTTTGTAGTACATAATGATTACTTTCATCATCATGAATGGGTATTGCACATAATATATCTTAATTCATCTTCATCCCTGTTCCTTCTACTCCATCCCTCCTATATTCATCTCTATATCTCTTTCCCATTTGAAAAAGATCTATCTCCCTACTTCCTATTCAATTTGCTTAATTGTGACGTATCTGACAATTTATAGACAAGTTCACTGAAGGTGGACAGAATAGGAAGGATAGGATAAGGAATAGGAATCAAAGGAAAATTAATTACAATGTTAAAAGGTCTTGTAAATCCAAGCATGAATCAATTAAATAAAGAAGGCCAGAACATAGTAGTGAAATGTTCTGTTGGCAATCTAATTAACTGAAACTACTGTCTAGGTTAGAAAATCTGTCTCTACATGAAAAGGAAACCACTGAGGTTACAGGGCTTCAGAGAAGCACTGAGGGAGGGGTGGTGGGTAAAAGTGCCTCGTATTCATAAATTAGAATTTAAGTTCCAGCTTATAAGTGTAATATTTAAAAAGCTCAGATTTTAGTTCACAGGCAGAGAATATTTATAGCAGTATTTTGGGATGCATAAAATGCTATGATTATCATAGTAATCCTGCTCTCAAAATATCAATACTGCAATATACTTTAAAGGTAAGTAAAAACAATATAAATGAAAATGGAATTGGTAAAACAATGAGACTTCTGGTGTGCTGATGAAGGCTACTGGCTCCAGAATATCAGATTTTAACTTCTAGTGTATACTGGCTTCTGTATATTTCACTGAGATTTTCTCATTTGCTGTTACAAACACACCAGAGAAGATGAAAAGAATTCAAAGAAAAAAATCAGGTTTGAGAGAGGATTTTAAGAGGAAAGTGTAAGAATAAGCAAAGAGGGGGTAAAAAGAAATGAACATTTCAATTTTGAATAGGCCAGAAGTTAAACTTCTTCAGAAAGATGTATTTGGATTAAACAGAATTGAAGTGCTTAAGAAAACGTGAGAAAAATTATATGGAACTGAATAGATAAAAGTTTAGTTTCCAGAGTTGTTAACAATTATATAGGATAAATCACCAAAACTAATATCTGATCATGGAAAAGAAAAAACAGCATTTGTTTCATGCCTAATGCCTCTGAATACTTTTGTTTGTTAAACAGGAGCTTTGCTTTTTACAACCAGAGAAGATCTTTTCCTGAACAGTATGCATTTTTAATTGTAATAATAATGTGTTAGTATTGTGCGCTGAATTTTGTGGTACCTAGTAATACTAATGAGTGATTTGACTATTTTGGGGGAGAGGAGAATTTTAAGTTATAATATTGACTGTGGACATTGAAAGAACATCACTAACATTAGATTCAACCATTAGATTGCTTTTGAGTTCAAAAACTTCAAGTAGAAAGCTGAAGATTTAAATCACCCTAATGTTATTTTAAGGAGATTAATTGAAAACAAATTGACAGAGGGAACAGTTTATGCAAAATGTGATCCTAAGACTTTGTGTGCCTTTCCAAGAAAGCTGTTGGTCTTAGTGGCAAGAAATTTCAAGTCCTAAAGGAGAAGTACTTTTCCTTTTTGAACACAGACTAAGTATATACTTTTATACAAACACATTTATAGCCTTTTTCAAATTGCATTTCTTAAAAATGTGAAATGTTCTTGCTTCAGAAAGTCTCCCTTCATCTTGAATAATAGCAATTTTACATTAGCATTGACATTTAGACATTATTTACTTACAAAATTTAAGTTGATTAACTTATATCTTTATTTTACTAAAGTATTTTATTGACCTTTTAGATATAAATGGGGACTGATTTACCAGGAAGGATAATCCCATCATACTTTGTTGGAACCAGTATATGCCACTACTTTAGGTATCCTGTGTTTGGCCCTAATGCAGCATGTCCTGTGCTTCTTGTATGTGATGCTGAAACTTGGTCTACTGAGCACCACATAGAGGTCAGGCCATAGATACCAATGCTTGCATGGATACCGACTAACAGTGAATGGTGACAGATGAAAAGAAGCAAAGTCAACACTCAGTTTCTCACTACCACAAGCTTAAGGTTATTTATTTATGCTTTATCTGTACAGTACATGTTGGCAGTACCTAACAAAAAAATTAGACCCTCCAAAATAAAAAAATCCAGTAAAAAATGGGTGGGTAAAATGACACTTATCAGAACAAGTGTAAATGGACATAAAAATGTTCAACAGGTCAGACCATTAGAGAAATGCAAATTAAAACAACACTGAGATTCTATCTTGCTCCAGAAAGAATGGCTACCTTCAAGGAATCAAATAACAACAAACAAAACTCTAGAGAGGCTGTGGGGAACAACCTAATCCTTCTATATTGTTGCTAGAAATGTAAACCAGTATACTATGGAAGTCAGTATGGAGATTTCTTAGAAAGTTTATTTTTAGTTTTTTTTTTTTTTTGAAAATCAGTATTTTATTCTCTGATGTAGAGGATCATAGATTGGCAGAATGCAGCACAGAAGAAGGTAAAAAAGTGCAGATGCTAGGGACACAGGAGCTCACATCTTGGTACTATCAGTTATTCCAGTTCAAATCTATTAAATATTACATTTACTTCTTGTCTGTCCCTGGGGTTGGCCACTTTAACAGAGACCAATGGTAAGAGGAAGACAACTGTAATGAAACAGAGTCTTACATCTCAGGAAAACTTTTCTCATTGCCCATTTTCATTTAACCTCAGTACTGAGTCTGTTAGAGGAGCCCTCCAAGTATTTTTCTGTATGTGAGCCACTTCAATCTGGAAAATACAATTTCATGTGACTTGGAAATAAATTATAAAAAATTCATTTAGGTGAAATTTTTGAGTGAGGACACTTCTAAAAGAAATTTACTATTACTAGAAACCTTATCTAGAAAAGGAATAGTAATGGCATAATATCAACAGAAATACAAGTAAATTCTATCATCACCAATAGGTGCTACAGGCAATATTTTATGTATAGTCATGGTACCTGTGTTAATCACTTTTCTTGTTGCTAAGATAAAATACCCAACACTCAAAAATTAAAGTAGGAAAGGTTTATTTTAGCTCACAGTTTGTAGAGGTTTCAGTCCACGGTCAGTGGGGTGGCATGGCAGAGGGGCATTGCAAAGGAGAGATCATCCATGGCATAGCAAGGAGAAGGCAGCCAGCAGCAAGCAGCCAGCAGCAGGAAGAAGTCTGCCCTCTTTCTGTTCCTTTATATTCCATCCAGGCTACAAACCTATTGATTGGTGCCATACCTGGGATGGAACTTCTATTAGCCACACCTTTAATCATAGCTTCACATCCTTAATCAACATTCACACACCATAACCCAGCCACTTTTGAAACTCCCCCATTTATGACTACATGAGGCTTTGTGGGAACATCCAGATATGATCCATGACAGACTCTTTGTCTCAACAACAGATGGGAACAGATATTTATTCCTTCCTTCATCAGATCTGATCCTCATTATTTGTGGGTTCTGTATTTGCAAATGTTACATATTTTTAAATGTTGAGAATTCGTGGCAATCTATTTTAAATAAGCTTTCCAGGTCATCCTGTATTATAATACTTATGGACATGGTCTCAGGCTCCAAAAGCAGAATCTAATGCACTGACGAGCTGTGGTCAAATGAGAAGCATGACAAAGTCTCTTTTTACTTCCCCTTTTCCTTTTCTGGAGTGTGAGAAATGCATTTACTTGCCCAAACCAAAGATGCAAGGTATAGATTCAGGCATGAACAGCAGTAAAAAGCAAGGTTTTAATATCAGTCTTGCAAGGCCAGGTATACGCTATGCAAGCAAGTGTACATAGAGTGGTTACAGTGAACAATTCATCCCTAGCACGCAGGTCCTTAGCCCTAATTTCTCACTGGATGGCTATTATGGGGGAACAGCCTTTCCTGGATGTCATCTGTATTTTATTATCTCTCTTAAGGCAGTTCCTCAGTCCCCCTCCCGAATAATACTGTCTGTTGTTTACTTTGAGACTTTCCAAGAAGCAGATGTATAGAGATTTTATGTGACCTCCTGGACGCTATGTTTACACGTAGCCTTAGCTATTTTATTATGAAAATGGACCATTCTATGCCTTTCCTTTCCCTTCCCTATTCATGCCTATATTTCTCAACAAAAGCATTCTTACTAGTTTGTCTCTCTCAAGATCCTCTTTGTCGAGACCTTTTAGATGAACAAACTTTGTCACATACAAATGTTGTTGTTAGTCAATGTTAACTGTTAGTAATTTTCCACTCAGAGTCAACTCTTTTGTCTTGAAAATGGAATCATGATTTTTTGTGCTTGCTTCAGTTTATGTGATATAATGCACTTATTGACTTGTACATGTTGAGCCATTCTTGCATCCCTCAGATGAATCATACATGGTAATGATCTTTTTGATGGTTTGTTCCATTCTGTTTTCAGCATGCTGTAGAGGGTTTTCATGTTTGTATTCATTATAGAGGCTGGTCTGTGGTCATTTGTTGATTGGGTCTTTTTTTGTTTTGGAATTAAGAGTAATGGTAGCTTTCAGGAATTATTTTGGGAGTACTCCTTTCTTTGCAATTTCATTAAAGATCCTGAGGAGTATTGGAGTTGGATCTTTTTTTTAATCTAGTTGATTTGTCTTTTTGTAACAGTGGGGTATTGAGGTCTGTCACATAATTGTATTGGGTGCTGTTTTATGTCCATCAGTGTTTGTTTTATGAAGTTGGGTGCACTACTATTCAGTCCATATATGTTCATAATTGTTATTTCTTACTGATGAATTGTCCCCTTACCCAATATGTAGTAACTTTCTTTGTCTCTTCTGACTAGTGAGTCCACTTAGTTTGATTACAGGGTAGCTCTTCCTGCTATTTTTAGGTTCCTGTTCCATCAAATATTGTTTTCTATCATTTGATTTTTAATCAGTAAATTTCTTTCTGGGTCAAATGCATTTCTTATACACAGCATATCATTTTGTATTGTTTCTTATCCATTCTGCTAATCTGTGTCTTTTGATTGGGGAATTCAGACCATTCACATTTAGAGTTATTACTGAAAGATATTGACTTATTCCTGTTATTACATTAGCTTTCCCTTGGTGATTTTCTTTTCTTTTTTTGGTGTTTGAGACAGGGTCTCACTACATCGTTGAGACTGACCTGGAACTCACTATGTAGCCCAGGCTGGTCTTGAACTCACAGTGATCCTCCTGCCTCAGCCTTCCAAGTGCTGAGATTATAGGTGTTCATCACCACGCCCAGCAGTGATTTCCATTTTGATTTTTTCCATCTGCTAGCTGCTTACCCTGTTTGGTATATTCAGTCTGCTAGAGTTTTTGGCATTGTTGGCTTCATTAGCTCTTTCTAGGATATGCTTGAGAATTTTTTCGTAGTGCAGATTTGGTGATCATGAATTTCTTAAGGTCTTCTTTCTTGTGGAAATACCTTATTTCTCTTGGAAAGATAGTTTTGCAGGATATATCAGTTTGATTTGCATTTTGTTTGGTTTTGGGGCTTGAAATATTTCACTCCAGCTCTCCTGGCCTTTAAAGTTTTTATTGAGAAATCTACTGTAATTCTAATGTCTCTACTTTTTTAATTGTTTTTATTTAGTTTATTGGTACATTTTAGGGATACAGTACAGTTACATTCATTGTTGGGATCTTGTACCTTTACATGACAGGTCTTGGTTCTCATTTTTTCCCCTTACCTCTGCCCTCCCTTCACCCTCTCCCCCCTCCCCATTTACAAACACTTCATTTCCATTTTTAAATTTTTTAAGTGATTCATTGTTTTCTATACAGCTTTTAGGATTCTGTCCCCATGTTGGATTTGACTGTGATGTGTGGGGGAAGTTCTTTTTGATCATGGATATTTGGGGTTCTATATTAATCACTTTATATTTAATTCTTTCTTTATATTTAATTCTTTATACTTGGAAAGTCTTCTGCTATTATTTCTATAAACAGATTTTTTATGTCATTTGTTCTGTCTTCTGATTTTTCACTGATTCCAGTTAATCTTAAATGAGTCTTCATTATCTAGCAGCAAATGGATCTTTTTTTTGGGGTACCTGGGATTGAACTTGGGTCCTTGCAAGGCAGACCAACGAACCGCTGATCTAAATCCCTGGCCCTTGGATCTATTTTTTATATTCTCTTATTTTAATGTGTCTCTGAATAATTGGTCTCTGACATCACCCTTATCTTCTAGGCCTTACATTCCTGGTTGCTTCTGCTGCTCTTTCTTTCTTTTTCCTTTTCTTTCTTTATTAAATTGAGAAAACTCTTGTATTCAATTTTTTTTTCTAGAGAGCTACTTTCAGAACGAAAATATTTCAGAAGAAAATAAATATATCAGAAAAATGGATACCCTGGCCACCCACACAGGACCCTCCTGTCTTTTAGGAGTTATACTCTGATTTATTATTTACTTTAGGGGAACATGAACTCAATGTATCAGACATCTAACAGGTTAAGAGTTACAAAATTTCTGTTATCTCATTTAGAAGTCCTTATATCATCCCTATATCATTTGGAGGCCCCCGTGAGATTTTTGGATGGAGACAAGAGTTTGTTTTTGTTCCACAGATTGTGGATTACAACTCACTTCAGTAATAAAAAATTGTTATTTTTTTTGTTCATTGTTTATGCCTTAAATTTTATGCTCTGTTTCTGTCAATTGCTAATGCTTTCAATATTCATGACTTGTCTTTGTCAATTGCTTATGCCTTCAATTTTTAATGCCTTGTCTCTTTTAAGCATTGTCTTTTGTTAAAATGATGACAAATTTGAGAACATGGAAAGATTATTATGATATAAAGTAAAATGTCCCAACAAGGTCTTATATTTCTGTTTGATATATGCTGCATTAGAGTTACTACTGTTACCTTCTTTGACCTGTTTGACTGTTGTGGTCTGTTATTTTAGGCAGTAGTACTAGGGAAAAGTAATGTTAGAGTGTCCCCTTGTGGAGTTTCATGTGAAATGCTATAAATGGGTCTTTTAATAAAATTTATTGTATTTTTAGAAAATATACATGCTTATTAGTAAATCATGGGAGTCCTTCTGCCAATTAAAAGGCAATAGGCCAGCAGCCATTCTAAAGACCTAGAGGACAGGTTTCACTGGGACAAGCTGGCCCCAATTCCCCTCTACACCTTAAAGGGAATGTCAAGCCTATTCTGCCTCAGTTTCCTTCCTGGTTTGATCTCAAGAGGCAATCTTAGCTCTTGAGATTCCCCATTTTCACCTTTCCAGGCTGAAAGTGATGACTCATGAACATATCTCAATAACTTACCATGAGAAGAAAAGACTTCCTTTTTCTGATCTTTCCCTGCTACTTTGTGATTTTTTTTTTGAGAATGTAAGATTAGAGAGAGAAACTCTGAACTTCCCCCCAGTATTTTCCTCTTAAGAACATTTGAGTCAAACACTTAGAAAATGAGTGTTTATTAACATGGAAGAGAAAGATATTATCTTAGATGAAGACAGCTCAGGCTTTTATCTGTCCCTTATAGAACTTTAACCAGCAGTGATTACTCTGCCAGCTAGTTACATGCTTTTAGAGTAACTGCCACTTAAAGCAGGGAACAGGTTTCTCTGGCACCTTTTGGTTAATCCCCATTAAAGCCAATAGAAAGTTGACCAGACATGCAGCTGGATTTCTTACCTGAGGCACATCTCTGGTTGCATAAAACCAGAAAAAGCTGAGAAGACAACTGAGGGTCCCTGGCCAGGGCTACTCTCTGAAAGATACCCAAAGCTTTCTCAGGAAGCTGGGTCCTGGCAGCCTGACTTGGTAACCAGAAGAAAAGTCTCCATTTGTCTATGTTCTTTATTGAGATGAAAGGTAACTCTCTCAGCTATCTTCTGGCATCCTATCCCAGAGTGACCAGAGATGACACTGTTTCCCCTCTCTTAAGCTTCTATTAAGAGTTGAGTTACAGGTTTGGATTTTTCTCCACTAGTAAGGTAGAAACCCTCTGTAAGTTTTTCTCCAACACCTGAGGAGTTAACTTTAGAACCATCTTGTAGTTAAACTGCCCATCAGGAGATTAGGCTGAGGCAGCTTGAAATAACTGCCTCTCACAGAGGAGAACAACTACTAAGAGTAAAAATGAAATTTTAGTCTGCTTTCTCTTTCTTCATGTACATGTAGAAAACTGATAGATGTGCCTTTATTAACATGTGAATTGTGGTTGTTACGGATGGATATGTTTAGCCTGTGAGCTTCAGAGATATAGAAATTTTAGAGTAGATTTTGAGTAGGACTTGGCCGTGTCTTGCTGCTAAGGAGGATTACCTAGGTTTTTGGGTAGATGGTGTGGGTGTCTTGCTAGCTTCTTCACCCTAGGACCCCGGGCAGGACTTCTCTGAGGCATTTACTTGACTCTTTTTCTGGAGGTGATCTTTTTACAGACTGAGAAGGGCTCCAGTTTTCTCCCTGATCTATTTTCCTCAATCTTTTTCAAAAAATTAGAAAGCACTGGTTTAGATCTCTTGACTCCTGGTTTGGCTAACAATGCTTCCTTCATTAAATACGACTATTATAGCTAGAATTATAAGTCATGCTTTTGGAAACAACTGCTGGTGTTAAAAAAAAAAAAAGAGTTTCCAGAAAGGATAGAGTCAGGAACCAGCAAAGGGAGGTGCTCTGACCAGACCTATCTTCTACTCTCTATGTAGTAGCCACCAGCTCTGGGGCAGGCCACCTCGGGAGATACTTTGAAAACTATAAAAATCAAGTGAAGGTTAAGGGAATAACAGTTATTTCTCTTGTATTTCAGATGGCAAAAATTGATGTCAGAATCTCTTGCTGCTTTGGAATGTATTCTTCAGCACTGGAGAATATTCAACACTTACATATTGAGGTGGGGAGCCATTAAATTTTTTCTGCACCTGTACATGGCCTGCATACCCCCAACAGCCAAAGTGGAGAGCAGAGGAAAGTACTGATTAAGATGTTGTTTAACAACTGGAGTCATGCTGTGGGAGGGAGAGAGAAGGATCAGGATTCCCTTATGTTTGGAATTTCTTTGCATTGGAAAATGATTCTTACTTGTGTTAAGAATATAGATAGAAGCCACAGGGAATAAATGGTGAATGCAGGACTACCCATGTTCACATATACTTTTCTCTCAGTGACCTAAGACAGGTCAATCAAGATCTAAAGCTGTTTTCAGACAACCGAATAAATACATTGAAGTCTTTAGAGAACTTACTTAGACCTATGAACTAAAGTAGAAAGTTATAATATTACTCAAATCAAAATCAAACATTGACTTTTAATGAGAGACAAGTAGCATTACAAGCTGCTATTACATGTGGGAATGAGTATTATATTAATTTTTAAAGGTCGGAAGATAAGCAAGAAGAGAAACAGCTGGTTCCAACTGGAGCCCAAGCGATCCTTATACGAAACCCCTACTGGCCTACCAAGCAGATGGGAGTTTAGAATAGGAGACATTTTCAGAAATGTATTTTTAAAGGTCTAAAGAAGTTGAGAACTAATCCTTTTAATTATTTTAAATTGTCAACTATTCATCAAGAAAAAGGAAAACCCCTCTGCTTTCTTAGATCATTTACAGGACACATTGGTGAAACATACATCCCTAGCTTCTGATTCAATAGAAAAACAGATTATTCTTAAAGACAAGTTTATTACCCAGTCAGTCTCACATATTAAAAAAAACAAAAGCTACAAAAGATAGCTTTTGCTCCAGACAGGTCACTTGATACTTTAGTGAGAATTGGCTCCTTGATATTTTATAATCAAGACTAGGAAGAGCTCACGGGGGCGGGGGAGTGGAGAGACAAAGAAAATAATGCCTGCCTTTGTTTCAGGCTTATAGTAAATATAACCTAAGTCTAACTCTTGGACTTCTAGAAGAGCTTGACAACTAAACTTACCTGCTACCACTACAAAAAGCTAGGCCATCTTAAGAGAGACTGCCACCAGAGGCCCCCCTAAGCCATGCCCTGATTGCAAAGGTAATCACTGTAGGTCAGACTGCCCCCTAAGGTGAAGGCCTCAGCAATCAGCCCCATCTTGCCAGTTGGTCCAGAGGGACTGACCAGGCTCAGGGCACTTTCTATCTTCTCCCTACGGCCAGACTGTCATTTCCACAGCGGAGCCTTGGGTAGTCATGACTATAGAGGAAAGGAACACCAGCCTGCCAGGTGCAGTGGTGCATGCCTGTAATTCCAGCCTTCAGGAGGCTGAGATAGAAGGATCACCATGAGTTCAAGGCCAGCCTGGGGCACATAGGAAGCTCAAGGCCAGCCTGAATTACAAAAAGCAAAATTGAAACAAAACAAAGAGCCCAGTCTGTTGCTGGACACTGATGCATGTATCTTGGACCTTTTTGGCCCTGGTCTTCCTTCCAGCCATCATGCCTCAGTGAGTGGAGTCACTGGAGAAGAGGTGGCTCACTGTTTCTCATAGCTCTGGGGCTGTGGCTGGGACAGCACATTCTTTTTAGGATAGGCCTGGCGGTCCAGTTCCCCTCCTAGGGAGAGATATTTTATATTATTTAAATACTATTCAAAGCATGTACTCAGGTCAGGTGCATTCCCCCTCCACCCCAGAGACATAGGTAAATCCTAAAATAACAGCTGGAGGCAAGCAATGAGAGCTGATCCGGTACAAATACATTTCAAGTCCTTGTCTCTTTGGAAAGGTACTTTCCAATGACTTGGCATGTTTTAATTTTCCCAAGTTATGGTCTTGCAATATGTAGATGATATACTGTTAGGTCACCCCTCTAGCCAAGGCACCCACGCTCTGCTGGATTTTCCAGCAAACAAAGGTTGTTGAGTCTCTAGGTCTAATGCATGACTTTATAGCTTTCAGGTAGAATATCTGATTCCTCAGCTTATAAAGAAGCTCAAAAGACAGATACTCATATTTTAACCCAGAAACCTAATCCTCAAAATGCATTCCAAATGCTTAAAGAAAAAGGACTTCTAAACACCCCAGCTCTGAGCCTATCAAAAGGATATTGTTTCAATCTATATGTTGATAAAAGGCAGGACATAGCTTTGAAAATGCTTATGCAGGATCAAAGACCCACCTGCTCAACAGCCTGTGGGATATCGGAGTCATGAATTAGATCTTGTAGTGAAGAGATGGTCTTCATGCCTTAGAGTTGTGGCTTCAGTAACTCTCCTAACACCAGAGGCATCCAAACTGGCTTTAGGCAAAGATTTAGTGTATATACACCTTACAATGTGGCAGGACTTCTTTTTTCCAAAGGGAGCTTACGGCTATCAGACAACTGACTTCTTAAGTACCAGGCTCTATATCTAAAAAGACCAGTCATTCAAGTAAAGATGTGCTCCTCTTTAAATCCTGTCACCTTTCTACCAAAAAAAAAAAAAAAAAAAAAAAAAAAAAAAAAAAAAAAAAAAAAAAAAAAAAAAAAAAAAAATTGAGACCAAAAGACATGACTAAGGAAAGGTAATTCTCCATACATACACAGCCAGAAAAGACAGACACACCTCTTACTGACCATGATTTGACCCTCTTCTGTGATGGCAGTTCCTTCATATAGAATGGTACAAAAAAGGCAGGGTATGCAAGAGTGATTCTATGTCAGACACTCGAATGTTCCTCACTTGCCCCTGGGACTAGTGCCCAACTAACAAAACTCATAGCTGTGACTAGGGCTTTACAACTCTGTAAGGGGTAGAAAGTCAATATTTATACTAATGATGATTATATGTGGTTAATCCCCACTATAAACACCTGAGTAAAATGGCCCTCTTATGTTGAAGACAGAAAAATCACTCTTATTCTCATTGGCCTAGCTCTACTAGATATAGGGGATAGACATTCCCTGAGCAGTGTATACACAAAGTAAGTTTACAGGTTGAAGACTGGTTTACAACAGACTGGTTTAATTACCCCCAAAATAGATTAAAAAGTCCCAATTGCACTCATTGGTTCTGTATCCCTTAGATAACTAAGGAGATAAATCCTGAGACTTGCATGGTTACAAGGAAGAAGTGTCAAAAACACTGACAAACCTACAAAATTGCCCTGTCTACAACATCAACATCAATGTTCTAAAAGTATGTCTCACTAGTATGATCATTTGGCTTCTATCTTTAACCCTTCTGCAAGATTAGAAGATATATGACAAATTGAGGCCTTAACTAACTATACTCAATAGGCCTTAAATAACACTGCCACTGGTCTCTCTCTCCTAAGTGAAAAAATAAAAATTAATGAGGCAAACTATCTTCTAAAATCAGATCACATTAGATATTGTAACAGCAGAACAAAGAGGTACTTGTATAATTATAAAAGCTAAATGTTGTGTGTACATTCCTGATCCTTCTGGAATAATATCTCAATGGATGTTCAAGATATTAATTGACAGGTTAATGTCACATCAGATTCTAAAATTCCCTGGACCTTCTCCTTATCCTCTTTGTGGGAATCTGTTATTGGTTCTTCCTTCCAGAAACTTTTGTTGGTTATATTCATAATAGTCTAGTTGATTTTATTATTTGGCCCAATTACCCCTTTCAGCCAGAAATAGCTACAACAGTCTTCAGTCCTTGCCCCTCACAGAAGTTAGGGGTACCTCTTCAGAGGGGAGAATATTATAGACACCCAAGTTAGGTAGAAATATTATAGGCAATCAGGGCTAGACCCTTGAAAAAGTCAGTGCAAAGGTAAGAACACAATGCAACTGTGGCTAGAGGCTACTTGCTGAAGGCCAGGCCTCAAGATAAAGATAAAATGCACAAAAGTAGTAATGACTTTGAAAGCAAAGGACAAAAGAACCAAGGGAGAAGTTACTAGTTATGAAAGAACTCTCCTCCTCACAAGGTTTTAAGGACTCTCTGCTCCATCTAAGAGCAATCTGTACCCCTGAGGGAAGTCCCTGCGTGCCCCACAGCCACTTGTTATTTCCAGCATGCTCTCTTCCTAAATAACTATCCCTTGTGGAAGCCAAACATATTAAGTCTGTGTTATCAAAAATCCTTTATTTTTTTGCCTGGGAACTCCAAAGCAATATATTCCCAGCCTGAACAATATAGATAGATGTTTTTTGCCATTTTGGCAAAAATAAACTTAAAAAAAGAAAAAGATGAATGACTACACCTGCATACTTCCCCAGGGGATAAAGAATGATTGGTATTCTAAATAGCCATCAGTCACCTTGGGTTAGAAACCAAACCTCCTGACCCTTCCCTTCCAAAACAATCCCTGATCCATCCCTTCCAGGAAAGATTCTAGTTCTTCACCTGTCCGCTTGCCATGTAACTTGCTTCCCCATTAGTTCAGTATTAACTAAGCGACTATGCTTGTGATGTTATTGGCTGACCACAGTTTTGTTCCACCTTATACTCGTCTATTTCATACCTACCTCATGATTTTGCTCCATAAACTTCCTTTAAAAAGTGAGATTCTTAGCAACGCGATCGGGACCCCTCCTGTCTCTCAAGAGCTATGCCTCTACCCCTTGATAAACATTTCCTATTTTTTAAAAAAATGGATTCCTGTCATTTGTTGTTTCCTAATAAGTTTTTATTAGGAAATAATAACTAGCTCTGCAGAATTGAAAATATAGCTTTGTATTTGGTGGTTTGTCTTCTATTCTGATAAATATTTATAAGTATATTTTAATATTATTGGCAATAAATTATCAATTATTTTTTTTTTGGTACTGGGGATTGAACTCGGGTCCTTGTGCTTGCAAGGCAGGCCACCGAACCTCTGAGCTAAATCCCCGGCCCCTTACAAATATATTTTTAAATTATTGGCAATAAAAGAAAGTATTAAGGTACTGTCTTTGGAGGTTTAACAAAATACTGGCTAAAGTACAATTGTTAAGTTCCTTTGTAACCATAATGTTCAGATATCTCCTAAAATCTTTATAGATTTAGGAATAGACAATCTGATATCTTTAAGTTAAAAGAAAAACAACAACAAAATGTCAAAATCATGAACAAAAGAAATGAAAGAGTCATAGATTTGAATAATCAATTCCTTGCACTGATATAATGACAGTAAGTGATAAGTGTCTGTTTCAAAAAGCTTTTCCAGGGTATTCCCTTTAATTATTATTACTTTTTGAGACAGGGTCTCACTGTGTAGTTGAGACTGACCTGGACCCCTTTAATTTTAATGAGTAATATCCATACTGCAGAAGTACAAATAAATATACTAAGTGCATGAAAACAGATACTCAGTGTTGCAATCAAAGTTCTGATAAAGTTAGCAGGATTAACTAATTTATTCATAATGTTTTTCTTTTAGTGATTGTTGAAAATGTTTTAAATTCTACATAACTAGTTGGAACTATTCTTACTTCTTCCTTGATTATTACAAAGGTCTCTTTACTTCTTGTTCCTATTCCCCTCCAGGTTTGCAGCAAGAATAAGTGACCCAGGCTGGGGATTTAGCTCAGTGGTGCTGCTGCCTGCCTCACAAGCGTAAGGTCCGAAGTTTGATCCCTGGTACAAAAAAAAAAAAAAAAAAAAAAAAATCAGTGACCCAAGTAATCCAAGCAAGTCCAAAGCAGATCATGCTACTCTTCTTTCAAAGCCCTCTGATTCTTTAATATCTCAATTAGAGTGAAAGCCAAGGCCTCTACAAAGTCTTACAGGAACCTTTTCTCTTACCTCTCTGGCTATTCCTAGTCACTTACCTCTTTTAGTTTCTCACACACAGTAGACATGCCCCTACCTCAGAGCCTTTGCCTCATGTTTCCTGAGACATCCTCCAGACTCACTCGGTTTTGCCTTCAGATCAGCAAGAATTTTTCTTTGCTACTATCACAATACACTGTCCATTTTGTTTGTTCAAATTTGTTTACCGTCTCTCTCTCTCCTACAAGAATTTAGGCTCTGTGAAAGAAGAGAATCTTGTCTATTTTAGTCACTATTGTTTTCCCAGTACTTAGAAGGGGAGCCTTATAAAAGATACTCAGTACAAGTTTTCTGATGTCACATATAAATGGTCTCTAAATGTTTCCACTTTCATACAGGTGTCAATGCTTCAAAGACCACCAGGAAAAATCTACTATGATCATTACTTACGATAAGTCAACTTAAATGGATTAAACAATGTCTAGTGGATTGGTAGAGCACAGTTTTGTGTGTGTCTGTGGATGACTAACATGTGGGCTTCAAACTAAAGACGGAAGATCCTCTCCGGATGGCACCAACCAATAGGGTTGTGTCTTGGATGGAATAAAAGGGAAAGAAGCACGTGTTTCCTCTGCTTCTTCAGAGGAGCTCTGCTCTTCACCATCGCCTTTGGACGTTTGCCTTCCAACACAGATCCTTCTGACACAGAATCCTCAGCCTTCAGATACAGCTTGCACTGGACTCTGCAGTGAACTCCAAGCCTTCAACTTTCAACTGAATCCTTCACTCTCAAACATCCAGACAGCCATTTTGCATTCTTCCACCCCTAATTCTACAGGTAACCATTGTAAGCCTACTTTGAAAAACAATTTATATATAAATAAGTTGGGCTTATTCTCCCTGCTACATCATGGTGTTCACACCATGAAGAACCATGAGATATCATAACAAGATGTTAGAAAGAAGCTGTAACAGGATTCTGGCTTTAGTTGGATAATGTAGGGGAAGGCAAGGATTCACTCTAGAGTGTAGTTTGTCAGAAGGCAGAGGGAGTCACATTCTCGGGTAAAGAGTAGTAGTCAGCCAGCTGTGGTGGCACGCACCTATAATCCCAGAATTTTGGGAGGTTGAGGCAGAGGATCACTAGTTTGGGCTCAGCCTGGCAATTCAGTGGTTTAGTAATACCCTTTCTCAACACAAAACATAAAAAGGGATAGGAATGTAGCTCAGTTTGAAGGCTCTGGGTATAATTCTTAGTACTGGAAAACAAGTAGCTGTCATTCTTTCATTAGTTCCTTGTCATTTTCTGTGTCAAATTCAAAAGTGGTCTTGCTTTGTCTTATTTTATTGTGGTATAAAAATAAAAAAGTTCAGCTGCTTGTGATAAATTAGAAAGAGAAGAAGACAGTGAGCCCAGCAATCAAAAGCTGGTAGTGGTACAAATTAAGCCATTTAGTTCTCCTATTATAGACACGCATAGTCTCACAGAATACAAACCTTAACTAAGTTAATTAACCTTTTGGGGAAGAAGCAAGATGGGAATTAGGAATAACAAAGCAGAACTACCACCTCCAAGTATACGTCCTACCTATATCGTTCACTCTCTGGGGCATGCAAAAAAATACATTCCAGCTCTGTGTTGTCTTTGTCACATTTACATTTCTGTCTGACAAGGTCAGGGCTATGAAGCCGAGATCAATGCAATAGCAGCTAAACTTTTCTGTTGCTCTTTCTCTGCACCAATATTGTTGTTTTTTGGTGGGGGGAGTACCATTTAAAGGTGAAAAGGATAGATTAAGTCTCCAATTTATAGGGTTACTTTGTCTTAGAAACCTTTAGGAAACTTTATTATTGAGTTTTCTGGAAGGGGAAAATCAAGGTTTGAGAAAATTTTGTGTACTCAAGTTGCAATTCTTTTTCAAAAGTGTACTTTAAAAATTTCGATTTTCTTATCACCTTTTTAATCAGATTTTTATTTTTTCTCTTCTACCTCATTCTGTCCTTTTGTGAGACTTTAGTCTATGGCTTTTAAGGGGTACAGAAATACCAAAGACTTTGTTTCCATTTTTTTCTTTTCTAATATTTTTTCCTTTCCCTTCTTTCCTTTCTCTTACTCCTCCTGCTTACTCCTCCCTTTAGACCTTTTCTTCATGTTTCACATGGTCTATTATACATTTTGATTCTTATTTACACTTTTAGTTTCTCACACCAGAGAGACTATTCAGTATTTACACATGTGTGTCCTGTTTATTTCACTTAAAAGTATAGCCCCAATGCTCACCCATTTAGCTATAAATGTTTCTAGTTTCTCCTTCTTTATGTTTGAAAAGTACTCCATTTTATTTAAAAAAAACCACACATCTTCTTTATCCAGTCTCCGGTTGATGGGTAATTGGGTTGTTTTCAAGTTTAAACTATTACAAACTGTGCTGCTATAAACATGTGTATATATTGCTATGGTATGATTTTTAAAAATTCTTTTGGGAAGATACCCAGAAGGGGGATGGCTGGGTCAAATGGGATCCCTAATACTATTTTTTTGAGGTGTTTCCATATTGATCACCACAGTGATTGCACAATCTGCACTCCCAACAACAATGGAGAAGGGTTCCTTTCTACCCACCCACCCCCCAGCATTTGTTTTTGGTTGATTTCTTTTTTTTTTTTTTTTTTTTTTTTTTTTTTTTTTCTTCTCTTTTTTTGGTACCGGGATTGAACTCCGGTCCTTGCGCTTGCAAGGCAGGCCACCGAACCGCTGAGCTAAATCCCCGGAGGTTGATTTCTTGATAGCAGCCATTCTTTCTGGAATGAGATAGAATCTCATTGTTTTCACCTGCATCTCATGAATGACCAATGATGTTGAACATTTCTTTTTCATATGTTTATTTGCTGCTTTTACTTCTTTGTTTGAGAAAAGTCTTCATTTCATATGCTCATTTTTGGATTGGTTCTTTAAATTTGGGGGGTCTGATTTTTTAAAGTTCTTTATATATTCTTTTAGATAGTAGACCTTTGTCTGAGGAACAGCTGATAAAATTTTTCCCCATTATAGGTTGTCTCTTAGCTCTGTTGGTGGTTTCTCTTGCAGTGCAGAAGCTTTTTAATAGGATTAGATTCCAGTTGTTAATTCTCAAGGCTAGCTCATGTGCAACTGAAGTTTTGTTCATAAAGTCTTTATCTATGCCAATATTTTCAAGAGTTCTACTTAACCTATCTTCCAGCAAGTTTAGTTTTTCTGTTATAATATTTAGATTCTTAGCCCATTTTGATTTTAATTTAGTACATGGTGAAAGATATGTGTCTAGTTTTAATAATGTGGCACTGACCATCTTATTTTAACTTTTGCCCTCTAGTCAGTAGCAAACAAGATAGTATTTTTTAACACAATAGTGTAATTATAACCTTTAGTATGAGTTTACCCCATATTTTGGGTGGCATTGTTTTTTTTTTATTATGAATAGTTTTTTTTTTCTAAAAATGGGTGCTGCTTGGCTGAGTTGCCCCATAGTAGATTTCAGTCAAATATGCTTATCTCAGATCTTAAAATATTTATCTATCAACTGGTGGTTATCTGTTATCATGTGTGTTTTAGGAGTTTTAAGAGCTTAGGAGATTTTAGGAGTTTTAGGACTTTAGGATCTCGATACTTTTATATTTGAGTATTATTGTGACTACAGAAAAACAAAAAACTTATGGCTTTCATTTATTGGCCATTGAGAGACATTAGACCTGGTAGGGAAGTTTAAGAGAGTTGCTACACTTTGAGCTGTTTATTAAAAATTTGAAGCTTTATTTAATCTTTCCTTTTACCATGATAGCACAGATGTACTAGAATTGGGCAATTGTCTACAAACCTAGAATGTATCCTTGTTAATGTTTTTGCCATATTGTTGGGCCTAGTTAAGGAAAACATTAGTTTTCTCATTGGAGAATAGTATAAGGGTTAAGAAAAAAAATGAATTGTTTGACTTCAGTTTTAGATTGTCATGGCTATAAGTTATAGGTGCAGCTGAAAATTGTCAGCAGGGGATGATGTAGTATTTGGACCCCCTTTATATATATATAATAGTATATATGATACTATGTGTGT
>NW_022900916.1:42609707-42610494 GCF_012274545.1 Fukomys damarensis | reverse complement strand
TTTTACTCTTAAGGCGAAATTTAGATATTTTTGACAGGTTCACATGGTGTAACTGTACCAACAAGAACTGAAGGATAGATAGCTTTAGAGCTCTTATAAATTTAGGAAACAGTATTATGACCAAATATGGATTTATTATACAACATGTAAGTGTATCTCATTTATATACTAATAAAATGTTTATTTAATCAAAGCCAATAGATATACATCATTTTAAATGGCAGGACAAAATTTAAAAAGGATGTCAAAAATTTTGATCATTTTGTATGTCTCAGATCTAGATAGAACATAGAGTGTATAAAAGAGAATTTATTAGTCTCTTTATTAAACTCAACTTGTAAACTTAGTTTTATAGCATATTTGGTCTTTAGATGGATATATCTTCATTCTTGGCTACATATAGGATTTGTTATATCATAATAATAGTTTAACCAATCATAACCTGATTATTGAAAATATTTTATAAATTAACATTTAAACAGTCTTTAAGTTTTATTTTTAAAATTACTTATTTATTTATTTTGGCACCAGGGATCAAACTCCGGGTCCTTGCTCTTGCGAGGCAGGTGGTGGCACCACTGAGCTAAATCCCCGGCCCAATCTTAACTTTTAAAACTCAGTGTTTTAAATTCATTAAAAGCCTAAATATGGAAAGTATAAGAAATTATCTTAATAAAATACAAAATCTTTTAAAAGTCTAGTTTAAGAGCATTTTAATGTCTTTAAAAATACCTTTTTGCTTTAGATATAGAAAGCATAACTTTTTAATTATAGCCAACATATATAT
>NW_022900916.1:42597568-42609044 GCF_012274545.1 Fukomys damarensis | reverse complement strand
ATATATATATATATATATACACACACATATATGTTTTTAAAAGTTGTTGAGATGGGGCTCAATAAGACCAGGAAAAAACTGGAAAAACTACACATCAGCAGAGAAAACTGAAGCAAATTGATTTAGGCAGCTGCTTTTTTAGCCACAGAGGGGAGTTTAGTCCAGTAGGTTTTTAAACCCAGAGGTCCCCTCACTGCCTAGGTGTCTTAGTTACTTTTCTCATTGCTGAGACAAAATATCCAACAACCAAAGTTAAAGGGGGAAAGGTTTACTTAGCTCACAGTCTGTAGAGATTTCAGTCCATAATGGGCTGGCTCCAAGGCAGAGCGGGACAGGAGAGGGGCAACAGTTAATGGAAGCAGAAGACAGCAAAAGCAACAAAGGAAACTTAACAGCATCTTTCTGCCCCCTTTATATTACCCAGACAACTGGGATTAGGGCAGTGCCAAACCAATCAGTGTACTGGTTTAGTAATCACACCCTTAGTCCCAGCATCACACACTCTAGATTCAGCCACCTGTGAAAAGCCACATGAGGCTTTAGGGGGGAATATCCAGACCAAAACCACATTTTCCCCCTATCCCCTGAAGAATCATGTATTTCCCTTTACACAAAAAGCCATTCAGTCCATCTTCAGGAATTGCCAAAGTCCTAACAGTTTCAGCATTACTAAAAAGTCCAAGTTCAAAGTCTCCTCTGAGCTTTAAGGCAAATTCTTAGCTGCAAGCTCCTGGACAAAAGACAGTGAAACACTTCCAAAATTCAGTGACACAAAATAAACATTTCATTACAAAGTTTACAAACAGGAGGGTAGCAAAGAATTGGAACAAAGCAAGACCAAAATCCAGTAGAGCAAACATTAAATCCACAGTTCCACTTCCAGCATCCTTAGAAATTTGTGGCAAGTTGCGAACTACAAAGGGCTTTGGTGGCTCTGCCTTTGTGGCACTTCTGGTGGTTGTAGCTACCATGGCTTCTCTCTGGTACTGGCTCTGCTCCTTCTTTGCAGGTATCCTCTGAAAGTTCATGTTCCTGGCTTCTCCAAACTTCTAGGCTCTCCACCTTTGGCTTCACATTCACAGCTTCACACACTGCCTCTCAGTGGCACACTGCCTGGCCTCTTAGGCCTTCTGATATCTTGTTGGAAGCCTTCCTGATTCCACAGCTCTTGCATTCTGCATGTGCCTAAAACCAGCATCATGTGGATGATACTAAGATCTGCTGCCAGCTTGAGCAGCAACCAGACTTCTTTTTCTCTTGACTGTAGCATGACTATTAAATGGCCCCCAAAGCTCATGTGTTGAAAGTTTGGACTTCATCTGATGGCACTATGGGGATGTGGTGGAAACTCTAAGAGCTGGGCCAAGTTGGAAGAAGTAGGTCACTGGGGATGTAACCTGGCAGGGTATATTGTGTCCATAGCCCTTACTAGTTCCTATGCCTCTATTGCCATGCAGTGAGAACTTTCCACTCTCATGCCCTTCTGCTTCTCCTCAAGCCCAAAGCAATGGAGCTAGCTCACCATGGACTGAAGTCCTGAAATTATGAGTCCAAAGAAGTCTTTCTCTCTTTTAATTGTTTTTCTCAGGTATTTTATCATGGTGACCGAAAGCTGACTCATGATGTATCAAGTTCAGGTTAAATTCCTCACTCCAGGTCTTGCCAATGCTTACTCAGTTCTGTCAATCAGAGATTTGTTTAAAAGGAGAAAACCTCCCTGGGAAGATTATGAGAGCAGAAGCGGGAAGGCAAAGGCAAATTTCTGTTGGTGACCCACGGTTAGATAAGGAGACTCAGGAAATTTTCTGTGCTACAACAGTTGTTCAGATGTAACAGAGCACAGGGTGGGAATTTGATGACATGGGTGTACTGAGGAAAAGAGAGTAGAGGAATTCTGATATAAAGAGCACCTTTTGAAGAGCAGACCGCAAGGGGCTCCCTGGTGAATAAGGGAGGACAAGGGAAGCACATAGGTAGATAGCGTGGTAAGAGTGGGGCACTGAAGAGAGTGTTGAGGAGGTGTCAAATCCTGGCTTATTTAGGAGAGTAATGGAGAGTCCACTGGAAATGAGGCATTCAGCACACAGATGGCACAGCACAGAATTTTACTTAGTTATTGTGTATCTGCATATTTCATATTCACTGTGTATCTGCGTATTTCATCAAGAGTCATGCCTGCCACCTGCCATGGTAACATATACCTTCCATTACCAGGAAATATAGGAAAAGAATCAATTGACAAATTTGTAATAAACGTATGAGAATGCCCTACGGCAGTGAAGTGGTGGTGGGGGGGAGTAAAAAGTCACATTTTAAATAAAAACAAGAGCAGAAGCAGCAAATTTGGGTAGAAACTTATTTTTTGTACTCATATATAGTCTTTTCACAGAAGAATCTAAGTTCAAAGAGCCTCTCAGTGTTGAACTCATATGCAAACCCATTTTCCCTATTCTGAGGCAGAATACAATAAAATAGCAAATATATAGGACAGTTTTGAGCACCAGAAATCTTTTTATACTCATAAAATTAGATTCCATTGAAAACACTGTTTTCTTGGACCAGAGATTTAGCTCAGTGGTTCCATCACCTGCCTTGCAAATGCAAGGACCGGAGTTCAATACCCAGTACCAGGAAAAAAAACACACACACAGAGAAAACAAAAAACAACCAACCCCCCCAAAAAAACAAAAAAACACTGTTTTCTTGAAACCATAGTGTAGACCTTCTGTTTGTTATACTTCATTCTGCCAAGAAGGATAATCTTACTGATCTTTGGGTTGTACAGGAATATAGACATTTATTCAACAAGTGAAAGTGTGTACCTCTATAGCTTTTAAAAACTGATATGTTAGTATATCCATTTACTTAGTACTTCTTTAATTTCTATGCATAGTTTCATATATTGCTTATGTAGGACTTTTGTTCACTTCAGTGTCCTAGGTCTGAGAAATACAATAGGGGTTAGCTGGTGGCTAAAAATGAAAATTACTACAACAAGCAATACAGATGCTGGGGCTTTGCTAGAGGAAATGCTCATAGGCTACAAGTTCCATGGAAAGAACCCCCATCAAATGGAGTTCCCAGTTGTAACCAACCAAAATAGAACTTAGCTTACTTGACCTGAAAATTGCTGTCCCACAATGTCAGTGTTGCCACTTAACAGTAGCACTGTGGACATCAGGTTCTGATGTTCCCAGATCCAATTGCCCTGGGACATTGGAATTTCTGTCACCATTAGCAATGCCACTTCTCAGCTTCTTTGAATCCCAAGATCCTATTTCAAAGTTTAGAGTAGAATGCATCTAATTGGCTTGGCCAAAGTCCATATTGGCACCCAATCTGCAAGGAAGGCTGGGAAAGCATTTGCACGTGTTGGATTACTTAGTGAGTTATAGGCATTGCCTCCTACCTACATACTTACAGTATAGAATTCACTCCATAGGAAGCAACTCAACATTCCAGGCATTAGTAAAAGGACAAATGTCTGTTGCAGATCTTAGTATCACTGTGCTAGGCGTAATTGTAGTGCATTTTCATTTTTCAGAAGAGTGCAAAGTTTTTTTGCCTTTGAACCCTCTGATGAGCGTGTTAAAAAATGATTATTTTGTAGTTGTTTTTACAAACATGAGTAAAAAAGAAATGACAAAATACTTACCTTCTCCCTCTCTCACCATCTAAACTCCAACCAATAAATTCAGCTCACCTTGAGTGTCATACCTTCTCTACAGTATTTCTTGCCACTCAGCATGTTCTCTTCCTAGTTATTTCATATTTTTGAGAATAGACAATTGCTTTAATAAACTATTCTGCACATGTTGTAACTATTCAAAGTCTACATTGCCTTATGCTTTAAGTAATGGGACACCACTCTAGCCTCTTATTCTCAAGACTCCATACCTTTACTTGTAAAATAGAAATGTAATTATAAGCCTCACACAGTTATTAGAAGATTAAATGAGGTACTATTTATAAAGCACATATGCACAATACCTGGGACTCCTGAGCTTTGCAAGTTGATGGTGAATATTTTTTCACATTTTTTTTATTATAAGATCCTTGAAGGTAAGGGTTATATCTTACTCATTTTTTGGTTCTTGACACAGGGTCTGGTTCTCCATGAATGTTTATTGAATTACATTGCTTGTTTCTGAATCAAAGCCTGGACACCATATTTGCTTTTGTATCCCAACTTACAGATCATTTTAAGACTTTAAAATAAAATGTACTTATTTATTTATTTGTGGTACTGAGGATTGAAAAGCACTAAAATGTCCTTTCAAAATGTAAGTATATAATATCTATCCAATATTTAAATCATTTTATTAAAAATAATCATTAATCCTAAATCTCTCCACAGGTCTTCTGGAATATATTAAAACAAAGGACAACATAAGTTTTTCTTATCATGAAACTATTACCAGAAGGACAATTCAAGATTTGTATTATTCAATCAATACATCTTACATCATGGCTGATCGCATTTCTTAATCTGAATTCTGTCTGTTCTCTAAAACCTGCCCAACTTCCAATGTATCAAAGGAAACCTTTTATAGCTGCGTGGAATACTCCAACAGATCAATGTCTGAAGAGATATAATATAAGAATGAATCTGCAGATCTTTCAGGTGACTGGAAGTACAGTGATCAAGGCCAGTGGGCAAAATGTCACTATATTTTATCCCAACAGATTGGGATATTATCCTTGGTATACATCACAGGGGGTCCCCATTAATGGGGGTATCCCTCAAAATATGAGCTTAAAAGCACATCTCAAAAAAGCTGGCCAAGACATTGACTATTACATACCAGCTAAAGATTTCAGTGGACTTGCTATCATAGACTGGGAATATTGGCGTCCACAGTGGGCTCGGAACTGGAATGCAAAAGATGTTTACCGACAGAAGTCAAAAGAGTTGATTTCTGATAGGCAACAGAATGTAAAAGCTACTGATATTGAATATTTAGCCAAAGCAAACTTCGAAGAAAGTGCAAAAAAATTCATGATGAAAACCATCAAATTGGGTATTAAAAAGCGACCTAAGGGCCTTTGGGGTTATTATTTATATCCTGACTGCCACAATTACAATATGAATGACCCTAACTATACAGGTTCATGCCCAGAAGAGGCAGTTTTGAAGAATAATGAACTCTCTTGGCTCTGGAATAGTAGTGCTGCTTTATACCCTTCTATTAGTATCAAGAAATCTTTCAGAGACAGTGAAAAAGTTCTGCACTTCTCAAAATTTCGGCTGCATGAATCTATGAGGATCTCTGCTATGACATCTCATGAGCATGCTCTGCCTGTGTTTGTCTACACAAGGCTAGGGTACAGAGATGATCCTTTATTTTTTCTTTCTCAGGTAAGAAGCCTCTTGCCCAATGGTGTGTGGGGGATTCTCTCTTATCTTTAAAAAAGGCATTTCTTTATTAGTTATGCTCTTTGAAGAATATTGGATTCCGTTGGAATGTAATTCCTGTTATAATAATATGTTAGAACATAATTCCTCCTTGACTGTGAATCCATGTAGACTCTTCATTCCTGCAAATTGAATTTTTATTATCTCATCTATTATAATTCTTTTAAGAAATGTAATAAGGTAGTAAGGGGTTAAAGTGTGATTCAAGAAACTACTACACTTCCTGTCCCCTAACTTTGTGTGTATTTTCTTGTGATTAGCCCATTAGTTATTATAGAAGTTCACTAGAATAGTTTGTACTGAATAGTTAGAAAATCAGGGAGAATATTTTAAACAGGAGTAGTTTTCTCAGACTTGTAGAAATAGAATGAAAGAGATTCCTACTCTGGCCTCACCATATCAAAGAGAGCTTCCTTTTGTGTTTTCTTTTAAATATATAACTTTGATAAAAGATAGAAGGGAGGTATAACAAGGAAGTGTAAATATACTGAAAATTTAACCCCTGTATACTTAAGATATAACAACGATAATATACTTATCTGCTTTTTTCTCACATTAAAAATTTCAATTTTAAAAAAGATAAGGATTTGCAAATCTGCAAAAAGCAGGTGAGCCTATAGACATATAGATATCTGGATTATTGTTGCCTCTACAACCACAAGTAATGAAAAATTGACAACGTAAGCTTATGTAAAAACTTACAAATAGAAGTTTTATTATGTTTATTCTTACTTAAATTATCTATGTGGCCAAAGCACACAGATGAGAGAAACAGTAGGTTAACTTTCAGCTAGATTTTCTCTGCCTTTTCTGCTGCATGTACTTAAACAGAAGCTTCTAGGAGAATTTGTGGATACCATAACCTTTGGATTTAGATGATCTTTTATGAACTTTCTATATTGAGAAGATTGAAGATGAGTTCAGTATTTGGGCCATAGTAAGCTTTAAGATATTACTGGAAGCCAAACATTATATATATATATATATTTGATACAGGCATTTCTTTTACGAATTTTTTTTTTATTGAGTTTATTGGTACATTTAGGGATACAGTACAGTTACATTCATTGTTGGGATCATGTACCTTTACATGGCAAGTCTTGATTCTCATTTTTTTCCCCTTACCTCTGCCCTCCCTTCACCCCCTCCTCCCCTCCCCATCTACAAACACTTTATTTTCATCTTTTCATTCTCTCACATTTTTTTCTTTTCCCTTTTTGTTCTTCCCCTACGTATCACACCTTCCCTACACCTTTAGCTCCTTTCCTCCCATTTCTAAATGTCAGTAATCTTATTAGAATCTTATGCATTGTTGCAGAATATTCACACCAGGGAAACTATTTGGTATTTACACATGTGGGACTTATTTATTTCACTTAGGAGTATATCTTCAATATGTATCCATTTTCCTATGAATGAATCTATTCTCTCGCTCTTTATGGCTGAGTAATATTCCATTTTATAGAAAAACCACAACTTCTTTATCCAGTTTCCAACGGATGGGCAAATAGGTTGTTTCCAAGATTTAGCTATTACAAACTGTGCCGCTATAAACATGGGTGCACATACTTCTCTGTGATATGATTCTTTTAGTTCTCTTGGAAAGATACCCAACAGAGGGATGGCTGGGTCAAATGGAACCTCCAGTCCAAGCTCTTTGAGGTATCTCCATATTGATTTCCATAGTGGTTGCACTAGTCTGCACTCCCACCAACAATGGAGGAGGGTTCCTTTCTCCCCACAACCCCGCCAACATTTGTTATTGTGTGATTTCTTGATAGCAGCCATTCTTTGTGGGGTGAGGTGGAATCTCAGTGTTGTTTTCATCTGCATCTCTCGAATGACCAGTGATGTGGAACATTTTTTCATATATTTTCTTGCTGCTTTCACTTCTTTGTATGAGAAATGTCTGTTCATTTCGGATGCCCATTTTTGGATCGGGTCTTTATATTTGGGGGGACTGATTGTTTTGAGTTCTTTATATATCCTTGATAATAGTCCTTTGTCTGAGGTACAGCTGGTAAAAATTTTTTCCCACATTGTAGATTGTCTCTTAGTTCTGCTAATGGTTTCTTTTGAAGTACAGAAGCTTTTTAGTAAGATGAGATCCCAGTTGTTGATTCTTTCTGCTAGTTCCCGTGCTACTGAGGATTTGTTCATAAAGTCTTTTCCTATACCAATGTCTTCCAGAGTTCTGCCTAACTTACTTTCCAGCAAGTTTAATGTTTCTGTTTTAATATTTAGATCTTTAATCCATTTGGATTTTAATTTAGTGCATGGCGAAAGATAAGGGTCTAATTTTAATCTGTGACAGGTTGATATCCAGTTTTTCCAACACCATTTATTAAAGAGGCTATCTTTCCTCCACTGAGGATGGTGAGCTCCTTTGTCGAAGATGAGGTAGCTGAGTACATCTGCATTTGTTTTTGTGTCTTCCAGTCTGTTCCATTGATCCTCAGGCCTATTTCTTTGCCAGTACCATGCTGATTTTATCACAGTGGCTTTGTAGTATAGTTTCAAATTGGGAATTGTTACACCTGGTGCCATGTGACTGTTGCCTATAATGGCTTTTGCTATTCTAGGTCTCTTGTGGTTCCAAATGAATTTTTGGATTCTTTTTTCTAGTTCTGTGAAATATAGTGTTGGAATTTCAATTGGCATTGCATTGAATGTATATAGCAGTTTCGGTAGTATGGCCATTTTCACTATGTTGATTCTTCCTACCCAGGAGCAGGGGATATCTTTCCATTTTTTTATATCCTCTTCGATTTCTTTTTTCAGAGTGCTGTAGTTTTCAGTGTAGAGATCTTTTGTTTCTTTTGTTAGATTGATTCCTAGATACTTCATTTTTTTGGATGCTATTGTAAAAGGAATTTTTTCCCTTATTTCTCTTTCTGTCTGTCTGTTATTTGTGTATAGAAAGGCTATTGATTTTTGGGTATTCACCTTGTATCCAGATACTTTACTGAATCTGTCAATTAAGTCTAGAAGTTTTTTGGTGGAGTTTTTTGGATCTTCAATGTAGAGTATCATATCATCAGCAAATAATGATAGTTTAACTTCTTCCTTTCCTATCTTTATTGCTTTAATTTCTTTCTCTTGTCTAATTGCTGTGGCTAATGTTTCCAGAACTATATTGAAGAGAAGTGGCGATAGTGGGCATCCTTGTCTTGTTCCTGATTTTAACATGAAGGTTTTCAGTTTTTGGCCATTCAATATGATGTTGGCTGATGGTTTTTCATAAATAGCCTTTATTAAATTGAGGTATAGACCATCTATTCCAATTTTTTGCAGGGTTTTTATCATGAATGGGTGTTGAATTTTATCAAATGCTTTTTCTGCATCTATTGAGAGGATCATATGGTTTTTGTCCTTGACTTTGTTAATATAATGTATTACATTCACTGACTTTCGTATGTTGAACCACCCTTGCATCTCTGGAATAAATCCGACTTGGTCATGATGGATGATCTTCTTAATAATCCTCTGTATTCTGTTTGCTAGTATCTTATTAAGGATTTTTGCATCTATATTCATTAAGGAGATTGGTCTGTAGTTCTCCTTTTTGGTTGTATCTTTCTCTGGTTTGGGAATCAGAGTGATACTTGCTTCCAGGAATGAATTTGGAAGTATAGCTTCTCTTTCAATTTCATTGAAAAGTTTGAAGAGTAATGGTAGTAGTTCTTCTCTAAATGTCTTGTAAAATTCAGCAGTGAATCCATCAGGGCCTGGGCTTTTCTTTGTTGGTAAGTTTTTAATTACATTTTCAATTTCACTGATTGTGATTGGGGTGTTTAAAATGTTTTTATCTTCTTCGTTCAACTTTGGTAATTCATAAGTATCTAGAAATCTGTCCATTTCTTCTGTGTTTTCCATTTTATTAGAGTACAGGTTCTCAAAGTAGGTGTTCATGATCCTCTGGATTTCTTTCGGATCTGTTGTGACTTCGCCTTTTTCATTCCTAATTGCATGGATCTGAGCCTTTTCTTTCCTTTTTTTGATAAGATTAGCTAAGGGTTTGTCAATTTTATTTATTCTTTCAAAAAACCAGCTCTTTGTTTCATTTATTTTTTGTATCGTTTTCTTAATTTCAATTGCATTGATTTCTGCTCGGATCTTTATAATTTCCTCTCTTGTTCGAGCTTTGGGTTTTTCTTGCTCTTGTTTTTCTAGGAGTCTAAGTTTCATCGTTAAGTTGTTTATTTGAGCCCGCTCTGTTTTCCTAGTGTGGGCATTCAATGTTATGAATTTTCCACGTAGAACTGCTTTCATTGTGTCCCAAAGATTCCTGTATGTTGTATTGGCATTCTCATTTATTTGTAAAAACTGTCTAATTTCTTCTTTAATTTCCTCTGTAATCCATTGATTGTTTAGGAGAGTGTTGTTCAGTTTCCATGTGCTTGTGAAGTTTCTATAGTTTCTTGTGCTATTGATGTCTAGTTTGATTGCACTATGATCTGATAATAAACAGGGGATGACTTCAATTTTTTTGCATTTATTTAGACCTGTTTTGTGAGCCAGTATGTGGTCTATTTTGGAGAATGATCCATGTGCAGCCGAAAAGAATGTATATTCTGGTTTTTGGGGGTGGAATACTCTATAAACATCTATTAAGTCCATGTGTTCCAAAGCTTGGTTCAGTTCTATTATTTCATTGTTGATTTTCTGCCTAGTAGATCTGTCAATTTGTGATAGTGGGGTATTTAAATCCCCCACTACAATTGTATTAGTGCTTATTTGGTTTTTCATGTTACTTAATATTTG
This sequence comes from Fukomys damarensis, assembly GCF_012274545.1. NCBI lineage: Eukaryota > Metazoa > Chordata > Mammalia > Rodentia > Bathyergidae > Fukomys > Fukomys damarensis. The sequence goes on along the minus strand of NW_022900916.1, from coordinate 42,598,864 downwards.
TTTTATATAGTTGGGGGCATTTATATTTGGTGCATATATGTTTATGATTGTCAGCTCTTCCTCTTGAATTGTTCCCTTTACAAGGATGTAGTGTCCTTCTTTGTCTCTCTTAATGAGTTTTGGTTTGAAATTTACTTTATCTGAGAATAAGATTGCTACCCCTGCTTTTTTCTGGACTCCTGACGCATGGAGAATTGTTTTCCATCCTTTCACTTTCAGTCTATGGACTTCCTTTTGCACTAGGTGTGTTTCTTGTATACAACATATTGTTGGATTTTGCTTCTTAATCCATTCTGCCAATCTGTTTCTCTTGATTGGTGAATTGAGGCCATTAACATTGATGGTTACAACTGATATATTTTGACTTATTCTTGTCATGTTTTTGTCCATTTGTTGACTCTTTTTACTTTTTCTCCCATCTCCTTTTAGTTTCTTGCCTTGCCTATTTGATTTGGTCTGTTGGGCCTCATGTTATTGTGAATTTCGTTGTCCTTTTCTAGGATATTGTTTAGAATTCCTTGCAGTGCTGGTTTGGTGTTCATGAAATTTCTCAGGTGCTCTTTGTCGTGGAAGTATTTTATTTCCCCATCTATTTTGAAAGAGAGTTTTGCAGGATACAAAAGTCTAGGTTGGAGATTCTTTTCTTTTAGGACTTGGAATACCTCACTCCAGGCTCTCCTTGACCTAAGGGTTTGTGTTGAAAAGTCTGCTGTGATTCTAATGGGCTTCCCTTTGCATGTGATTTGTTTCTTTTCTCTTACTGCTTGTAGTATTTTGTTTTTCTGTTGGATTTCTGGAATCTTGATTATTATATGTCTAGGTGTAGATTTTTTTTGATCGTGGCTGGTTGGGGTTCTATATGCCTCACTTATCTGTATGTCTAATTCTTCCCTTCTGTTTGGGAAGTTTTCTGTCATTAATTCTGTGAAGAGCTTTTTTATATCATTTGTGTTTTCTCCTGTTTTTTCATGAATTCCTATCAGTCTTATGTTATTTTTCTTTGTATCGTCTAGGAGTTGTTGGATTGATTTCTCATGATCCCTTACTGTTTTTAATAGACCTCTTTTTTCTTTTTTCACGGTCACTATCCTATCTTCTATATCTGAAATTCTATCTTCGCAATCTTTTATTCTGTTTCGTACACTTTCAATAGAGTTTTTAATCTCCTGGATATCTGTTTGAATCTGTTTTATGGATTCCATTTCTTTCCTCTGTTGGGCATTCATTGTTTCCATGTCTTTCTTATGCTGAGTCTTCATGGCTTCTATCACAGTCTTGAGCTCATCTATTTTTTTC
>NW_022900916.1:42590804-42595575 GCF_012274545.1 Fukomys damarensis | reverse complement strand
CCTGGGTCTGTTGTCACGCAGGCCGGGAGCTCCCGCACAGGCCGGGAGCTCGCGCGCACGCCGCCGGGTGATCGCAGACCTCTTTTACGAATTTTAACTTAACCAAACTATGTTAAAATACAAAAATGTTCTGAGTGTTGGGCACCCAAAAAAGGAGTCTTGGGAAAGCCCAGGTATGGGCTTTGCTGTGATCTGTAGATATCTGTGGAGCTTACAGGGAGAAATGGGGCAAATGCACGAAGTGTGGAAAGTGCATGAGATGAGGAAAGAAAGTTTTCATGTGGGCTGAAGTTCATACTACCGAGGAAAATCAGCCATAAAGAGTGGAATCAATTATGAAAGAAGAGCAATATTATCACAAAGGTTTTAAAAATTTATATCAAAATTTTCACAAAATAATTCTAACTCTGGAATGGAAAGTTAATTAGCAATTTTTGTTAAATTCCCTTTTTATGTTTAGTTCAAACAAGTTTAGTGATAATAAATTTACTTTTGCAAGAATCAATAAACTTTAAAGGGCAAAGTATTCATTCAAAAGATTAGTTTAGACTACTGGTACATTCTGTGCAAATCTTGTGTAAACTTTCTTTAGTAGCAACAGTCTCAGAAATACTTTTCTCTCTCAGGAAAAAAATGCAACATTTTGGTTCTCATCTTATTCTGAGAACAAGTGTTTTAGCTATGACTATACCTACCATTATACTCTCCACCATAAAAATGTGCTCACAAAATTTTAGAAACCAGATATTTATTTGTACCAAACTCTAAGTGACTATGGGTTCCAATGCTGACATTTTTAGTGTCTGCATTTTAGAATGAATATAAGCAGAGTAGAGATGAGGAAAAAAAAATTTACCAGTAAACAACAAATCTATTAATCCTACTAGGCCTCAGCACCTCAGTGTCTTAATATAAAAATGGGACAGTATCACCTACCCTATTTACCTAGCAGATATATTATGAAAGTCAAATAAGAAAGAGTATAGGAAAAATTTGAGCCCTACAGAAGTACATTGGTAAGACTATTGCTTTTTGTTTGGTGTCAAAAGCTTAAATTTAACCGTGAGATATTTAAGAATGGAACCTCAGGCAGCATCCATGGCTTGTGGAAATAATTGGGAAGCAGTAACACTCCACTTCATAGGAAGATTGCCTACCCTACCTACATATAAATGTGGATTAACTATAGCCTGATCCTGTGTTTTACAAAAACAATGGAAGGCATTTCTTTGGCTGTAGATGTAAAGGTCATTGTTGTTATAACTAATTAGTATTCCTTCTGGTTAACACACAAGGGAGATGATTAGTAAGACTCCACCTCCCCACAGTGGGAACCTCCCTTACAGGTACTCTGGTGTCAGGGCTAAAACACAAGGATAGAGGATGACTCCTTTGGGTATCCCTACCCTTGACCTCTGAAAACTTGACTTGGGACCTAGGATCATGAGCAGTAACAAAGTAGCCCTATGCCACACTGCGACCTGGGTGAATAATATTCACTACCTCTTCTTTTCCTTTTTTTTTTTTTTTGGTACAGGGGATTGAACTCAGGATCTTGCTCTTGCGAAGTAGGAGGCAGAACTACTGAGCTAAATCCCTGGCCCCATTCCTTTACTTTCATGTGACACCACCCATGTGGCTTATGCTCTCTCAAAGTCAATTTTCTGTGACTTCAGTGTTAGGATCCTTGGTTTTCTGATTCCCAAAACACAGCTTCTATATAATTCATTAGGCACCCTGACAGTGTGAATGAGATGGTGAGAGACTTTCCCTGAAAGCTGTTATTGCTTCTTATCTCTAGTCAATATGTGCTTGAGGACTTGCATTTTTTTTTTTTTTTGGTACTGGGGATTGAACTCTGGTCCTTGCACTTGTGAGGCAGGTGGCAGCACCACTGAGCTAAATCCCCAGCCTAGGACATGCCGTTTTTAATCAGTCCTCACCTATTTTCTTTGATAAGGACTATGTTAATCACCTTTGTGACTCTGGGACAAAGTACTTGATATATATACAATGTAAAGGCGGAAAGATTTATCTTGACTTACGGTTTCAGTCCGTGATTAGTAGGTTACAAGGTAGAAACATCACGGCAAAGGGCATGGTGGAGGAAAGCTGCTCACCTCAGGGTACCCGAGAAGCAGACAGCAAGGGAAACTGCCAGAGAAAAGCTATAACCTTCAAAAGCATGGTAGGTCTCTGATGACCTACTTTTTCTAGATAGGCCCCACCTCCTGTCCGCCTGCCCAGATAATGAACTCACTGACCTGTTGATGAGGTCAGTGCCCTCATGATGCAGTCACCTGTTCAGGGTGCACTTCTGAACACGGCTGCCTTGGAAGTCCTCCACACGAGGCTGGTGGTCACTTCATATTTAAACGATAACAATGACACTGAAGGCCACATTGTGAACAGGCTACTATCAATCCCAGGTGGTTAGGCTGTCAACGTAAATATTTGTAGCTTCCATACTTACTTAATATGGATCTATAACCTATGAGTACAAAATACTATACCCACTTCCTTCTTCGATGACAGTGCCTTAACCCAAAGAAAGGCTGTTGGGGATGTCTTCCCTCTGATCACACTATGTGACTATTAATTACGTGGCTCTGTGCAGGGTGTTATAACATGAGTGAGGTGAGACGTTCTACCCTCTTTTGTCTTAGCCAAAGGGTCTACAGACAAGGACTATGTAAAGTCTGCAGTCTTCATACCGCATGGGGAGTTTCTCCTCTGTTCCTACCCATCAGACATCGACAAGTTTTAGTCCTTTGATTTGCACCTCCTCATTTGAACCTCATAAACCCTCCTCTCTACCTGTCATGTTGGCAGTGACCTGTTCAGTCGGTACTATGGTCATGGAGAGTAGAAAAGGAAATAAATCCAAAGTAGAAATTTGTTTAAGTAAAACCTCTTCCCGTTTTGAAAATCACCAGAAAACTGCCCAGAATAAGAAAAGGGTTAAAAAATTGACATTATAAAACCTTTGAGCGGTAGAGTGGGAGTGTCAGATAGGACGATTCATCTCTCAGTACTGACACTATGATAAAGTGGATGAGGCAAAATAAAGTTTGAAGTTTTTGCTTTTGTTTTCCACAAAATCATAGCTTTCAACATATAATTTTAAAAATTCATTTTTAAAGTAAAAGGTAAGTGTGTAGTATCCTAATGAGTGGAAAAATATAATTTAACAATATATTCAATCCTTACGTTCCTACTATAATGACCTATCTATGTTATAAAAACTAAACAGTAATCTTTTAAGACAATAAAATCAAAATTCCTCTTGCTGAGATCTTTTTTTTTTTTTCATCTATCTTAACCATATTGGGAAAAAAATCCTGGTGGTTTTGTTATTATCACATGAATTATAAATGAAGCTCATTAGACCCTATACCTTGAAATTAAGAATTATTTCAGGGGCAAAATATAAAGGTTGGACAAAAATCCCAGCCTGGAAACCTTTAACACTGTCCTCTTGCTTTGGAATCAAAATGAAAAATAAAAACAAACCAACAAAGTCACTGCAGAGGTGTAGTTCAACAGGGGAACATGGCAAAATGCCGAAGGGAACTGGCTAAGGGCACTGTATATGGAGAAGGAGAGCTTGTGGCTTCTGTTTATGGATCACATGCATATAGTTTGTGGATGTATATCCTTAAGCAAGTTCAAATAAATATTTTTTGATAATAATTTACCAGCAAATTGTCTCCAAAATAAAATCCTGAATGGCAAAATGTAAATTTTCTTCAAAAATATTTGTATGCCTTTGCATATGGAGGATAATTTTAAACATTCGTTTATTGCATGTTTGTATTATTCTAAGAAAGTGGGGAATAATTTCTGTGGAGTACGTAAGTCCAATTACAGCCCTGTATAAGAAACTCAGCCTCTAATCCTAATCCCTGTTGCACTTTAAAATAGTGAATAATGAATAATGAACTCTACTCTCTTCAATCTAGCAAGATCTAATTAATACCATAGGAGAAAGTGCTGCCTTGGGAGCTGCAGGCATTGTTATCTGGGGAGACACGAATTTAACTTCATCAGCGGTAAGTCAGTACCTCAAGGGTGTATTTAATGTTTTTTCTGTAGAGCTCATTTTAATTAAAGTTCTCATGACCTTTGTGGTAAATCGGCTTTAGCACAAAATCCAAATCAATGCCTAGTACATAAACTGAGCTCAGTAAATACTGTTAACTTTTGTAAAGATATAGTAGTACATAATCTTGATACTGACATTCGTTGATATTTATTATGTGCCAAATGTGTAACAAAGAGATTCTTTGGAGTTGTTCACTTACTGGTCATCTGACTCTCATTTACTTACTGGCTTGCTGACTGTCATGGACATTAATGATGAAGAGAAAATACATGAAATCTAATCGGGGTAACAGCTAGTTAGGCTAGTTACGGCAAAGACTTTAGACAGTATGATGCTGGAGCCCTTGAATTGAACCACTGCATGAAATGTGTTATATCCTACTTTAGGAGGTAGGCACAGATGGTAAGTTTTTAATCATCATATTGAAGTTATTTTTTCTCTACAGATAAGTAAGCTGAAAACTAATAGCATTTAAAATAAGATTTAAATGTCTCTTCAAATTTCTCCCAGTTGAGATACTACTTACTCCAAGAAATCCTCCTAGTTTCCCGAAATTGCATTCATCATACTCTCTGTGTATTTCTAGATGCTGTTTGTTTATATCACTACACACTGCTTTTGCCTTGAATACTGCTTTTTTTTTTTTTTTTTTTTTTTTTTTTTTTT